>NW_012151508.1:999522-1058065 GCF_000956105.1 Propithecus coquereli | reverse complement strand
GCGGTGGGTCTGCATTAGGAATTAACGTCCTGAAAGTGTCTACTTTGGAGAAGAAAGCCATTTGTGCTCAAAAAGTGGGGAAATAACTGCGGTAACTTTTCCCAAGTGCCTCTCAGCAGTCGGCCGGCTCCCCGTGAACACGCGCGGGCGAGGAGGTGCTCACGCTGACGGCGCCTCCGCGAGGCGCCAGGTGCGAATCCTGACGGCGGGGAGACACCCAAGCCCTGCTTCGGTCAAGGCCTGACAATTCTTTCCGTCGAAAGGGAACTGTTTATTGCCCCCGGGCTGTGTGCCAACAGGAACTGAGGAATTGAAGCTGAAACTAACTTTCCAAACTTCCAAACTGCCTTTCTGTCGTTCCCCCTGAGGAAGCTCTCGGGACCAACCAGCATGGAAATTACCGGCACATTCGCCACCATCCCCGTCGAGCCTCCTCAGCAAGTTCGTCTCTCAGGCAGCTCGTAAGTCGGTTCATTTGCCGAGAACGCCTGGGGGCCGCTCCTCGGAGCTGCAGGCCCCACGCACCATCAGGGGCGGGAAATCAGAAAACGTCTGGTTCTTGCTCCCGGAAAACTCGGGGCTTTGAAAGCGCGCGGAGGAGGAGGTGAGCTGCGCCAGAGCTGTGGGAAGTGGCACCAGACTCCAGGTAGAACGAAATCACTTCCAGCTGGAGAGATGAGGAAAGTGCCCGCAGAGGGCGCTTGGAGGGGCTGTGAGGCGGGCGGAGGAGGCCAGGGGCTTCCTGGACAGAGCCGGCGCCGTGCGCAGACAGCGGGGCTTGGCAACGCACTGGGCGCGCGCTGTCCTGCTGGCGCGGCCTTGGGTGCGGGAAGGGCCCTGAGGGTGAGGCCGCGGAGCCCGCGGCCGTGGGCAGCCGGGGTCACTGCCCCGCCGACCAGCCTGAGCACCACGACACAGCAGTGGGCAGTGACAGCTGCCAGCACAGAAGCTCGTGTGACAACGCACAGCCTGAGGGACCGTGCTTTGAAATGACGACAGCCGCCGATGTGGAAAACGCCGGAACTCTCGTGCCAGGTCACCCTGCTGCAGGTTCCCCGACCCGACCCGACCGCGGCCTCCCGCCGTCACAACCAGATGGAAGCGACTTCGCGGCCTTCCGCGGGGGCAGCCACGCAACGTGGCAGCGAGATGCTCCCGCTCTCCGGGTGCCGGCTGAGGGACGCTTTTCAAGCCACCTCCCTCGTGTTTCTACCTGCCGTCTTATTTCTATGACACGCACATTTCATCCACAAAAACAGCAGAGAAAGTCACCCGCCCAGCCACGGCCCGGATCAGCAAGATACCTTTCATACGGCGCTGCCCGACCTTTGAACTCCACACGAACCTCACACACCCAGGCACCTGCCTGGCAGGGTCCCCGCCACTGTGCCGCGAGGATGCATGGCACCCGCCGAGCGAGGCAAAGCGAATCTTCTGCCGGGCCGATCAAGGGACGATGCTTTTGTGCGGCCCTTTGTGTCTGTCCCTGTGCGTCCCGGCATCTTCGTCCGTGGCCGTCCCTTCACCTCCCTGTTGAGGGGGTCTCCGTGGCCTTCCTGGGGGATACCTAAGCCCGAGAAGCAGCAAAGGAAAGCAAAGCGGCTTAGTGCGCCTCCGCCGGGCTTAATGCCTCTTCAAAGATGCCAGCCCAGATGTGGCCGGCTCCAGGCTAACCTCCCAGGCAACAGCTGGGAGGCTCACCACGCTCCCGCCTTCTGTTTCCGCGTTAGGAGCAGGGATAAAAGCTGCCTTCTTAATGGCGCGGGTCTGTGTTGGAGGCATAATTTTCTGTTTACGTTACAAAAGGGCAGGCTTTGCGTGTTTTCACCACTGCCAGGGAAAGAGAGAGATAGCTGCTTTCCTACCAGCAATGCCGCCTACTCACGAGCGGCTGTGCTTGAGGGTCGGGGACAAGCCCCCCCGGGGCGCCCTCCGCAATCGCTCAGACAACTGCTAACATCTAACTTTGCAGAAGGAGTGGGGAAAATATTCCGTTTCTTACTTATATTTTATGGTGTTAAAATAAAAGAAACATTATTCCCAACTAAAAATGGCCAGGGGATTTCAATGGATAGAAGTTCAAGCATCAGAAAATGTGTTGCATGATTTCCTGGGTTGAAGAGTCAGATTTTAAAAGGATTCCTGGCTACTTACTCAAATTTAGCAGATTAGCAACAACCAAACTGTATTGCCTCTGGCAGCTTCTCCGTGTTGGGGAAATTTCTTTGAAGAAATCTGAGTGACAAAAGCCACTCCCATATCCGTGTTTGGTTTAAGTAGAGCATCCGTGAACATTTGGCTTAACAAGTAAAAGTAGAATTAACTTTTTTCTCTGTAATCTACGTGTGATCCTTGGAAGCTGAGTCACTGGCCGTGCTCCTGGGGAAACTTAGCAAACGCCCGTGCGGCAGAAAGAAAGCGTCTCCTTACACGGTTCAGAATGCGCCATGTTTTCCTAAACAGGCCTCTGATTTCTATCTCATAATTGGCCAATAGTAAGAAAGGACTTTTCCAGAAGGCTGCAGAAGTGAACATGTTTCACCAAAGTATCAGAGGATGTGAGACACTTACAATCTTGCATTTGTAAAATGATTTGCTGTAACGGTTTTACCTTTCAGGTCACGTGACACTTGCGTTCCGACGGGAGACATTCTGTTGGCTCCCGAGGTGGGTGGGGGCTCAGGTCCCACTGGCCACATCCCGGAGGAACCTGGTGGTGGATAAATCTGGGGCATCTCCCACCCGAGACAAAGGAGGCAGGAGGAGAAACCACAGGTCTGACAACAAATCGAAATATAAACACCAGGCATCAAATTACCGTCAAACGTACATTGTTGAACGGTTACCTTTGAATGTCTGCAAAGCAAAGCGTTCGCCACCCTCAGTGCGGAAGGTGCCGTGTCCTGGGTCGTTGACACGGTGAGAAGCACGTGTCTGAACTGTGTGTCCCCAAGAACCCTCCCCGACCCCCCGGGCGTGGGCACCTGGCGACCCGCACCCCCTTCCGGGCTGTGGTCCAGAACCAGCTGCTTCTGTTCTTCAAACAAAATTTAGTTTTGTTGACAGCGTCTGATCCATTGAATGTGACTACTTCTCTTTTGAAATTTAAAAAAAAGGTAAATATATGTGAACGAGTTTTATTCAGCAGACGGGATTATGACGAGGATGCCACGGACCCCCAGGGTGGGCGCTGACCTCACGTGCCCCTCCCCCGACCCGCGCGGGCGGATTTCGGTCACACCCACCGCGGCGCTGCCCCTCGCCAGCCTCAGCGGTCAGAGGTGATAACCAGACACCCACCAAAATATTCCAGCGGAAATTTCTATTCCAACAAACGATAAGCTACGACCTCAAAGGAGAGAGTCCTAAGTTGGCGTCACAACTCAGCATAAATAGGCCTTCTGTATACAGGACACATTTATTAAGCACCTGTTGTGTGCCCTATACTGAGATTATAATTATTTTAGCTGGGAAGATTAGACTGATAGAAGCTACTCCACTATTTCTGGGAGTTGGAAGCTGTATATTATCTTGACATCCAGAAAATTCCTTAAACTCATCAATTCTAATAATATGTTATTTGTTTTCCTATTGTTTCTTTTTCTAAAAATGTATATCAGCATATAACTTGCAAGGTATGATTTGCTTGCAAACTTTTCTTCAATGGTTATTCTTCTCATTTCTGTTGCATATTTTATTCCAATAACTGAGAACTTCTGTATTAAATGTTGATAACAAAGGCCATGTTACAGTTTGGTTCCACCCAGTAAGACATCGATTGGCTTTAGTTTTAGATATTTTTATGGTGTTGGGAGACACACTCCTATTTCTGTTTTCAAAGAGCTTTTAAAAATGAGGAAAGGATATTGAATGCAATGAAAATATTTTTGCCATCTTGAGATTATTTTATGATTGTCACTTGCTGTCACTTTGTCCCTTGAGATGCTGTCTTCTCAGGAGATCACATGGCCTGGGGACCTGGCTGAGGGTTCTCTGTCCTTTCCAACGGCCTTCCCGTAGTGCGCGCGTGGTGTCCTGGGCATCTCGGTGACGTCGGAAGAGGGACCCAGTCATGTTGGAGCGACAGGCGAAGCTTTGGGCTCTCCCCTCAGTGCTGTAAGTGGCATTAATACCCCAGTCTGTCCTCACTTCACTCCGAGAGCTCTTGCTCTCACTGCCTCTTGCGTTCAGCGTCGGTTGGGCTGGTCTGTCCTGAAGCACGCTCTCTGGCACAGAGGCCCCTGAGCCGAGCTGGGGAGGCATCCAGTAAGCAGAGTCACCTGCTAGGATGTTCAACGCGGTGGGGGGCTAGGGGTGGGCCCACCGCGCTCCGAGCGGACTGGAGCTCTCAGGCGCTGCCCAGCCCTCTGCCCTGGTCTCAGACGTCTTGCGGCCTCTTCCCTGGAGTGCGGGGACCCACCCGTCTCTCCTCCTGCCTCTGGGTTCACACCTGGAGGCAGTTTGGTCATGTTCAGTGTGACAACACTGAGAAAAGAATCTGCATCCCTCGGGGCTCAGCGCGGTGGCAGCAGTACGCTGGGCCCCCAGAGACCACGGACCACCTGGAGGGACAAACTCGGGTGGCCTGGGAGGGGCTCTGGGAGCGGACGGAGCCTGGCGGTGGGGGCCTACAGCCCGGTCGAGCAGGGCGCCTGGAGCACAGCGGGACGTACCTGCCACGGAGGAGTGAACTTCTAAGCCAGGCTGGAGCGCAGCTTTTCGTAGTGTTTGCCACCTTGCAGCCACGCTAGCGCCCGAGCCGGGCTCGCCCCGCCTTTCCACGGAGTGGGCTGCAGCGCGAGCTACCGCGGGTGAAGGCTCCCTCAGGCCCAGCTGCAGGAGCGGCCCCGGGCTCCCGGGTTTCGCGGGGAAATCGGGCTAACAAGTGGCGCCGTACTCGGTCTCCGCAAGTGCGTAGCACCAGCCACGCTGCTGGGGGCCATCCGGACCCCTAAACCTTTCTTAGAGCCACATCTGAAAGATTTCAAGACATAATTTGGGGGGAAAAAAACCCAGAATGGCCAGTTCAGCAAAGCAAACTGGAGGATATAGGGAAATTTAATTATTCTAACACAATGTCTCTTTGACATCGTTTCTTCGTCAGGCCCAAACCTATTAATTAAATCACTCCACTAAAAAGGAGAAAAGAAATCACCTATAACTTTTTTTCAAGTGCCACTTTGCGACCTTTAGTCCCTGTGTTCCTACTTTGGGCTACAAGGGCATAAACCTGTAATTAACAACTTCGTTATTGCCTCTGCAAGAGTAATTGCCATGTATCGCCTCGAGGTAGCAAGACTGAAAAATCGTTTCTCTCCCCCCCACCGGCCCGTCCTCCGGCCGCCTGCAACGAGGCCACTGGCTGTTGTTTGGATCTCGCCAAGACTTCACCTTTCACAAGAACCTTGTGTTAACAGGGCAGTTCCCACACAGTGACCTCTTTGGGAGACAATCAGCACAGATGCCGTAATAATTCCCTCGCTTGCGCGGAGGCCCGGAGAGCAAAGGAAAAAAAACACACAGGCTGGGCTGAGATTAGATTATCAATTATCATGAAACTGTCTGCAACTTCAAAGGGCTCCGGAGCTGGGGAAAGCACGGCTTATCGCGACTGTGAGAGTCCTGCAATTATCTCTCGCGTCACCCAGATGCAGAGCAGTGCCGGGCTAGCTCCGGCCCGGGGGAAGCCTGCACCAAGGGAAGACGGAAAAGCAACATTTGCTTTGGAACGTGAGTCACTGGTTTGGGATCGGATGTTGACATAAGCGGGATCTTGGATATGTTAGCCAGAAGCACCTCCGTCCACAACACTCTCGCGTCTACGGAGGCAGAGACGCCGTCAGTAAGGACACGCAACACGCTTTGCTTCTTTCCCTGAAACCCAACTTTCAGGTAGGTCAGCAGATGGTTGATAGCGCCACGAAGAGCCACGCATCGAACAGCGCGTCCGGCTGCAGGACGCCTGGGCTCCGCCTTGCCCAGAAAGGCTGTGATCGCTCAGAAACAGTAGCAAGGAAAACACACGTTTGGAAGCAAAACTTCAGCAATTGACATCACTTCCTGATTAGACTTTAGGGGACTTTTTTTTTTTTTTTTGCTTATTTTGGGATTTTTCCAGTGGGATTAATAAGACTTCAATTTGACCCACAGTGTCTCAGAACTAACCACAACAATGGAAAATAAATGTAATGTTTATCAATACAGAGAAAAGTCCTCTGGCTAAAAAGATGCCAAATAAAAAACAACTAAATTCTCATGCAGTCACAAGACGAGTTAATGTGCAACTCCTGAGCCGCACACCACGCACCGGGATAAAATTCCCCTCCTCGCTCTATGCACAGCCTTCCCTGGCACCAACCGCCGCACCTGGAAAGCAAACGTCGCTGGCCGCTGCGCGCCAGCCTCTCCGCGCCGTCACGAGCGCCGTCCTGTTTCCACAGCACCTTTGACGGCTGGGGTCTCTCTCCCCGGCTCTGTCCTGCGCTGGCTCCACGGTAACTCTTGGTAACTGGGACTCCCAGACGGGGCTAACTGCATGGCCCAGGACAAAGCTCCTACACATCTTTATTTCGTCACATGGATCCAACTTTTAAATTCACAGTATTGTATCAACGTAGCTCGAACCAATGAAACAAACAGAACTCGTTTTCCTCTCTCATTTCCTTTTCAGGGTTCAGGGGAAGATCCCTTCACTTGTAAGAGTAACATACGAGTGTTCCAAGAATTGGAGACAGAACACATTGGTGTTCTTCTTTAAGGCCACACGCCATGCCAGCATTCGGAGGCTATGTTAATATTTGTCCTGTCTCCTCCTAATCTTCTGTGTATTTTCATATTTTGACATCATGTGGTTCTCACCATTTTAATTCTCCTTTCTTCATAAAACTTTCTTAATGTGTAGTTTTCCACGTCCTCGCAAACTCATACAGGTGGTTTTAAGGGCACGCAACGGTCCTGCTCGCGGAAAACAGCGGCCGCGAATCCCACGCCGCCCACAGCCGCCGCCGCCGCCACGCGCAGCCACTCTGCTGAGCACGAATGTCGGTGTCGGCTAAGCGACTCCTCACGAGAGCCCACGAGCTAAGTTTCCGATCTCCACTCTGTAGATAAAAGGACTGGGAACGAGGTCAAGCCTCTCGCCCAAGATCCCGCAGCGAGGACGGCAGAACCCGGACCCCCTGGGTGTCCCGGCCACACGGCCAGCCTGGACCCCCCCCACACTGCCACGGCTGCTCTCTCTCGATCACCGAACCTCCAAATTGTTTCCGATTTTTCACCATACAAATCCACTCTCACGTACCCAATTTCTTTCAACCACCCAAAATGCGTCCAGAGCTACTGAGATGTAGCGAGATTGGTTTACGGTATTGTGTTTCCTTTATTTTCTGTCTCAACAGTTCATGGGGGTGGGGGGGAGAAGGAAACAGAAGCCAAGGACCTGGATGTTTATAAAACAAGAAATAAAAAAAAGTCCTTGAATTAACAGAGGTTGATTCTGTCAGCTGGAAGTCAAGGAGAGACCCCTTTGGCCTCCGCAAGTCTGACACTGACTACGGCCCCGAGCGCAGGGCAATGGCCCACAGTTGGACAAGTTCACTTGTGACAAGGTGGAAGGGCCGGGATGAGGCTGGGAGAGACGAGGGAGCCGGCTGGACCCACAGCTCTGTCTCCCGTGGGGACCTCAGGGGCTTCATTAGAATGAGAAAGTTGGTAGAGATCATTTCACGTCACGCTGTCCTCCTTTAGAATATCTATAATTCCGATTTATGAGGGGACAACCAACCCAGAGGAAAATGAATAATAGACATGCACTCCAAGCCACTGACCCAGTGACCCGCATGTCACGAGACTGTCACCTGCAGGAAGTCCCCCGCGGCGGGTGTCCACATCGCAACGCCACGATTCAGTGGCTGCTAATCAACAACCTTGCTAGCATTTTAATAAAAAGTATTCAAAGCGATGGATTTCCCTTTATCCATAGGGACACTCTCACGCGGAGACTCTGCTTTTGTTTTCTGAACAGACACCGTGAACATCCCCTCCGGCCTGGCTCCGTCTGACGTCTGCACGGTCCAAACTACTTAAACATTCTCTGAAAATTCAAGCCCGGTTCTCTCTGTTGCAACGATGTTTGCTGCTACCTACGAATGAGTCGAATTGCTAGTCCAGACATGCCAGAGAAGGAGCGAGCGCCAAGCTTTCATGTGTGCTGCTTTGAGATAAAACGAAATGATACGTAATCTTGAATTATGTCATGATGCATAATGCCGAGATTTCCCGGAAAATGTGGAGCTAATCAGTTATTCATTTAGGAATTAACTAGAGCATCGATTGTCAGATTAGACTCCTTTAAAATTCTCAATGTCCTTTTCTTGGCATTAACACTCTAAGTATACTGAGTCCTTTGTGTATATTTAAGCAGGAAAGGGGAGAAGGCTTTCTCGTGTGCCAAACGGAAAAAGAAAACAAAAGTATCCTTTGCTTCAGTTGTTGGGCAAGCGCTTGGTGATCTGCCGCAGCGGCTCAGAGGCTCAAAGCGGCAGAAACAAACTCGGCCACATGTGTGTCCGACAGGCGGTTACCACAGCAAATGCCCAAACCTCCAAAGAGGGGCTGACGTCACTGGGGATTATGTCCCCAGCTCCCGCGTCCTCGCGCTGGTGCTCGTCGCAAATCCGGCAAAGCACCCACCGCTCCGGCCTCGCCGCCCGGCCGCGCACAGCCCGGCTCGGGAGACGGCCCCTCGGCGCGCCGCGCTGTGCTTCTGGTCATGTGTAATCTAGAAAACACAAAAGGTCACGCTACGTAATGAGGGCAAAGATTCAGTAACTTCCCGTCGCGACATCCTCGGTGTCTTTGTCCTCACACCACCTGGGCGCCACACACCTTCTCCCCAGGTGTGTGTGGGCTGCCGGGAGCAGGGACCGTCCTCCGCAGGCCAAGCACGAAATTCGAAGCAAGAGCACCCACCCTGCCACCTGGGAGCTGCCGAACGGGGGAAATAGACCTGTGTTTCGATTTCTTTGCTTTGTATAAGTTCAAAAATTACGGATAAAAATTCTGACCTTAAAAAAATGCTTAAAGTAGCTGGAAATGTTTGAGATATTTCTTTACTTTTGCTTCTCTCCCCACATGTTAGCTCGGTATTTCAAAATGTTTTCATGCCCATCCTGTTTTGTGCAGATGTTTTCAAAGGAAGAACTTCTTCCAAGGTTGGTGTGTCTCCCCGTTTCTGTGGGTAGGGCCATAAAAGTTCCCGTCGGTTCAGATCTGCCTGAAGCCACCGGCAGAGGAGCAGTGACAGATGGGACTTTCTGCAGGGGTCGCCATTAGAAACAGGAGTTTTCTCTGAGACTTTATCATATAAATAATAATCTACACTTGCTGAGAGCAACAGGGAGCAGACGCTTATCGTATATGATATTCCCGGGTAAGACTCAGGAATTGGAGCTTACTCTGTAAGACATTCTAGAAACTTCTAACATGTAGAACCAGCTATGTACAAAGTTCGTCCATCTGAATATGTAGTAAATATTCAAACACATTTACCAGGAGAGTATCTATTGTCCATGACCAAAGTTGGCTCCTCCTTCAACTAAACCATTTAGCCAGCCAGGGTCACCGTCAGCGACAGGGACAGGTTGCATATCGGGAGAAAGCCTAGCGCTGACAAAATCATAAACTTTCTGTTAGTGTATATTATTTGCCTGCCTAAAGCTGATAATTAATAGCCATTTTGATGTGCTAAGCACTCCTAATAATGAAAGTTAAATAAGAAACCATTGGTCAAGAATTAGAATGTCAATAGAGAAGCCAATTTCCTAAATGTTAATAGACGTTAATTGCTTAATCTATGTTATCAAAGACATATTTTATGTCTGCAAAAATCACCATATTGCGTATGACATATAAGAAATGATTATAGGCCGGCATGGTGGCGCACACCTGCGGTCCCAGCTACTCAGGAGGCTGAGGCGGGAGGATCTCTTGAACCCAGTGTTGAAGGTTGCAGTGAGCTAGTCTGATGCCACTGCACTCTATCCCAGGCAATAGAATGAGACCCTGTCTCCAAAAAAAAAAAAGGAAAGAAAAAGCAACGATTATGAAATAATAAAGATTAAACAATATACTCTGGCTGACATACACTGATGGGTGCAGGCTGTCACAGCAGTTGTCCCGGGCAGGCAGCCGCGAGGTGTTTCGCTCATCTTACCTACAGCATGTCCAGGGCGCCTGTCCTGGAGTCGTCTTGGTTGGAAGGCGCCCTGCAGAACCAGGTCCCTTGTTTGGTGACTACACTTGCATGTTGACCGAGGTGGTCACGCAGCTTCACACCTGCCATTCAGTGCCCGTCACTCCACTGTGCCTCCGTGGCTCACCTGAAACCCCCCTCCGTGGCTGGGCAGCCGGGATCACGCAGAGAGGGCTGCGGGCGGGAGGCAGCGCAAAGCCGCACACCGTCGGTGTTTCTGGAACAGCGGTTTCTTTGGGTGAACCGAGCTGATAGGCTCAGAAGTGACTTTTCTGAAGAAGGCTGCATTAGACACACAATCCTGTGTTTGTCTGAAGGTCAGTTTCTTCCTACTCACACCTCCGCCTGCGGAAGGCCTGTGTGCCAGGAAACAACCGTGTCACCCGAGTGTGATTCGAGGCATTGCTGTAAACACGAAGTTCCTGCGGTTTCATTGTTAATTCTGAAGACAAGAGCCAACGTGTAGTGATGTGCGCTCAGCGCTTTACGCGAATATCCTCAGTCCTCACTGCGGTCCTGCAAGACGGGAGTCGCTGTCGCATTTTTCTCATGGAAAAACTGAGAACAGAGAGAGCAACCACCTTGCCCAAGGTCGCACGGCGGAAACAGCAGAGCCATAGCCGCGCAGGTATTATGGGCGCGGCCCCCAGTTCCTCTGCACACTCCTGTGGGCGTGGGGACCGTGCCGGGCACTGTGTGGGCGCAGGGGACACACAGCAGGGAGGCTCCGGCCGTGGTGGGGCCCGCAGTAAGGCAACGAGCCGCTGCGTGTCGCGGGGGGGTGAGGCATCTGCAGGGAAGTGCGCACGTGGGTTGTGCCCGTGACTGGAGGCTCCCAGCCCTCCCTGCCCCACAGGCCCCCTCACCACAGCCACGATCACGGGGACCACGGGCGAGAGGCCCCCCAGCGGGCACTTGGGCCGCACGGCCAGGGCAGGAGAAGGAGCCCCCCCGGCAGGTGCAGAGCGACGAGCTCGGAGCTGGGCTCCCAGCCCCCGTCGTCCCACCACCGGGTCTTGGCCACGGCCGCCCAGGAGGCAGCGGTGCTGGCGGACGTGACCAGAGCAGTGGCCACGCCGGGGACAGGCCACGCCATGACAGCCGCCATCTCCCAAGAATGAGAAACTCGTGCAGCCAACAGACATAGAAGCCACCGTGCAGCCGCGTTCGGCTCAGCCGGGTGAGATCAGCCTCTGCCAGGGGCCGCCGACACGCACGCGGGGCCGAAAGCCACTGGGGTTGGTCTCTCCCTGCCGCGGCCATAGCTGGCCGGAGCACGCCCCGAAACGCTGCCCTCAGGGGCCCTGTCCTCACGGCGCTGCGCGGGGTGGCTGAGTCCAAGCCAGCGAACCCGGCTTCGGTCCGTTGTCCGTTCTCCAGCTGTGTGCGGCCAGGGCAGGTGACGTCGTGGAGCCTCCGTGAGGTTAGAGCGAGACTTGCCCCGCGGGGCCCAGTGAGTGCTGCACACGAGGTCCCCTCCGAACAAAACCCGTCCGGCAGTTGTCCAGCTCACGTTATGCTGAATTCTGTGCTATGCCATCGGGCAGCGTCGTGCAACTCTTACTCGTTCAACAAACAATCACGACACAAGAAGAGTGCGTTTGGCACAGAAATAGCCCCTAGATCAGCACTGTCCTCGTAGAAAGTCAGACGCGCAGCCGCGGGAGAAATCAGTGTGACTTCTCAAAGAAACCCTTCAATTCTGCTTCGCGTAACTCCGTCAAATCCCTTTATAACAAATCCCACGCAGAAACACTCTATATAACGAAAAGGGCCTCTGTCCCCAGCAGAGGGCGCACTGACTGCAGGTAGCATTTGGTGCAGCAAAATTCACAGGCACAGGAGGAAGACCAGGTCCTCGAGTCTTAGGGTTCGGGGGGCTTTGCCTATGCTTTCTTTTTAAAGTTCTTAATCCATATAAGGCTTGGAAAATCAATAGCCAAAACAGCCAAAAAGAGAAACCTCCAGTAAAGCCATCAGGCCCACCAACAATATCCACCAGCCTTATCACTTGATGTGTCGTTTAAAACACTGTGTAAACGGTGGTGCAGCAAGAGAGGTGGCTGCCAGCCCAGAGCGTCGTGTCTGGGCCAAAGCTCTGTGCGCCCCCCGTTCTGGAGCCCGACAGCTGCAACCTCGGGGGGCGGGGCGGGGGGAGCTCTGGTCTCACCCATCCCACCACCTGGGGCGCAGAAAGATACCAAGAAGAAAGTAAAAAGTGTGTTGGTTCTGCCTTTATTTAGTGCCACGTTCAACCACAAAAGGCTCCCACTTCTAAACTCACGGAGGAAAGAATTCTAAACCGTCGGTTAGAACATCTGAGTTCTGGGCCCTTCTGCCATGAGCGAGCCATACATCTTCCGCATGTCATCTATCAGTGGACAGTTACCTTATTCATAGAATGAGAATAATTATGTAACGAATACGGCCCCAGGCAGGGCCGCTGCAGGCTGAGGGCTACCGCCTGGATGACGCGGGTCTAGCGGGTCGGAAGCTCCCATCCCGGGTGTCTCCCAGGGGCCGCGCCCTCCGCCGGAGGCCGATTAATTCCACCCACTGAACAGAGCTGAGCACACCCGCAAGGCCCCCCGGGCCCACAGTTCCCACATTCCAACAGGAGGCTTTTGTTTTGTTTTTACAGTCTAAAAAGCCTTTAAGTTCCAAATAAATTAATGCTGAAAGAAAGAATTTCAGGAATATGGCAGGACACAAAGTAACATTTTTGGTTCAATTTAACAAATGTTAATGAGCACTGTCTGTATGATGACCTAAACAGTTCAGCGGATGAAATAACCCTAACTCTATCCATAACCCTAGCCCCAACCCTAACCCTAATCCTAACCCTAACCCTAACCCCATCCCTAACCCTAACCCCATCCCTAACCCTGACCCTAGGGAAGCGTTTCCCGTGTTGGTGAGTTTCCACTCAGCAAAAGGCAGTTGGCGGGTGGGGAGGCACGAGATGACAGACAAATGGCGGAGGCAGAGTGCAGTGGGCCCAAAAGGAGAAGAAACAAAATATTTAGGGAAATCAGAGGCTGATGAGTCACATCCAGTTGGAAAAAGTAGGAAGTTTCAAAAGGGCTGACGTTTGGAATGAGAGTGAGGGGTGCAGGGGAGGCCGTTGGGGACACAGACGGAGTCCGGGAGCAGGAGCGTGGCCACTCGAGTCCGCCCGCCGCTCCCTTGGCAGTAGGTGAGAGCTGGAGCGCGCTGCTCACCACGGTGATTTACACGGGCGAGGATGTGGGGCCACGGTGGTTTGATGGGGAAATCCGGTTCGTGGAAATGAAAGGCAAGAAACCTCAAAAATTACAGATGAGTGGAAAGTGTAGGAAGCGGGAGTTTGTAAGACATTCTCTGCTTCAAAAGCCCCCCAGAGCATTCATCTAGAAACAGATGGGCTTCCATATGACCAGTGTTCCGAAAGAGTTTCAAAGGAAGCCCTGCTTTTGTTCGGATTCCTTAGTTATTTAATGCAAAAGGATAAATGCTCAGGAGCCCCTTCCCGGGAACTCATTACCTGCGGCGAAATCCTCAGTTCTGTATTTTGCATACACTAAACACACCCTCGACCACAGGCGGTATGTAAGGAGTTATTCGCTTTGCACCTATTAATGCTGAGTAGTACACAAGTTGCACATTTCGGGGAATTGTGCAAATATTTGGCATCGTTGTGAGCAATCTTTAAAAGTGCTCCATGAATCTCCAGCTTGTAGTTACGACGATTGAGGAACAACGTCCCCATTTGCAGCAGGGATCCCGGAGCTTGGTCACGAAGGGTGTTCTGGTTTAGAACTCGGCTTAGATTCAGGAGATGCGCGTCAACATTCGGGTACAAAGCCAAGCAAGGAAAACCAACGGAGAGCTTGGAAAATCGCAAAGGGCACTTGTGTTTCTAGAGTGGAAAATGTTCCAAAGTTGTTTTCCACTGTAATTTATGTTGTATTTTATAAGATTTTCTTGGTTTAAGGCATCACGAATACAAGAGAGAATTTTACATTAAGTGGAACATTAATAATGCATTTCTAAACTAAATTATGTCCCTGGGATTTCAAAGGAAATTTCAGAAATGCCCAGAGCACTTCGGTAGCCAGGCACGCGGAGCCCTCATCGGGTATTCATTTGGATGGATTTTCTCCTCGGAGCCCCCGTTGGCACTCGGTGAATTGGTGGTTAAAGCAAATGCGTTCATGTAACCGATTTGATTGGCACCTCTTGGCCTTCCAGACGAAGGAGGGACATTCCAGGATTCTCTGGCAGGTGCTATTTCAATAGTTCCTGTTCAACACACGCAGGATCCTTAAAGATCACCGTCGCATTAAAAGTCAAACACCAATTACGTAACCCAGCACGCTCCACAGGGGGAAGAAATCTTCGGGGCTCCCTCCTTCCCACGTGTCACGGATCACTGGAAACTTACTCACAACCACAGTAAGATCCCGACGCCATCCCGGCCGGGTCCCCGCCTCGCCCCGAGCGCCCTGGCCGGCTCCTCTCCCCTCAGCCTCGCACCCCCCCCCCGACTTTGCTGGGAGCCCTGGCCGTGTGCTGAGCACCCCGGGAGCGCCCCAAACCTGGGCTGCGCACAGGCAGGGCCACGTCCTGATGGCCGGTTAGCCGGGTGGCCTCGCGCCTGGGCATCCGGTCCTTGCTTCAGAGCACGCAGCGCAGGGGCCAGGGGGCCGTGGACGCCGTTCCCCGCTCCCTCAGCCTCGCGCCTGGGTCTCAGACACGCTCTCTAAAGATCCCATCCCATCACTGCTGAGTCCAACTGGTCTGACTGGGACAGCTTTCTTTTAACATTCGGGATTATGTTACTGGCTAAAAGAAGGTAAAAAGGACGATTGTGTATATAATAAAAGAGGTTACGGGCCAAGAACATCTTCACAGAAATAAACTGGAACGAACATAATGAACAACACTGAAGACCCTGTCTCCCTCCGAGGAAAGGCTTGCGAGAATCACAGAGAACGCATGAGAAAAAGGAGGAGAAGCCACGTGGGAAGGCTCCCAGAAGACAAAGATTTGACGTAAAGACAACCGATGGCCTGAAAGAGGTCACCAAACAAACGGAACAAAAGAAGAAGTCAAAAATATAACGCAAGAAAATTTCCCTAAAATGAAAAAAGATCTGAGATTTTGGAGATAAAAAGAGGACGTTCCAGGAAAATTAGACACATAACATCCAACACCAAAAACGTCACTGTTGTCTTTGTACCTGGCACCACCCGACTGTCTTCGGAAGCCGGGACTGCACCCAGAGCCCTGGCTGTGCGGGCGGGGGGCGGGGGAGGAGCGGGGGCTGCTGTCCTCCAGCGGCTGCCCCCCAAGTTCCTCCAGCCACGGCTGCTGCCGCCGACCGGGGCTTCCTGAACTCCGCCGGCACCGGCTTCGTCGTCCACCCAGAGCCTCAGGCCAAGCTGTGGTGACCACCCCGCTCGGACGCGGCCTCCTGGGTCCTCACGTCGCCAGCGCCTCTGGCCGCCATGTAAACCCTAATCTTACTCTGAGCCCCGTACTCCCACAATAAGCACCTGACATCACCCAGATGAGTGAAGCAATGAAGTTATTACACAGGACAATCGGAGCACACGAGTTTTAAAAAATCAAATCTTCTACAAGAAGGAAGGAAACAGGCTAGTCTCAGACTATTCCACAGGCAGAAGGTGACAAAATGACGACTCAGTGGCTGCAAAGTTGTGAAGGAAAGAAAGTGTGATGCGCAGATTCGTCATCCAAACGTCAGGGCAGAAAGTACGGTTGCAAGCCTGAAACTGCAGAGATCGTAGAACATTCGTGAGCCTTTGCCAGCACAACCCAGGCGCCTGGACGTCACTCAAACCACAGAGAGCAGATGCGGGAGGACCAGCAATTGCACGCACGCGGTCAAATGTAAAGAAACACCGACAGAGGGGACTTGCTCTCAGTGAAGGATGCGCCCACGGTGACCTGGGAGATGCAAACGTGGTCATTGACCGATAAACTGTCGGGTGCCGGGGAGGGACGGGAGCGCAGCGTGTGGAGACTCCAGCAGGCACGGCGGCCGCAGACCCCTCCAAGACTGAAACACAGACCCTAAAAAATAAACCACTAGAATCTCTCTTTTTTTGTATAATCTTATTTTTTTAACCTTACACAAGAATATCTCTTATAGCAAAGAAAATTTGTTTGAAGTAAACACTTGCTTCAATTTTACTTTAATTTCTTTTGTTCATTAGACTCAGGTAAAGTACTAGAACGCCCTTTTCAATAAATAGCATTTCTAGTATAATCCTGGCTTACAAAATTATTTATTGCTAGTCTTCTAATAATGTATATAAACTGTATCAAAAATGTATAGAATGGTGATCACTGAGATTAATGATGACAGCTTTTGAGCAGCAGATTTAGGATTTATTTCACTTTTATTCTCTTTACAGTATTGTCAGATTTACAATTTACAATAAATTGAACATCGTGTATAAATTATAAAATATATATGATTTATAATAAATATGTCTCATTTTAGATAAATGAGGGTGACTTTCTTAAAAGCAAACAAATGATGCAAATATCCCAAGTGCCAACATCTGGGTGGTGGAGTTATAAATGGTTATTACGTTTTTCTTTATACCTTCCTATATTCAAGGTATATATGAAAAAATCAAGTCCTGTGTGTGTCCATTACCGGTAACGGAGTTCCAGAGAACCCTAACCAATCCGCTTTCTGGCAGCTACAGAATCTGTCGGGAGATAAATTTGCGTAAAGGCAAAAGAGAAAGAATAAGGCGTGGACGCTATGCTGCCGAGGACCAGGAGGAGAAAACTGAGAGGAGGGGGCGGGGGATTTTAGCTACTTCCCCCAAGGGCGCCGTGTCCCTCAAAGAGGTAGCTACGAGGCTGGGAAGATGTGAAACTTCTGCACATCAGAATGGCCTCGCTGCTCCAGCAAGCGGAAAGAACTGGAGCCCAGTTGGAAGGGGAGAGTGGTAAACCCCCACGCTGGGGGTTGCATCCCGACAGGCCACCCCTAGAACGGAAGGTGAGCTTCGTGGACACCCCGGTCCGTGACACCAGGGTGCAGCGGACCAGGACTGCCACTGCCTTAGCTTCCTCGCAGCAGCAGACACAGCCCCTAAAGAAAGAAAACATCACGTTCTTCAGAATGCGTCTACACCTCCCCCTGAGCAAGGCTCGCCGCTCAGTCGATAACCAGACCCACCACAAGGCTACACGACAAGACCAAGAGTGACAAGAAGGACACGCAGCGTGACCACACCCACGTGGAACCTGGCACAGAATGGGACCCAGATTTAAAATTACACGGCCAACACATTTAAGGAAATTATTTTTAAATGGTTGAGAATTTTAACAGAAATATGCAACACTTAATATTTAGTGGCTTAAAACGATAACAATTTTATTTAGTTCATTATTCTCTTTAGCTCAGTATTCAGGCTGGCCTCAGAGGGCAATCTGCCTGGTCTGGCCAGGCTTAGCTTTCCCCCACTCAGCATCCACTCTCATCTGGAGCCTCTCCTGGGAAAACCGGGCCAGCTGGAGAGCTGGCGCTGAGCCCTTCTCCACGCGATCTCCCATCCTCTGTCAGGCTCGCTGGAGCTTGTTCACAGGTCATCAAAGCGTTCCCCGTGCGAGTACAGAAGATGCAAAACTTTTCGAGGACGAAGCCTCAGAATTCACACAGCATCACGTCCACCAGATTCGACTGCTCAAAAGAAGTCACAAGTCATAAGGTTAGCCCAGGTTGGAAGGACAGGGAAATAATCAGGGAGTAACAAAGAATTTCTGATCATTTTCATAATCCACCATAGCTAGAAACTGAGCAGGAAGGGGAGGACGAAAACAACCACCAGCAGCTTAAAATCGTAGAACTGAAAAATGGAATAAACAAAATCTAAAACTCCTGGATGAGCTTAAACAGCAGGCGAGACACAGTTGAAGAGAGCATTAGTGAACTGGAAGATTTGGTCAGAAGAAAATACCCAAAATGAAGCATGGAGAAGCAAAAGGATGGGAAATAAAGAAGAAATCCTTAAAAACACAGGAAATAGAGTGAGGGGATCCATCACGTGTATTTGGAGTCTGAGAAAGAGATAAGAGTGAAAATGGTCCGGAGACTATATGTGAGCAGATAATATCTGAAAAAAGGGCCTAAAATTTTAAAAGACATTAAGCCACAGATTCAAGAAGTCCTATGAATGCCATTAGAAAATAGCAAAAGAAAACCACATATAGCCACATTATAGTAAAATTGCCTTCCCCCCGCCAAATAATAAACATCCTGAAAGTAGTAAGAGAGAAAAGAAGACATTCTATTCAAAGGAAAACATATTAGACTGACAGCCAATCCCTCGAAAGAAAACATAAAAGCCAGAAAACTATGAAATGACGTTTTCAACTTACTGAAAAATAATAGCCAACCTAGAAACCCTGTACGAACACCTTTCAAGAATGATGGTATGACAAAGATATCTCAGATAACCAAAAACTGAGGGAACAAACTCACTCACGATTATAATAGATTTAGCTACCTCTTTCTCAATTACTGAAGGATAAATTTTTTAAAAACTAGGGAGGGTATTTTAAAACATTAGAACAACACAATTAACAAATTTGACTTGTACAACAACTGCAGGATACACGTTGTTTTTAGGTACACACAGAACATTTACCAAAATTCAGGCTGTGCTGGCCAAAACGCAGTTCTCAGCAAATGTGAAAGGATGGAAATCATTCAGAGTTTCTCTCTGACCCGAGTGTAGCCAGTCTAGAAACCAACAATGAAAAGTTAAGTAGCAAATCCCCACATGCCTGGAAATCAAGATATATACTTCTGAAAAACCCCCGGGTCAGAGAAGAGCCTTCGATTAAAATCATAAATGCTTTGAACTGAATTATGTATTTGTTTTCTATTGCTGCGTAACAGATTGCTACAAAATTATGGCCTCAAGACAACACACGTTTATCAGCTCACATTTTCCATGGGTCAAGAGCCTGGGTGTGACCTGCCTGGCCTTTGCTCAGGGTCTCACAAGAGCAAACTCCAGGTGTCTGGCCTGTTTGTAGAGCTCCCCCGATCAGCTTCTGCCCACCCGGGATAACTTCCTTCTTGATTATCCGAAAGTCAAACAGGAACCCTAATTTTATTGCAAAATGTCCTCACCTTTATCACATAACATAACCAACCCACCAAAGCCCCACCAGAGTCACAAGTCCCCCTCACCCTACAGGGGACAGACCCGGCGGGGGGGTGCCAGCCAGCCGTGGGAATCGTGGCGCTTTGCACAAAGCAGCCTGCCCCTCATGGTAAAAATGCAAAATGTCAAAACTTGTGGGATTCAGCCAAAGGCAAAAGAAAACGTATAGACTTAGCTGTACATATTAGGAAAGAAGAAACACTGAAAAATTAATGAACTCTACTGCCATCTAAATTTTTTTTGAAAGAAAAGCAAATTAACTGCAAAGGAAGTTAACATGCTCTGGAAGGGAAGAGCCCGGGAAAGGACCTGTTCTTTGAGAAGACTCAGAGGTTAATCTGCAAGAGAAAAGAGCCCCAAAATCTATGCGCAAAAGACACAGATGGGTCCCTAGAGACGCTTTTGCACGCTTTTTCAGCGCAGGCCCAGGTGCTGCTGCCGTCTGCAAGCTCACCTGGCTGCCATGGCAACGGCTTCCCGAGCCTGCTGCCTCTCCCCTTCACCCAGTGGGCCCACAGCCGGGCGAGAGTCCACCTTGGGTTCGAGTTCTTCCTTGTGAGCTCCAGACTGTACACGCAGGTTCTGTCTCCCCTGGTCCCCACTTCACGCCTGTCTGTCCCGCCCGGCTGCCTGCCCGGCCAACCTCAGATTGACACCGTTCCACCAGCTCCACAATTGCCCAAGGCCGAACCCCTACAAAATAATCCCTTACTCTGTATCTCTCCCAGTGGTTCTAATTGGACCCCACATATACATTCATAAGAGGCAAAAGCTGGGAAGAAACCAAATGCCCACCGAGGAGAATGGGTGAGTCCGCCATGGCGTGGAGAGCTACACAGCACGGAAAGTGAACCAGCCGCAGCAGGTCACCGCAGCACGGTGGCTTTGGTAATCGCTGTCTGGAACAAAAGCCCGACGGAACAGAATGCATGCTATGCAGGGCATCGATCTAGGAACACAGAAGCAAGAAGACAAAGTCAGGAGAATGCTTCTCTCTGAGGGGAAGGTCGGCAGCGACGGAGCTGTGAAAAGACTCCGGGGTCCTCTCGAGGTGGGGATCGATGAAGGTCCACGCTCTGCCCATTTGCTGAGCCGTCCCTTTATGTTTTCCCCACTTTTCCGTACGCTTGTTATTCTCCAACTAAAAAAATAAGTCCAAACGGCGGGGCGGGGCAGGGGGACCCCGCCAGGTGGTAAGCGCCACACGGACTCTTCGTGCCCGCTGGTCTCCGCACACCCAGCACCGCGGTGCCTGTGGCCGTTGCGTGTGGGAAGGGAGCGTCTCAATTCTGGTGTGGTCTGTATCACCCTCTCATATGCTCAGTCGTGTTCTCTAGTCTGTTTCCCGGCTTTCGTCAGTATCCGATGCACCCACGAACTTGTCGAAACAAATGTTCGTCTGACTCCGTTACTTACGCAACCAAAACAGCATCCTCGGTTACGGAAGTACGCAAGGAGCGAGAGAATTAATGCCATTGTTTCTCACATTTAGAAGGTCCTGGCCCATTGAGTGAAACTTTCTGGTTAATTCAGACTCACTGTGGCTGAGTGGCCAATTCTCAGGGCGTCAGAAAACCGTACGACGTATCGAACATCGAAAGTGCCGTGGCGGCACGGAGAGCTGCGCGGGGAACAGACCTGCCCGCGCTCCAGCCGCTCCCGCCCCTCGGAGCCTCTGCCCAGGCTCCTCTCCGCAGGGCAAGAGCGGCCGCAACGCCGTGGGAGGGTCCCAGGCGGAAGGGTGCGGAGGAGCTTCGAACGTGCTTCCCCGGCATGAAGGTTCTTGCTGGACACAGCGCCATCTTCTCCCTTCTCTTTCAGCTCCTGCCACCCAAACCAGACAGTGGCAAAGGGAACGGACAGCTCCGGGGCACGGTGACACCCCGAGGACATCGCAGCCTGGGGAGATAGTGTCAGTGTGCCCACCTACTTGACCCCAAAATGTGAACCCCCAAAGCTGAGGCCATTGGTGCCCACCTGTGCCCTCAGCCCCCTGAGGCCACAACCCCAGGAAGGGGCTGTGACTCTGGCTCTCCCCACCTGTGACTTAATTCCACGGTGCACCCCGACCAGACCTCTGCCTTGCACCCCGCTTCTCAGGGGCAGTTTAGATCTGGAAACTGACCCTTATCAAGAGCTGCCATTACTTTAGGGAAACCAGAAAGTCACAAAAAGACAAGGCCCCAGCTCCTTTCCTCCCCAGCCTGTCATGTGGACATTATCAGCGGATCTAGAATGTAAGCGGCCTGTCTGGAATGCTTGGCAAACAAATTTTCCTCATGCATTATGCATCCGCCCTGAAACGACGGTCGTGGGCACCTGGGAAGCAGGTGGGCTGCCCCGTCACCCGGGGGTGAGAGCTCTGCCAATTAGCGGCAGGACGGTTCACTGAAGCAGGTAATGGACTGGTCTGTGGAAACAAGGAGTCTTTGTGGGAACGAGTGTGATTATTCATACAGTCACCTGCCAACTGCGGCTCCTACGAGAGTATTCCCCAGCTCCCAGGAGCCCCGAGTCGGGCGCTCGGGCAGTGGCTGGAGAAACACCGGGGACACCTTAAGGTGCGCAGCGCGGCCCCCCTGACGCATGGCCGAACGTGCACAACAGCAGTCCTGTGGGAGCGAGCGTGACAGTGGTTTACACGGGACACAGCGTGTGCCCCTACGGTGTCACACACATGCACCTTGCAGGTTTGGGCAGGGTGTTTCGGAACACACACTAGCACGGCTTTCCATGTGTCCTTCTCAGGTTGGTCCTTGTCTGTGTGTCCTTCTAGCGTGAAAGAGCCTAAAGGGGAAGAAAATACCTGAGGGAGCCCCGCAGGCGGGGCCGGAGCATGGCCGTGCGCGTCGGAGCTGGTGGGCATCGCCTGCGGGGGCTGGCGCAGTGCTTTGTCTTCTGCGAACTCACCCTCAAAGGCCAAAGGTCGTGTTGGTCTCATGGACCTGCCTTGTAGGAAAACTTTCTTGGAAAAGCCCTTTGCTGCCTGAGCGGTGGGCTGACGGGCCCGGCTGACGCTTCCTCGCGGCTGGGCCGTGCTCTCCGCACCCGGGAAAGGCAGAGGCCGCCGGACGCTCCTTCTGAAGGGAAGCCCCGCCAAGCACAGCTGGAGAGGCCGGGGACAGGCTGGCTTCCTGGCTCTGAAATAGCCGCTGGCTCCAGGGAAGGCGCCGGCGTCTGTGACCGGCTCTGAGTCCTTTGCTGCCGTCACCCCGAGCACCCACGGCCCTGGATGGACGACCCGGCTGTCCCAAAGGCAAACCTCCTTTCTCTCCTACTGAGCTCCAAACTCAGAACTTTGAGAATAAAACCCACCTTCGAAAGCAAAAGGACATTAGGCAAGCGGGAAGACAGCAAAGCTCACCCCAAACACCATGTCCTTTCTTCCTAATCAAGACGAAAGCCGTCTGCGGGTGGGTTGTACTCCTTAAAGTCATCAGTGCCTTAAGACAGCTTCCCCGCGTGGTGGGCGCCAGTGCTTTCAAACTTAGGAGGCAAAGACTTCGAAAGCGCTCCTTGCAGTCAGAGGATGCTACTGAGGTGCAAACCATCCGAGATCGACCATTTCAAGCATTGTAAAGAACTCGCTTTATTATGTTTGTATTTAGTCCAAATAAAAAAAGGATAAAATTAGCAAAGTGAGCTTTTAACTTTACCAAATCTGAGGGGAAAATAATACATTCGGCACCACCTCCTATAAAACGTCAGCCTGCCGTGCTCACAGGAGCCACATGCCTTGGCCGGGTCACTGGGCCTGACCTGCCGTGGGCATCCACCACCCCCAGCCACGACCTCCCCGCAGGCACACAGACCCGAGCAGGGGTCAGGGTTTGTGCCTGCCGGGTGCACGCCCGGCCTGCCGCGTTGCCCGCGTGCCACGTGGCCTCGAGCGCCTCCATGGAGCCCACAGCCGGAAGCGCAGGGTGTGCCTCAGTGTGGCCCTGGCACCCAGTGCGGGGAGAGGACTCTGCTCCGTCAGACACACACCTGAACTCCACTCAGCCACTCTGCGGGTATGAGCTGGCCCGTTCCTAAGATACGTGAGCCCAGACGTCGTCATCTGTAACTAGGAATGATAATAAGAACGAAGTTTCAGACGCACTGAGAATAAAAGGGCAGCTTTATACGGAGTCTCGCGCATCAGAAACACACACGAATGGCTGTCGCTAGTTCTCCTTGGAAAGAACGACCTCTGAACCCAGTTCTGACAGTCACCTCTCTAAGCCCAGGTTCCTGCGATGACAAACGGAAAAGTAAACACCTTCCCTGGCTCTCCACAGGGACAGGCAAACTGTCTTCTCCATTGACCTCACCACAACGGCATCTCCATGGCTAGAGACGGAGGCTCTGGCCCAACCCACGGGGATGTTCTTCCTTTGCTCTGGACACATCGCAGTGAACTGAGTTCATTCTAGAAAAGGAGACCCCGGGAAGAAACAGCCGTCTGCCAGTCGTCACCAGTTCTCACCTGTGAACACCCGCTAAGGGGCGATTGTGGGTGCCATAGGTCAGCCCTTTGAGAAACAGACCTCCGAACAGACGTGATTGACTCATAAAACATCTGTCCAGCTGGGGACGTGCCTGATGTTTAGAGGTGGAGCCACCAAGCATTTGGGACTTCAGAACTTAGCAGCAGCAACAGCAAAACAAGCCCCCCTGGAACAGTCACGACCCAGATCTGCCCCAGGCCGACCCTTCCCCCACCCCACCTTGTCCTGGAGCTTGTTGGCTCCTGTGACGGCTGCTGCCGGGCCCAACGGGCGCCGCCTCCTGCACAGGGCCGCGTCCTGGAAACCCTTGCTGACCTGTCGCCCCGGTACCCCCGCCTGTGCGTGAACAGGCAGCAACTGCTCACGCTGCCAGGCACTTTTCCTAATTGATCACTTTTCCCGAGACACAAACGACCTCACGCTTTCATCGAGGATGTCGGCACCTGCAGAACGGAGTCGTGGTCCCCGGACCTAGGCCGCTCAGATTCGTTTCACGCCATCGTGTTCCTGGCTTTGAAAACTCTGCTCTAGAAGAGTCGGTTTATTTCAAGATTTTAAACGTTTCAATACAATCTTTCCCCCTTACTTTCCCGCACTCTAATGTATCAGCAAGCATAGAAATAAAGTTACTACAGACAGCTGGTCTAAATTATTCTTCAAGTTTATCTTTGTAAACACCCTCTGTGGGTTGCAGAATATGCATATTTTCTGCGCTCCGCATTTGGCTCCGGAGACATTGTTACGAGTACTGTATAGTATGGTTAAAAACGTTTCTCTTTCATTTCTGAGTCTTTAATTTTATGTTTGAGCTCTGCGTAAAAATAGCTTGTAATTGCTTTTTGACAGTAATAAGCCTAAGATTGTGACTCAAAAATCTGAGATATTATGTTCTTTTGTAATTGTATTCAATGAAAACAGTTCAATATGGAACTTTAAAAAAAAAAATCCCAGCTTGCGCAGCTCCTACATTCTACTGACACCACGGAAGTTACAGCGAAAGTCAGTGCCCGGGAGGACTGACAAGGACTCACACCCATTTTTAACAAGGTCACTTTCGCCAAGAGAAAAGCCATCTTTACGCGAGCTACGATGCTTGGGGGAGAAAACGTAGAGTCAACCATTGCCTCCGTACACCCAGCTTGCGTGGAACAGACGGCGGTGCGAGCTCCCGCGCTCCGACCTCGCCCACGGAACCACCGTTCGGTGCATCGCACGGATAAAACGAGGTCAGATGCCAAGGGCCAAAGTAGTCGAGGCCTCCCGAGCAAGAACTACGGTGGACGCTGCTCTGAGGGACGACACGGCGATAGCGTGAGGTGTTGAAAATCGGTTAAGGTGTTCTTCAGGGAAGCAAATCAGATAGAATATTCCAGAAACATGAGAGCGTAAAATCTCCCATAATCTCTCAAATCTCCCATTTTACAATGTCTCATAAAACTCAAGTCCACAAAGACTTCCTATTTATTCTTTGGCTTCCAACTTAAATTTCTTCCATACGACACAGGAGTGCAGAGGCCCCTTCAATTAGCAGCTGTAGGGGGGTCGGCGTTGGGGGGGCCACGGGTGCAGGAAGCCCCCAGCATTTGGAACCCACCGCTCCGCGTTTATCAAATTCACGTAACTGCTATTTTCCTTGGCAGCAAGGAATAACGCACAGAGGTTTTTAGATACGTAGATTATCACCTGAAAGTTAGGGAGAAAAAGTGGTTTTAACAGCTGAAGCCAGGAGAGCAGCATATAACGAGCGATGTTTTCCCTTTCCGCCAGTGTTTCTGTCGCGGGGCCGAGTGCTGGACACGGGGGTCTCAGGGCGGCGGAAGGCGCCACTCGCAGGCCATGCGGGAGCCCCGGCTGTTGGGGACGCGCCTCCAGCCTCCATCTGAAAATTAGCCAAGCAGCCAGGAAAAGCCGGGTGCGGGCGGCTTCTTTCTAAGCTTCAAAAGCAATAAAGTTTTCACATTCAAAACAGAAAATAATAAGAAACACGACTTGCTTCTAATAAATTGCTCACTAAATACTTCGAATCTATCACACGAGATAATGCGGGCAAAGCACTAAGCACACGGCCGGCACGGGAGGGGCTCGGCATTCAGGGTGGAGAAGGTGGTGACGATGACAATGATCGTCACAGGGCCGGGGAGACCTGGACTCCGCCACGCCCCGTCATCACGTGACAGTGACCGTCACAGGGCCAGGGAGACCTGGACACCACCACGCCCCATCATCACATGACAGTGACCGTCACAGGGCCAGGGAGACCTGGACTCCGCCACGCCCCATCATCACGTGACAGTGACCGTCACAGGGCCAGGGAGACCTGGACACCACCACGCCCCATCTTTGCCTCCCACGGCGTCCCCTCTGAGGCAGAGTCCTGGAGTCAGACAGTTCGGCATTTGTGACTCCCTTACGCCCGCAGTGATGGCATTTGAGAGCCATTTGCTCTCTGGCCCCTCCTTGGGGAGTTTCCCTTGGAACGAGGTGGATGCGTGCGCCCACATACCGTGAGCACAGCTGCGAGGGGACAATCCAGCTCCTCAGTGACCTGGCGCAGTCGGAGCAGTCTGCGCTCACCCAGCTGTAAAGCAGGGCTTCCTGACGGTTTCCCTCTCTGCGGGGCCATCTCCCCCAGCCCAGAACCCTCCGTGTCAGCCAGAGAGAGGGTGAAGAACTCGAGCGGCTTCTCTGGGAAGCCCGGGACCCGCTCGGGGGCGAGGCAGTGGCTGCCCGGATGGGGGGCTGCGCCCTCCGCCAGCTCTGAGACGCGGGGCGGGGCGGCGACCACAGCCGTCTCTGCGCGCTCCCGTTTCTGTTTCATTTTTGGAGCTGTCACTCTCTGAAACGACCTGGCAGCATGTGTCCTCGAGGTTTCCAATACTGACCGGTCGATACGTGAGCGTGGACAGTTCTGAAGCTGAATCAGATTCTCCCGAGGAAAGCAGTCGCAGGAGCTAGTCCCAGCTTTGGAATCGCTTCCGCGTCTTGCGCCGAAAGCTTCGCCCAGACTAGGAATCACCTGCTAGAACTGGGCGCTCCTGGTGAGACGGCCGCTCGCAGCTCAAAAGGCTGGTGCCGCTCAGAGGTTCTAGTTCATCGTCCGGACTCTCGGGCCCATCCGTGGGCAGCGGCTGCCGCAGGTAACGGTTTGCGGTGTTGAGATCGCAGGGGTGGGTCTGTGCCGCCGGCCTTTGAACGGCTCCGTCTTTCTCACCGTCTGCAAAGGCAACAGCCTCTCAGCTCTGGAATTAGGGGCGCAGTCGCCCCGTGATTAGGCTCCTCCTGGAACAGGGTTTGGAGCCTTAATAAAACGACGCCCCTGTCCCACGCACACGCTACGACGCCAAGCGTAAATTGCTGTTCGCTGTAGAGAGGTATGAAAAAAAGACCGAGGGGTGGGTCTCTTTGCTGGCATGTAGCCTTGCCAGCCCTGCCAACTTGTCATTTTCATAAATATGATTTTCTCTAAACCACTAAATAGCATCACCTCTTTAGGTATTCAGAGTTTGCCTAGGATTTTTTTTTTATTAACAAGCAAATATTTTTTTCCTGCAATTAACAATTTTGAATTGTAGTAACAGTATCCCCCAAATGCTTCGGCCTGTCTCCCTGGCGTGCGCCCCTGAGGGCCGCGTCAGCTGCGCTCTGTCTGGGAGGCGGCTGCTCGGGGCTCGCTCTGGTGACGATGCTCCGCAGACGCGGAGACGCGAGCGCTCAGGCTAATTATGTAATGAGGGGATCACTCCTAAAATTTTATAAACGTTAATATAGACATTTAACTTCAATTTCTTTGAAAGTTGAGTGGGAAATGAGAATTCTACTAGTACTAGTACCAAATGCTCACTTTTATACGGAGGTTTTAAAACGTCGGGCTTGCAGACCTGATGCTATATTCACGCTGCAAATTACTCTCCTTGGCATTGAAATATCACGGCCGTTAAACCTGCAGTAAAGCACCAGGAAGCAGCCTCGACCGTCTCCAAACAAAACGGTGCAGCTCTTCAGAGGCCGTGGCGGAAGGGTGCGCGATCGATTCTATAATTCACTTTTATTATCTGCTCAACATTCCTCCGAAATATCTTAGCTTCCCTTTCTGAAGTGCGGATTTTCTGGTCCCCAGTGCCGGCGGCCGTGGTGAAGAGCACCTGTGCCTCAGCCCGAGGCCGCGCACCTGGCCGGGTGCGCTGCATCCTCCCCGACGCGGGTGGTACCCGATTCCAGGTATTGGGAACGTTTTCCCGATGGTGGCCCGGACGGCGGGTGCCTGACAGCCGCCGAGCGCTCTGTTCCGGGAAGGCACAGGCACAGCACACACGGTCTCTGGCCTCACGGAACTTCTATCCCAGCGAGGAACAATGACACCAACGAGCATTAAACAAAGCAAGCGTCCAGAGTCCTCGGAAGAAGAGCGGAGCGAGGGGTGAGGGAGAGAATGGGCCACCGGCCCAGACGGCCAGCGCCGGCCCCAGGACCCCGGCTGATTTCCCGATGAAGGTGGGTGCTCTGCGGTCAGCATTCCGCCCACCAGCCTGCGCGAGGGCCCTCCCAGCAAAGTCCTGGGCTCTGCCTGCTGTTCCTATCCGAGGACTGTCCCCAGGGTCCACCCGGGTGCCCACACCGGGAACCTGGGCCACCGTGTCCTGGAGCCCATGCTTTCTGTTTTCTGCTTTGAGTCGACGCCCAAGCCCGGCGCTTCTGTCTCTGAGACAGCTTTCCAGGCCTCCACCCTCTCCCCAGCCTGACCACCCTCCGCCCTCCTTCTCCTTATGCTCTTGACGCTCCTGTTCATTTTCCTGCTCTATGGAATTTTCTAAAAGACAACTTTCATTTCACTGCCCCGACCTGAAACCTCTCAGCGGCTCTCAGTGTCCTCCCGCCTCTCCCAGAGGTGCTCCCACCTCGCCCTGCGGGTGCTCCTCTCTGCGGCCACCACACCGGAGCTTCCGCCCCACGGAGGACTCTGGGCCGGGAGCCAGGCTCTCCCTTCCTCCGGGCTCTCGAGGGGCTTGTCTTCTGCTGAGAAAGCCCCTCCCGCTGCCTTCTCCTCGCTCCCTCCTGCAGTGAACGTCAAATCTCAGCTTAGACGAGGCCTTTTCTGGCGTCCACGGCCGGAGCGCCACGTTCTCGCACGGGACCTGTGTCCGTTCGATCGTTGCGCTGGTCACACTGTTATTGAAACATGAGAGGATCGGGGCGGGGTGGGGAGCTGGCCCGAGAACAGTCCGTAAGTCCAGCCTGCCTGGGTTCAAGCGCGACAAACCCGCCTAGATGGGGAGTGGTCTCGGACGAGAGCCGCAGGGAGCCCAGGGTCTCCATCCTGGGGCCAGCAGGGCACCGATCGCTGTCGGTGGCAGATGGTCACGTACACATCGGCGTCGTCCTACCGTGCGGCAGTCGAGCCCCAGGTGCAGCGCCGCCACTCCCACCGCAAGGCAGGCAGGAGTTAGGCTGTTGCCCCGTCAGCTTCCTGAGACCCGCCCGCCAGGAGCGAGCCACGCCGCGTGATCCCGGTGCACCTCACGCTCAGATGGCGCCATTCAAACTGGCGCTCTTCGTCCCAGAATTGCCTGGCTACAAAGCCCCGGCCTCGGCCCTTCCTGGCGGGTCTGCACCCCGGTGTGGCAACGCTCCCACCAGCTCAAATCCGGAGCCCCGCAGCGGGTGGCTCCCAAGTTGCAGAAGGGCCGGTGGGTAGCCTGGGTTCTCGGGAGGGGTTGGGGGCAGGCACTTTGTGTGCGCGCGTGTTCTCTTTCCTTCTTTTCCTTCTTTCTTTCTCCTTTTTGCTTTTGAGAGAGAGCAATAAAGAGGAGAAAGATCTCCAGAACCGCAGCACTCTGTCCCCTCCTGTCTGCGTCAACCCAACCCCTGGTCCCGCCACCTGTGGGATTTAAACGCGGGGTCCAAACAACAACCAGAGATTTAGAGGAAGAATTTTTTGTACACTTCTAAAAACATAACAGTTTTGTAAGAGTGAGGAAGGAAAGAAATTCACCTGTTTAAAGAGTTTTAATGTTTCTGCTGTGATTGCTGCATTTTGAGCGTGCAGGTTTTGTTTGTGTTTCACTTTTATGAGCAAGCAGGGTGTGCGCGTGTGTCTCTGTGTGTGTGTGTCTGTGTGCATGTGTGTCTGTGTGTGTGTGTGTGTGTGTGTGTGTGTGTGTGTGGTTTCTTCTGAAGGGCCAGGGTAGGAACAACAAGGGTCACCTCTTCTCACGTTAAATTGTCTTCTAAGAGAAGGCTTGGGTAAGATCAAATTAAACACCGAAGTTGGCACCAAATATCAGAAACCTTTGCTGAGCAAAAGCTGTTCGTCTGTTTAATTGTCTTCCGGGGGAAACGAGAGAAGTCCCATCACCTACGTGAGTTTTGAAACCAGGCTGAGTAAGACACTAAAACACGCTCCGGAAGGAGCCTGTGCTCAAGCCCCCCAACCACCCCCCAGCCCTCTCCATGCCAGGGACCGCGACTGATCACTGCATGACATGGGCCTCTCTCCTCTGCAATCTCAGGACACCCCTTGCGCACGTACCAAGTATCATAAACTGTGCTCAATCACACGAGACAGCAGATCCGGGAGGGAACCCTATTTAAAGGAGAGATTTCTTTTTCATCCATTCATTTTTTTCAGTATCTCATGTGTCCTCTCAGGGTGTTGCTATCTGAGATGACAATCAAATATTTAATATCTGTAGTTGGTCTACAATTAGACAGTTGGGTATTATGGAATTCAAAAAATACAAATTTTAATCTGTTTTTTTAAATTTGACATTTCCCTTAATTCCTGCCATATTATTGAATCTTTTCTGCAGACTACTGGGGTATTATGATATTAAATAAGTTTTAAAGACATTTTCCATACTAAGAAGTAACAGAAATACGTTTTGGTAATGTGCACAAATGTTCCACAATCTTAACGTCACTTAGTTGCATGTTACAAAGACTGAAATTTTGTTGATGTTTTCTGATACAATGTAACTCAGGAGATGAAAATAAATATAGAATATGTGTAATATATCTAGTGTTTAAAGGTTTTTTTAAAAAACATCATTAAATTGTGTCCCAGAGAAGCTGCTTTTCGTGAAATTCCATGAGGCTTCAACCGTGGATGCGAAGGCATTTGCAGAGCCGTGAGGCCGGGCCCTGGCTCTGCGGCGCGCCTGCGCTCTGAAGGCGGCAGAGAGAAACGCTTGCAGGCTGCAGGGCCACCAAACAAGGTGCTAACATGAGGCCACACAAGCTGCTGTTTGGGGATCCCCACCTAGGTGGCCTCAAACCCCTTCAGAAAGGGTGGGTTCTCTGCCCCCCACCCCAGGTCCGCGTGTCCAGCCGGCCGTCGGGCATTCTGCAAACTCTAAAGCAAGCGAACGCAGCCCCACGCCACGCTCCGTCCACCACTCGTCCTGCTCGCCAAGGCGGCCTCACCCCAGACTCCATCATATCTTGTTCCCTCTGGATTCTTCAGTAACGTACTGCCCCGTCCCTGTCTGCTACCACCCAGGCTGGGCCCGGCAATGCCCTGGGCCACTGGGCAAGGTGATCACTTCTAAGGGACGCCCACTTGCTTACAATGTCCAGGTGTCTCCATAATCTCGGGCTGGAGGAGGCCTCTCTAACATGACACCCAAACCAGAAACAGTGTGTCCTGAAGCTAAAATCTTCTGCATGAAAAGAAAAAAACAAACAAACAAAAACACAAAGCAAAGTTAAGAGATCACAATACTCTGGGGGAAATTTTCACGGGTATTACTAAAAAAGGCTACCGTCTTTATATATTTCATACATTAACATCCTTAGGCTATATTTTAAATCAATAAGAAAAATATGAACAGAAAATTATGCCATTGAATTTGGTTTGGGGCCATATTATACTACATGTGCTGAAATAAAGTCGTTGGTAAAAAAAAAAAATTAAGAACCAAACAGTATTAAATGATAGGATTTGATTTGAAAGTACGAGTGTCGTACGCACAGGGGCAAAATAACACACAGAAATACATCAAAATGCTAGCAGTGGTCATCTCTAGATTGCAGAACTGTTTTCTCTTTTATTTTCTTTCTTTTTTTCTTTAAGCTTATGTGTATGTTTTTAAAGTTCTGCAAAGAGAAAGTCTAAAACCTTTAGGTTCACATTCCAGACCCTCCAAACCCTATAGGAAGCACCTTCCCAGACTCCCGCCCACTAATCCCCTGCAGATCTCCTCCCCCACCCCTAACGGGGCTCCCCCCCCACGACCCCCACTGCCCACCTGCCCCTGCGACATCCGACATCCGGAGACACACCCAGGAATTCGTGAACAAGCATAAGGTCATCAAAACTAGCAGTTCTGCTCTTCTTCTCCCTTAAAACATCCAAAATGCGTATAAATCCCTGCCCACGGGTGGCGCCACGTGAGCCAAGGAAGGAGACCGTCGAGGGGACAGAGCGCGGGTGTTGGGTACTCTGTCCCCGCGCCTCACGGCACCACGCGCCAGTGTCTGACAAACGTTTCCAGTGCTCAGCCACTAATCTGGTTGGCTCCTCCCACAAACACAAAAAGCAAAATCTTGTATTTGGAAACACACGGAGTGTTCCAGACGAGGGAGCGGCTGGCAAACACCCTGGGCCGCTGGGCTGCGCCTTGACCCGGCCGTGGACACACCCGGGAGGGAGGACGCCGGCCAGCCTGGGTGTGGCCCGTCAACTCACGCAGATCCGAGCCCATCTGACACAGTCGGGAGATGGAGCGTGGCTGGGACCACGCTGGGCCCGTGGCCTGGGGCAGGAGGGGCAGGAGCCCCCTGAGGGGCAGGCGTGGAGAGAGCATCCTGCCCTGTGCCCTCCCCTCCCTCTGCCTGGCACGGGCTCGAGGCCCTTGAGAGGGACCGAGAGGGACCGTCCCGGCGGCCAGCGCCGGCAGAGGGCCGAGGAAGTTCCCGTCTTGTGTCATGTCCCGTGATGTCCAGGGCAGTTTCTAATCCCCAGAGAACAAGGGACGAGTCACAGGGGAAGTGACAGGGTGTCTGAGACACCCAAGGGCTAAGACAGATAATTAACAACAGCAACAAAAACAAACTCATACAGGAGGAGAAATGCCGGGACAGCAAACGGGAATTTACAGTAAGCGTAACGGTTCCCTTCAGAGGACGAGGGGACGGCAGTCGACAGGCCAGAGCGGAACAAGCAGAGATGAAATGACCGGATCATGTTGTTGAAATAAAGACCTCGATGGGCCGGGCGCGGGGGCTCACGCCTGTAATCCCAGCACTCTGGGAGGCCGAGGTGGGAGGATGGCTTGAGGTCAGGAGTTCGAGACCAGCCTGAGCAAGAGCAAGACCCCGTCTCTACTAAAAATAGAAAAATTAGCCAGGTGTGGTGGCGCCTGTAGTCCCAGCTACTTGGGAGGCCAGGGCAGGAGGATCACTGCAGCCCAGGAGTTTGAGGTTGCTGTGCGCTGTGATGATGCCACTGAGACTCTGTCTCAAAAAGAAAAAAAAAAAAGAACTCGATGAACATGTGGACACAGGGAAAGATGAGGCCGGTGAGGAAGACCCGGGGCAGAGCCTCCTAGAAGCTTCACAAACAGGTAAAGAAAGTACGAAGAATTCGGATGATAATAGGATGGGAAAAGGCGGTGTCACCAAGACGCTAACAAACAGAAAGGAAAAGGAGTGGGAGAAACAGTGGCCCAGAATGCCCCAGGGTTGGCTGAAAACGAAGGTCGTGTAGAGGGTGAATGGGGAGGTGCGGGCAGCCCACAGCCCCGCACACGAGCGTGAGGCCGCAGCGAGACCTGCTCCACCCTGGGTGGTCCCCGCAGACCAGTCACCTTTCGCATCATGATCAGGCGAAGAGCAAGGAAACCGTACATCAGAAAATGCTGTAGAAAGGAAGGTGAGAAATAAATGCAAAATAAAACGCTTACTGAGTCAGAGCCATTTCAGAAAAGGGTTTGCTGCTGGCGTCTCCCACCTGTATTTCAACATCCGTCTGCAGCAGGTTTATCAAACAGGGAAAGAATCCTACTTTAACATTGCCTTTGAAATTAAAGTTTCCAGAGCCTTACAAAGAAATTTATGTCAAATTAATTTCTGGGACTCAATGGAGCTTAAAATGAATTCATAATGAGCTGCACTTAGAGGTGTGCAGAGGGGCTTGGAGGGGCTGATTGAGGAGTCCCCTTCCTGCCATTAACTCGAACGTCGTGATTATGACACGTCGTATCCTGGCACAACACACAATCTAGGGAAGGACACGCTTTTGCGTTACTGTATCTGCAGGCTCTGCCCAAATAGAACTTGAGCATTGCTACGTTCTTATTACCGTTATTATTATTAGTGAACTGAGTATCAACAATGTGCACATCTTACACAAGATATAATGAAAAGATAGTTCCTGTGTTGGAGATTTATATTTTAATTTAGACATGCTTATAATTCCAATATAACACATACAACCTGAGAAAATAATTGTCTCAAAAGTGCAAGGTTTCCTAAAAATATGTGCTTGTGGTTCCCAGTGACCTCATCCCACCTCCGAGCGTCCACAGAGCACTGCGTAAGAGGCTCTGCCTTCGCGTGAAACATTTTCCATTCTTCATATGCAAACATTAAAAGCATATCTTAAATAAATTTAGTTTCCTCAGCAAAAATAATGTGGAATGCCATGAAGATTCTGAAAAACGTGCACAATTTCTTAATCCATTTATCACATGTTGAATACCTTGATTTTATGATTTACATTTGAGCTGGAAAGCCAAAAATAGAATATAGTGTCTCATTTCTTTCAGATCACAGATTCACGACGAGATAAGATTTATAGTCTTATGTATTCCGCGTTCCCAAACGACACACATTGCACAAGAAGCAGACGACAGCAGCACTAGGGACCTCAGCTTAGGCTCATGGTCTTGCTGCGTCGCCATTTCTAGAAAATTTCAAACGAAGATGTTTCCAAACGCTGGTGGACAGAGACGGCAGAAATCATGTGGACCCAAGTTGCTCCATAAAACAAACCGTCCCTAACCCGGCTTGTTCGGGGCACTGCCCTGGCTGCGCAACGGACGCCTCCAGAAGCAGCCTGCACCGAACACGCTTTGTCGCGTGGCCGTTTTAGCCATGAGGATAAAAACACACATTCAACGAAACACGCAATACCCTCACTGTGAGGGAGGGGGCACTTTTGGTATTTCGTCAACCACACAGGTGATGTGGGAGTGCAGGTTCAGGGCAGCCGCATAAATAATGAAGATAATTATCTGGCCACAGACAGAATTCATCAGACGGAGGTAACGCTTGAACGTGGCCACGTGTCATTGTCGTGGGCTGCTGGGGGGCTGGGGCCAGACCCGCCGCTGGTCTCGAGGCCCGTGGGCTCCGCGGGAACGTTTGTGAGTTCGGTTCTCCCTCCGCTTGTCCTCTCTGCCTTTACTTCCCCTTGTGTTGACATTTTCATTTATTTTTTCAATGTTTTGTGCTTTTACCTACATCCTAAAATCCCTTCTTGGGATAAGTCATGATATATCTATGACGAGCTAAATAAATTTTAAAAGGCTCATTATTTCATCTTTACCACGTGTCTAAAACCTGCTGCACGGCTAGATTTTTGATTAACTAAATGAGCCAGCTCTTTGTCTCCATCCCTCAAAATATGCAAAATCTACATTAATAAATATTTAGTTAGATGTCTATTGACTCACTTCATTAATTGCTCAGTTAATGAACTTTCATTGCCTTTGAGAACGACTTGCCCATGGGTTAGACAGTCCCACGTCCAAGAATTCCTGAATATGCACCAGCAATGCCAAGAAACCTGGCCAAGGATAATTTAAAAGACTTACTAGATTTTGAAAAATGATGATTGGTTCCCCATACATATTTGCAAATTAAAACATCATTATTTCCAGGAACTAGAACATGACACTGGAAAACAAGCCTCCTCTCAGTGAAATACAACACCCATGAAATCGGCAAATCAGAGCATAAAATATTTACGTGCCTACCAGTTACCATGAGCGCACTGTCTGCACAGCTCTGGCTGCCCCACCCCTGCAGCCTCAGGCCTCCTGCTCCTGCCCCAGAACTCCTAGAACTGCCCCAGAACTCCTAGAACTGCCCCAGAACTCCTAGAACTGCCCCAGGACCCCTAGAACTGCCCCAGGCCTCCTAAAACTGCTGCCAGTCTCCTGATGCCCAACTGGAGCTTGGAAATGGTGGCAAAGGAAAGCCTCGTGCTTAACAGCTATTTGACTTCTGGGACAAAGACTGATATTTGCTCAAAGCACATTAAAATCAGAAGTCACTAGAAATACCCTACAATTATGGTAGATAGCAACAAAACCAGCCCCCCAAAAATCTGTCGATACATCCAAATCCTCAGTGTTTGGGGTTTCTCAACCAGCGACGGAAACAGCTAACGCAGTTCCCACCCACTGCTCTGAGGGACCATCGGGGCCGTGTCCCTGCACCATTCGGGGTTCCGGACTCCCTGGCTCCCTGCTGCCTCCGCTGTCCCCAGAGCGAGGGGCGGCTTTCGTCAGGAGCAGCTCAGAGACAGCTCGCCCCCGAGGGCGAGATTTTCCACGAAGGCTGGCGGTTTCCGAAATTCTCCCCCTGAACATTCCAAAATCCCGGCTCGGGAACGATGCGTGAAAACTCAAACATCTCCGGTCAGTTGGCCCTGAACCATCAAAGCGCCATCAGCAAATCTGCACGAATTGCCACATTACGTTCCAGCAGACCCCAACGAAAAACCCAAAACAGAGAGGGCTTTGATGGCAGAAAGAGGAAACCTGGGGGTTTTATCACGGCCGAGAGCGGAGGAGCGAGCTGGTGCCCGGAGCCATCTGTGTGGGCTGGGCCAGATCCCCGCCCTGCCGGGGAAGCCAGAGGCTGTTCCCGCCCCTCCAGCTCATCCTTCTGTTAATGTCCATCGCCAAAGCACGTCCCTTCCTTCTGGAGCCGTGGGCATCAGACCGAGGCCGGGGCCCCCGTGGCTGGGCCACGAGCTCCTCATCCGCTGGTGGCTTCCCACTAACGCTGCCTCACCAGCTGGGCAGCCGCAGGCTCTCGGGGGCCTGCGCGGTACGAATCCCACCCACCCTGGACGAACCACTCTTCGTCTGGGGCCCACGAGTCAGAGCTGAGGGTGTCCATGGCCACGGCCAATGCGTGGCCAGGGAGGAGCGAGGGGCACGTGGCTGGCCTCCGGCTGCCCCACCGTGGTTTTGCCCAATGCAGGACCCCTGGGTGGGGGTGTCTCTGCTGGGACCCCTCTCCACCTGAGGCTCTTCCTGGGCACCCCCTGCCTCTCCCTCCTTCCCACCTAACGTCCACCACAGCCCCCGTCCCGGGCACCCCCATAAAGCTTCCACATCTGATTTCATTTTAGCATCTTCTTCCCAGGTGACCCAAATAACAGATATAGAAAATTCATTCATTTTCACCAACCTGGAAATGAGACGTCAAATGTCCTTCAGCTGCGAAAGCGGCAACACCCGGCAGTGATCAGCGGCACCTGCGGCTTCGGCAGCGTGGAAATCCCGATCTCCCGGCACTTTCCTCGGCGCACGAGTCTCTCACGGATGACCCGAGACGTTGTTTATACTCATCGCTACTCTACATTACACAAGCCCGAGACTCACTGCTGGGTCTCGGCGTGTAACGTGCTGATTAAAAGCGCACGCTGCTATATCGACATTTTTTTAGTCTTTCGAGAACTGTGTTCAGCATAAGCTGTTTCCTTTGTAAGGCTACAAATTTTATTTTGTGCATTTTAAAATTTGTCCCAGGAGGGTCAGGAGGCCTCCCCAGACCCGCAAAGACGCTCCCGCACAGGAAGGCCAAGACCCCGCGGTCCAGCCAGCCCCGGCCACGTCGCTCGGTAAAGACCTGGCCTGAGGGTGACACTGTTGACAGCAGACTCCACAGAACAGCGACGAGAAGCCGGAGAGGTTCGTCCTCTTTGTTCTTGCGGATTCGGCCCCCAGTGCCAAGGAAAGACGGGGCGAGGGCCGCGCCAGGCTCACTCTCCTCCGCGCTGGCACCACCGGGTCCCCACCAGCTGCGGCGCCTCCCACGCAGGGGCGGGGACAGGCCTCTGCTCCTCATAAACCTCCCGGTTTGCCGAAGGGCGTCATTTTTCAACTCACAGAGCGCCGCCGAGTTTACCCTCCTCACATTGCCCGGGACCCGCGGCAGGAGGAAGCGTTGCTTCAGCAGCAGCGGCCGCACTGAAAGCACCACCGCTCCCCGGCTTCCACCTGGCTCCCGTTCTGAGGGCTGCACACAGGCTCCGCGGGACCCCTCGCGCTGGCCCCGCGGTGCTCACGGGCATGCCGCCCTCCTGCCTGTGCCACCAGCCTGGGCACCGGCCCCACACAGGGAGTGCGAGCTGCAGACGCCGTTCCAAGCAAAACCCGCTTCCCAGGTTCCCGCACAAGTGCCAAGCTTGCTCTCGGTGCGATGTTCTTTGCCTGAGGTCAGTGTGGTCTGCGCTCTTCCTGCAGCCTCCCGTCCGTGCCAAGCTCTCATCCTGCCTCCGGACGTCTCCTGCACGGCGGCACGGCAGCCCCAGGTAACCACCTGCATCCGTTTCCTTATTCCGTTTGCTCCCGGCAGCCCGGTCCTGGAACGGTTCCGTGAGTGTTTGCCACCCGCAGCGGTGGGCAGGCTGCAGACACAGGCTCCTGCAGCTCGAAATCAGCATTTGTCTTCATTCACCGAAACTTCCAAACCCATCTCTGCAGAATGTTGGTTGTATCTGCAGAACAGCTGCAGAAACCCACGCTCCTGTCGGAGGGCAAGAACAAAGCCACTGCACGTCAATGGGATCGTTCCGGGGCTCTAACACGGCGCGGGGCTCGCTGCACGTTACCCACCACGCTGCTTGTTTGCGTGGAAACGCGGCGGCCTTGGCGGGAAGAGGCGTGTGGAACGGCGTCCCCACACTCACACCACAGCTTTTACCCTAACACTTCCGTGCACTAAGTGTGCTAGAGCCGGAACAGGCAACCTCAGGGGGCAGCGTCCTGCAGTTTGGGCCCGTGGGCAGGTGTCGAAATGTTTCCTAGTTTGCCCCAGAAACAGGCGGAGAACGAGTCGGTATCGCGTGAAGGGCCGAGACGTTCAACGGCTTGTCAGGATTGGCTCGAGGAGCAGCGAGCCTCGTTCACCCACCTCCGTGTAAATGAAAATAGAAACAGAATAAAATCCAAATCTCTCAAAGCGTGGCCCCTCGTACGTCTCCCAGGAAAAGGCAGCCTTCCTCTGGCATGCCCGGCGATCATCAGACGCTGTCGTTACAAAACTTTCAAGTGAACTCCTCCCAAAACGCGGGAAACCGTGGCTCGATGATTGATGAGGATTAATTTCATGCGATAATCAATCACACAAAATAGGCGCCGTGCGGGCACCGGCAGCAACTGCCACTTGCTGCAGCAGGACGGCCTGAGCCTGCGCTGGGTGACGGACACACCGTGCCTGACGGGTCCCTCCGTCCCACGGCAGGGCCGTCCCCCCCGCCCTGCTCCAGCCAGACGCCCGCACAAGCCCACGGACCCTCAGCAGCAGCCACCGGCATGAGTGGGCGCCCGCGCTCCCTCCCCCAGACACGGGGGGGTACAGGACAACGGGGAGGGACTGACACCCTGCACCCACCCGCCCAGGACCCCAGAACGAGACTCCCAGCAGTGGAGAGAATCACACCTGCGCCCACCTGGCCAATAGCTATTAGGTAATTTCTGAACCGAGATTTATTTTGTTCGTTCAGGTTGTAACCTCGACCCAGAGGAGAGAAAGCTGCTGTCTGTTCTTCCTGAAACCCCTGCGTGATGCCTACGGTCTGAACCGTGCCTGCCCCAAGACAGACCAACGCTGTTTTGCAGGGAGCTTACCCTGCCCGCCACAAAACGCATTTCCAGGGCACTTGGTCATTCGGGGGCCTCCCTGCTCCTGCCCTCCACGGACAAGAGCCCCCAGGAAGCCAGACCAAACCCCGGCAGAGACATTCTCGAGTCAATGGAGTTTCATTAGGAGAGTGGAAATGACTACAGATCTGCCCGTTAATGAATGATCCTGGTTAATGAATGATTCTGGTTACATTGTGGTTCGTTCACCAGACGTTTTCTTTGTTGCAGAGTTCCCAAAACACCGGCTGAGTGGAGTTCCTGGAGAACAGCGTATGAACTGAATTCATGAACAGGGTCTCACGCGCACATGCACAAACACACGCGTGTGCACACACACTCATGCACACGCACAAGCACACACATAATCACCCGTGTACACATGCACACATAAGTACACACGTGTGTGCACTCCCACACTCTACACAAATGGACCTGCACACTCACACAAGCACTCACAAAATCACACACTCATGCACACACGATCACACACTCATTCACGCATGCACACGCAATCACACACTCATTCACGCATGCACACGCAATCACACACTCGTTCACGCATGCACACACAATCACACACTCGTTCACACATGCACACACACATAATCACCCACGAACACACGCACACACATGCGCACACACAAACGGGGAAGCACAGGTCAGGGTGGGTTTTCACAGGTTTTCTGCACACGCAGCCCTCACTCATGCGTGAGTTCTCACCGTCCTCACACGCAGACGTTTGGCGGAGGATCCCTGGCCCTGCCGCCCTGGTTCCCACCGGGGAACAGCCCGGCCGGCTCTGCCTCTCACCTCTGCCTGGCCCCGCGTCCCCCCGTCCCGCCACGGTCACAGCGCCCCGCCGCCGCCGTCCCTCCTGTGTCCTCAGCACAGACGCGTGTTCGGGCGTCACCTGTCTCAGAGGAAGTGGAAACGGCAGCGAGCGAAAGGCTGGTGGGAGCCTCCTGCCCTCGCCCGGCGTCCCCGCCACACGCCCGCGCCGTGGACCACGCTCTTTCACAGTCCCGCTTCTCCACCTGCTTCTCGGGGTCCCCTCAGTGCAGGGCGCCCGCTCCAGTCTCATAGCCCCCCTGTCCTCGCCTTCTCCTGCCGCATCTCACTCACGTCCACGCTGCGGCCGCCGCCCGGTGCTGCCGTGAACACTGCGTTGGTCCCTGCGGGATGGAGCCTCAACACATCCCCACAAACTCCTTCGTTCCGTTGCTTCAGTCTCCTGGGAAGAGTCACCCAAGCCAAGAACCCGGAGTCACTGTCGATAACTCCCTGCCCTGGGCACTCCCCAAAACCATCTGACGCTGCCGCCCCCAGCTCCACCCAGCTCTGCCCTCTCGCCCTCACCCTCAGCCACGCGCCGCCACTCACAGCGCCCGTGTCCTCCAAGGGAGCGCCACGCCCCACTCCAGCCCACCCCGGCCACGGCCGCAGCCACCCACTGGGGCTGGTCACGTCACCCTCGGGTCCAGTCCACGCCCCTCGGCCAGCACTGATCTGGGGTAATGACCTCTCCAGTCTCAGCCAGGACACACCCTGCCTGAGCTTGACCCCACAGCCGAAGGGAACTTTGGTCTCTCCCGTGGGCTGCGGCTCCCCTCTGCTTTCCAGGCTCCCGCGTGGTCCGTGCACCGTCTGTGGTCCTTTAAGGCTCTCTGGGCCAGAGCCCCTGCCAGGACGCGGCAACCCGCTCCCTCCCTGCCCGTCGCGCTGAGAATGCCAGCCGGGCACGCTGGACTGTCCTCACGGACATTTGCACCCGTCTCCCGACCAGACCTCAAAGCCCTCAGGGCAAGAACTGCAAGTTCTTCGTAGTGCGTGTGTTTGGGATCAGTTAAGGAGTGCGCAGTGGCAGCGCAGGCGGCAGACCGGCGGGGATGGGGACGGGCGGGCCCAAGCCAGTTCATTTTCAACCACAGAGGACCCTCCCGCGGCTCCTCATTCTTTGGGCTTCTCCTCCAGGGCTGGGTCCGAGGGAAGCTGCCTCTGCCCCGGGACCGTCCGCAGGGCTCCGGTGCTCACCTGGTGGCTCTGCTGTGGGCAAAGCAGTTGAAGACCCCGCCGGAGCCATCAGAGCCCCCCGAGCGCAAAATCTGGGGTGAGATGCACCCTGAGCACTTTGGTCCCGGGACAGGACGGTGATGGCCTCAGGGTGACCAATCTCCAGGCCCCGGCTCCCGCGTCCCTCTCCTGCAGCCGGCCAGAGGGCAAACTCGGGCCACAGACAGGTCCCGCTCGGCACCCAAGGCTGACGGGGCATGCTGGCTCCGGGCGTAGAAACGTTCCCAGGAAACAAAGGGACGATTGTGATTTTGAAAACCAAGCGACGCTGGTGCCCTACAACAAATCCTTTCGCAGCGGATTCCAAATACTTGCATTCAGCAGAGTTTGCGGGAAGACCTCGCGGAGCTCGGGCTCGGAGGTAGGTCGTTAAAGGCATTATTTTCGATGAGGGATCGCCTTGTGATTATCGGCAGGTAACTCAAGGAGCTCAAATATCAAACGCGATTGATACAGCACCATCCTTCCTTTCTATCCATTTATGTTACCGAGTTCTTCGGTGTTTATGTCTATAAACACAGAAGACGGGAACGCTGTCCTGCTCTAGCGATGAGTAACATTTACCTGCCAACATACAACGAAGTAGGGGGGAAGGCTGCGTCCGTCTCATTAATAAATATACCTATTAAAGATTATTAGTAATTATTGATCAGGTTTTAGGATTTGTTTTTTCATCAGCTATCACGAATGATAATTATACTGAGAAATCCGGGAAAGTCAGAGCTTTAGGAACATACAATTTTTCAACTATTTTAAATTTAGACATATGCATATTTTCTGGCAGAGAAGTATAAAAAGATAACGGACAATTTCAAACATATATATATACGTAACAGGGAGGTCAATTTCTGTTGGGAAGAGAAACAGAAATACAAGTTTATGGGGGAAAAAGAAATAATATTAAACTTCAGCTGTCAAAGAGGCATCTGTTTTATGGGGTTTTTGTGTGGTTTGTTTTTTGAAACAGGGTTCAGTCCTGTCACCTAGGCTGGAGTGCAGTGGTGTGATCACAGCTCACTGCAGCCTCGACCTCCCGAGCTCAAGTGATCCTCCTGCCTCCGCCTCTGGAGTAGCTGGGACTACAGGTGTGCACCACCATGCCCAGCTAATTTTTTTTATTTTTTGTAGAGACAGGGTCTTACTATGTTGCCTGGGCTGGTCTCAAACTCTTGACCTCAAGTGAGCCTCCTACCTTGGCCTCCCAAAGGGCTCAGATTACAGGTGTGAGCCACTGCACCTGGCCTGTTTTATGTATTTTTAAATGAATAATGGTACGTATCAAATAGCTATAGTATTTAGATCCCATATGATACATATTGAGAGTCTTACAGAAGTTTAATTTTAAAAGATGTTTATATCAATATAATGGAAATTATACCTTAGCAACTATTTAAACATGATGGACAAAACTTAGATGTCAACTTAAAATTGACTAGTTTCATGATGTTAAAATGTGTGTACACAGGCCGGGCGCGGTGGCTCACTCCTGTAATCCTAGCACTCTGGGAGGCCGAGGCAGGTGGATCGGTCAAGGTCAGGAGTTCGAGACCAGCCTGAGCAAGAGCAAGACCCCGTCTCTACTAAAAATAGAAAGAAATTATCTGGACAACTAAAAATATATAGAAAAAATTAGCTGGGCATGGTGGTGCATTCCTGTAGTCCCAGCTACTCGGGAGGCTGAGGCAGGAGGATCGCTTGAGCCTAGGAGTTTGAGGTTGCTGTGAGCTAGGCTGATGCCACGGCACTCTAGCCTGGGCAACACGGTGCGACTCTGTCTCAAAACAAACAAAAAAAAAAGATGTGTGTACACAGTTCTGTGATGTTCCTCAGGGGCACCCAAGAAAAACAGCGTAAGCAGTGGTTGTGCCAAACGTCTGCCCGCGGTTCCAGGCGTCCCCAGGGAGGCGGGACAAGGCAGGCCTGCCCTGCCCTGAGGCTTGCAGGGCCCAGAGGAGTAAACGACTGCCACGTAAACAGTGGAGGTCAGCACAGGCTGTTTGGGGAACAGAACTGGGGTCTTAAAGTCCCGCACGGGAAACAAAGGCGCCACTGAGGCGCCGAGTTCTGCGCTGCGAAGCGAGTCCATCGCTACAGGGGGAGGACGGGATTCCACCGACAGCACCTCGCTCAGGCCGCGGGGAGCAGCTGCGGGGGTGGTCGGGCTTTGTGGGGGCAGAGCAGAGACAAAAGGGCAGGACACGAGGTGGGGTGGGTGAGGGTCTGGGACACCATCGCGATCTGGGGCTCGCAGGTGAGGAGTGCGAGGGATTCCTCACTGAGCGTCAGGGGGGCTGGGACCCCAGGCCGGCGGGAAGATGCCGAGGGTGCCCGGGCCGCCCCCAGGCAGGGAAGAGAGAAAACAGGAGTAGAGCCAGCCGGGCTCGGCCGTCAAGTCCAAGCCCAGACAGCCACGGCGCAGCGCCTGTCCGGGATCACGGCGGGTGGGGAGGGCAGCAGCGAGCAGGGCGTGAGCGGTCCGGTGACTGCAGGCTGGAGAGGACCCTTATCTCCCGGTCCTTTCCCTCCGCCAGGGTCCCGCAGGCAGGAGCAACCCTCCGTTAGCCATGTCTGACCAGCTGAGGAAGCGCCACACGGCCACACCGCCGGGAGGAGCTGTCGCCGAAACAGGCGCCGCCAGCACACGCGGCCAGCAGGGCGTCCTCGGCCCCGGCATCAGCCGCAGGTGTCTGTTGTCCTGCCGAGTGACAGCACCTTGTAAACACTCTTCGGACAAACCTCGAGACCAAACCAAACACACCTGCAGGCCGCTGTCACAGCCACGCCCTCCCTTGCTCCTGGTCAGCAGGTGATTTACGCGAAGAGTGCCGCGGGGTGCGGGCGGGCGCGGGGCTGGCGCGGATCCCATTTCACTTCCGCAGCCTGAGGGGTGCTTAGTGCAGGTAAAGAGGAAGCTGCTAGGCCCCGGGCGGAGGGGCTCACAGAAGCACAGGTTAGAGGCCGGGCCGGGGGACTCCCGGGCGGGGACAGGGCCCCATCTGTGGCTCCTTCCGGGAACGGGGGCTCCCTCCGCCCATCGTCTGCTGTCCCCTGAGATTGTCCGTGTTTGCCTGGGTGAAGCTGTGCGCAGGGGCCACCGCCCTCTCATACGGGGACCCCGAGACCCTGGCGCTCGAGGGAGGGGAGCAGAGCCCCACATAGCATCCACGCTCTTCCCTGGTTGAAAACGGACCCCAGGGCCACACCTTCGCCGTGGGCAACGGCGAAGTGGGTCCCCAGCAAGATGGCACATCATGAGGAAGAGACCAGAATCCACGGACCCCCCGGGTCGGCCCCAGGAGACGATGGAGGAGGGTGTGGGCCAGGGCAGGGACCTGGACCCGCTGGCGGACTGCAGAGCCGGCGCTGAGGCTGGACGCCGCGTGGTCAGCAGGACGCGCAGCGGGAAGCGAAGCATGGGGGTCGTCGCCTGGCACAGTGCGTGGTGACGAAAGAGCCAGAGCAGAGGTGCTCACCTCGTGCTTACACCTTAGCAGCTATTTAAACATCATGGAAAAAACTCAGATGTCAACTTAAAACGTGTCTCGTTTCGTGATGTTAAAATGTGTGTACACAGTTCCGTGATGTTCCTCAGGGGCACCCAAGAAAAACAGCGTAAGGAGTAGTTGTGCCAAACGTCTGCCCACGGTTCCAGGTGTCCCCAGGGAGGCAGGACAAGGCAGGCCCGCCCTGCCCTGTGGCGTGCTGCAGGGCTGGCACCGCCGGGCTCACTCGGATGTGTCCCCCGCACAGCGCCACACGCTGCAGTGTGCAGCAAACTGTTCGTACAAGTGAGATGTTTGTTGTCAGTGGGAGACAGTGTGAGTGAGTGCGGGAGATCGCGCTACACTCCCCCTCACCGGCCCACCCCCGCCATGGCCCAGAGCCCGGGCCCCCCACCTGCAGCAGCTGCCACTGGTAGAAACCTGTGGCCCCGCGGAGCAGGCCTCGAAACCAAACCGCTGTTCACGGAAGGGCAGGCAGCCTGGCGACTCCCCCAGAAGCCGCACGTGGGGTTGCCAGGGCGCCCGGCAGCTCCGCCTGGACACGCCCACCCAGGATGTGCACGTGGCTTCTCGTGGCGGCAGGTTTCACGGCACCCACGGGCGGGAACGCCCAGTGAGCCTCGGCGGATGGGTGGGTGAGGTGTGGCCCGTCGTGTGCTGGAATTCCGCCCAGCCATGGAAGGGAACGAAGGGGTGGTCTGCGCTACGACCTTGAAAACACGCTCGGTGACAGAAGCCAGCCACGAAAGACCACACGTCGCATAATTCCACGTGTACGGAACGCCCAGACGGCAAATCTGTAGACAGAAGTACACTAGTGGTTTCCAAGCTCTGGGCAGTGACTGCCTGTGGGCACAGGACTTCATCTGGGGGCGATGAGAATGTTCCGGAACCAGATGGCAGTGATGGCTGCCCTACACCGTGATGGGGGCAGACGAAGGAAAGGGGGTGGCGGGAGGTGTTTCCTGATACCCTGGAGGGGCAGCACCCCAGGCGAGCACGGCCTGTGAAAACTGGGAGCGCCGGACGGCACAGACCCGCACGCTGCCGTCACGCGTGAGAAGCAGCTCTGGCTAGGGCCGTGGGAGCCGAGAGCATGTAGCTTTCCTGAAGCCTGACATTGCTGGCTGTGTCGACACACAAAAGGTGTTTCTGCCACGAGACTGGTTAGGAGCTTCCCACAACCTTATTCGTGCCCCTGGAGAAGCAAATGTATCCAAAAACACAGAAGTGAAATCAAGATATGCCCTTTTATCAATTCTTACAGCACCTGTCTCACGCCTCGTATAAGCACGGAGCTACCCTGGTCACGTGACCCGTGACGTTTCCGGAGGTCAAATTCTGCGAGGAACCAGCTGGCTGCGTGGGTCTGAGGGTCAGGCTGAGAACGCGGGAGCAGCTCGCACAGGAGCCGCGCTGGACTCGCCTGTTGCGTGTTCCAAAGTGAGCTGCGCACTTGGGGACGGAGCCACAGGAACAGGGCGCTGAGGCCACTCAGACAACAGCTGAGACCGTCCAGCAAACGCCAGAGCCTGGGCGTCCCCTCGAGGGGGCACGTCGGCTGCCCAGAAGGTCTGCAGCCGCCACAGTGCTCCCTCAGACAGGACCGTGAGATGAAGCCGCAGAGCTCCGGGACCGGTGCTGCCGCGTCTCGGGTTTTCCTGTTGCCTCTGACGGGAGGTAGCCCTGGCTTCTCATGGCTCTGGACAAACGCACAGGAGAGGAAATTCAGTCCAACAGAAGGTGCCCATTCTCCCTGCTAGTTATGCAGCGGGAGGGGGCGGGCAAAACAGAGATGAATGATCCCAGGAGATGTTGAGAACATCTATTCCTGTTTGTATTATTTCTGCTTCATGCCACAGTGCGTGGCCCCAGCTCAGGATGCGATACTAATAGTTACTAGGGGAATTGTCAGAGTGCAGAGACACTGGCCAGGGGAAAACAGTAAGTGCAGACAGAGAACGTGGTGGAGGCCAGACAGAGGCAGAAAGAAATGGTCCCCCCTGCCCCGGCCCCCTCCAGGTGAGTTAGCACAGCACTGCATTGCATTTTGCCCCTCTGGGCTTCTGCGAACTCCCACGTAAAACAAGAGCTCTGTTGCTGTGGCCTACGTGTTGGTGTTCTCCAAAGTTAGAACCTAATCCCCGGTGTGATCATCTTAAGGGCTGGGGCCTTCGGGGAGTGATTAAGTCACGACGGTGCCACCTGCATGGACGGGATTTGGGCCCTCACAGAGAGGCCGAGCGAGCTCCCTCGACCCTTCCACCCCGTGAGGACACACAGAAGGCCCACAGGTGAAGAACTGGCCCTCTCCAGACCCTGAGTCTGCTGGCACCTCCGGAACCGTGAGCAACACACTTCTGTTGCTTGTAAATTTCCCGGTCTCCGTGTTTTGCGGTGGCAGCCCGAACAGACCAAGACACCTATCGATGCTCCCGAGGGAGCCCCACAGGGCACATTGCTTAGGACACCCTGAGTGGGTTCCATGACCCAATGTGTTCTGAAACATGCTCGCTGTGCCACTTTTATGGGTCACTGCGGGCATTCATAAACCAAGTGCCCCGGAGGGCCCAGGTGCAATGAGCTGATGTAGCTTGTTAACCAAACATTTCGTAAACCTACATGTTCACTGGCCATTTGCAAACATTCTTTGGAGAAATGTCTATGTAAACCCTTTGCCCACCATGTTTAAGTTGGGCTATCTGTTTGTTATTTTTGAGTTGTTAGAGTTCTTTATGTATTCTGAATTTAAGTCCCTTATCAGACATAATTTGCAAATATTTTCTTCCATTCTGAGTTGCCTTTTTACTTGCTTGATGTTACATTTTGCAGCACAAAATTTTTCATTTTGATGATGTCTAATTTATCTCCTTTTTCTTTTGTTGCTTGTGCTTTTGATGTCTAAGAAGCTATTGGCTAACTAAGGTCATGATGGTTTGCACCTGTGTTTTCTTCTGAGCGTTTTATAGTTTGGGCTCTTCTGTTTAGGTCCATGATCCGTCAGTTGGTTTTTGCGCACAGGAGGCAGGATCCCCTTCATTCTCTTGTCTGTGGAATCCAGATGTCCCAGTAGAATTTGTTGAAATTGTCAATTGAATTTTCTTGGCATCTTTGAAAAAAATCAATTGACCACATATGCAAGTGTATAGTTTGGGGTTTTAAATTTTATTCCATTGATCTTTATGTCTATCTTTATGCCAGAACCATACCGTCATGATTACGTATTACATTTTGAAATCAGGAAGGGTGAGTCTTCCAATCTTGTTCTTCTTTTTCAAGTTGACTTTGGCTCTTGTGAATGTTTTGCATTTCCCTGTGAATTTGAGGATCAACTTGTCTATTTCCTAAGAAGGCACAGGGATTTTGACAAGTCCCCTCTAACTTGGTGCCCGTAGAGGCAGATGATGCTAAGAGCGCGCTGAGTGGTACAGTGAGATTCACGTTAGAGAGGAAGGAAGTAACCGAGAAATCAAAGATGTGCTGAGGTGAATTACGTAAGGGTCACTACTGCTTTAGTAAACGGTGGCCAGTGTGGGGTTCGCTGTTGTTTGTAAAGTCTGTTTGTTTACCCCATAGCCTTCCATTCTCTAAACTAGGCCTCAGTCCTCACACCCCAGAAAAAGGAGGCTGCAGGAGAAATGGAAAAAGAATCAGAAATAACTCGGCAATGACAAGGAGCAAGCAGTGACATGTGTGACCACAAAGACGGCTCCCAAAACACACAGCATGGGAGGAGCCAGACAGGAGGGACTAAGCGCGTGATTCTGCGTGTGCGTGATTCTGCGTGTGCGTGATTCTGCGTGTGCGTGATTCTGCGTACGCAACATGCCAGTCGATGGCAACAGAAGTCACAGTGAGAAAAGATTGCATTTTAAGACAGGCACAATAATTTTATATTTTTATTTTACTTTTGATCCAAAATTCAAGGGAAGAATACAATACATACCCAAAGTTCTGGTCTATTTCTTATAGCCATAAGCTAAAAATTTAACGTAATAACCTAATCCGTTGTTATCAATTCCATTTCTGTTTTTTAAAAAAGTTCGTGGGTAGAATAACTGTTCACATACTCCCCTCTCCAAAGAGCAGACTCTAACTGCGCAGACCGTGCTAGAAAACCGTCTCTTGTGATTACGGATGTCCGAGAAGGCAGCAACTGGAGAGAAGAAAAGCCCTTCGTTCTAGCAGGAAGTAACAGTGAACTGACACCTTGGAAAAGAAGGTCGTGGACACACGCGTGCTGGGTCTCAGCAAGCAGCGGCCGTCAGACTCGGGTCTCCCAGAAAGAACATCAGGCTGGATGATTTCTTCACCTGACACAGATCCAGAGACAGGCATCTGGAGATGAATTAATGATATGGATGTGGATTATGGATGTAGATTCAGATACGGATTAGATATAGATGTATAGACATGTGTGTTCCGTGGTTCTGTGAAGCCTCATTTCTGCTAAATGTTTGCATGTTACAAAACACTTCCCTTGTCACTTGATTCTTGTGTGGATATCAAACCGACACCCCCATCGCACCAAAAGTCTCCAAGAATCATCTGACGCAGTTAAGAGAAACGAGTGCAGGGCGCAGACGCCGCACCTGCCGCCTGGTGAGTTATTGGCCTCTCAGACGTCTCCGCCCCACCCCCGTCCGCGAGAGCCTTTACTTACCCTGAAGGCCCCTGGCAGCTGCTAAACGGCTGTCTATGGCAGTTTGGAGGGAACAATAATAATACATTATAAATCAATGAAAATGAAGTTTTTGCTGTGATAATCGGATATAGATTTGCCAACATTTGTATGAAATTCAATTCTGTTTGATTGCGGCGGCATATGGCCCATAGCACTGCCAGCACTATTGATCTGAAGGTTCTTATCCATATGTCTAAATTATTTCTATTGCGTTTTTGCATTACTGTTTAGAAATAACCTGGGTAAACTGAAGCCATTTATTCCATTTTCAGTGGTATTTTCTTCTGATTGATTCCAGTTAAATGCTCAGGTCTATATTTTAAATGGAAAGAAACGTCTTTTTAAGAAAGTCTTCCTTTCTGTAACAACAGCGAACGCTGAGCTATAATTGCGACGCGCCCATCTCCATCTTTAACATTCATTGTTGTCATTATTGTTATTATTTTCACTGTTATCATTTTCCGAGAGCATCCGACTGTTACGATGGGTCAGATTTCCAAATAGCATTTAAATGATTCTAGAATCTACAGCTACATATTAATCTTCTTATAAAAAAAAAAGCATTATTGCACATCTGAGGGCCAATTGATAAGTGAAAATGCTGAATTTCCATCACAGAGTCAGAAAGAAAAGAGAACCAAGGGGAGAAGCTCTTACATCTCTCCAGGGCTTGAACGTCCTCAAACTCTTCCGCCAACTTTAGCGTATCTGCCGTGACACCCTCTGGGACAGACGGAGCAGGTGTGGGTGGCCCCAGTCTGGGGCGGCGGCAGGATGGGTGGCTGGGAGGATCGAGGCTGCACCCAGACCTGCAAACTCCTGCCCAGGGTCACCCAGCCCGGAGTGCAGACCCCTCTCCTCATTCAGTCTTCAGTTAACGTCACCTTACATGGTGGGAGCACGTGGGGGCAGGAACAGCTAATATATTCACCCAATGAGGCTTTTCTGCTTTAAAACGAAACTGATTTCAAATAAGTGCTCCGAGAAGTTAGCCTTCCATATGGCCTTAAAATATTTGTCTTCAATTTTTTAAAGGTTGCTGATGATTACTTGCCGAATAGTGACACTTTCACTCAAACTTAACCTGCTGTCTTTTATAAAGCAACCTGTATATTGTAAATAAAGCAACTACTTCAACTGTAACAATGGCATTTCAAAACGAGAACCAATGACAATACTATAAACAGCACCCAAGCCCACCGTGACCCAAAGGCAGAAGAAACATTCTCTACCATTAGAGCTTATTTCAGCAACTACTGCACATGCTTTGAATTTGTATTTACACGCGAGACAAAATCACTCTTGTGTATCACAAATCATCGTAAGAGACAATTTTTATCTTCTCTGAGATGGGCTCTACCTGTAAGTGAGAACAGGGGGCGCGTGGTCATTTCGATAGCACGCAGTGCACAAAGTGAATTTGGTTTTATTTTCTGTTGCGTCATCACCTCCTTTTCTCACCCGTGGCACCTGATTTTCAAGGGAGTGCTCGCACGCAGGGGCAGCAACACGGCAGCAAATGCAGCTGCTAAACGTCAACACATGTGTCCGAGCCTCTGCAGCCCCCGCCAAGGCCAGGAGAACGCGGAGAGGGAGGAACAATGGAAGGGCCTCGGAGGTCCCAGGTCCAGCCCACCACCCCCGGCAATTCAGCCGGAACAATCCAAGACAGATGGTGGTCTCTTCTGTTCTTGCCCTTCTCCAGGGACAGGGAGCCTGCAAGCCCCCAGTAACGTGTTATGGGGTTAAATAGGCCATCTTCACCTGGGCTCTTGCAGCCCCACTGCTGCGTCGAAAGCGTCCGGAAAGCACTTAAATATCGACTCACACGAGATGCCTCCCAGCCTGTCCCTCTCTGTCCTCACCGCGATTTCCCGGAGACTTGGGGTGGGGGTGGCCTGCCTTATTCCATTTGACACTAAGACATCCATTTCTTTGCAAAGCACATAGACAGCTTTGCAAACCACATCATCAAAGCCATGTATCAACTTCATTCAACTGAAACGTCACCCCAGTCACACCAGGCCTCGACGCCGGCATATCACCGTCCGTGGGCTGCTGCCTGGAACGACGTGGTCGACGACAGAGCCCTTCAACTGATCTCCACAGAGCAAAGGGAGTTTAAGATTAAAGATGTTTTTTAAAAGAGTGAAAGCATCAAATTGCATTATCAGATTTAAAGTTTCACATGTTTATTCATAACATGATTAACAACTATCTTGATTTGGTAGTCAGAGGTTGACCCTGAAGATTTTAACGTAAATCCTAGTTTAAAGTCTAACGTATACCACTTCTGACTCAGCTTCATTCTTTACCAAAACCCTTTCAAAAGGAATTTTACGTTATGATTTCACAAACCACCTTCACCCTCCATTCATGGGATTGTCGCAAACTCGTTAGAGACAACACTGGTGTGGGCAGTGTGCACACATGCGAACAAGTCAGACCGTGCGCAGCACATTGCGTGTTATCACCAACCTTTTTACACGTTTAAAGATTGAAGCACAAAGAGTAAAGACTTTCATAGAGTCAAAAGCCAGAACTTGGAGCACTAGAAAATAAACACATTCCAAATATTCGGCTTCCAAATTGTTCTTTGTTCTTTCTGTGCACGCAACTGCCCAAGCACTACTTCTCGTTGACAACCTGTATGTTTCTATGTGCTAAACGTGACCTGGGCACTGGAGTCACACGCGTGCATGAGCAATGCCTTCTGGGAATGGCATCCAATATTTAGAAAGTGCTTTGGATTTTCTGAAAAAGACCTAATCTTCGCACAGGCAACTGTAGCTTTTTGATAGGGATTTGGGTCACTCTCAAATAAAACATTTAAAACTGAGAGCTGTGTGTGTGTGTTTCACAAATGCCACCTCTGGCCTCCTTTGGGAGTTTCTGTCTTTGCTCTGCCACCCCGTCCTCTTGCGTGTTCTCAGACCATGGTCACTGTCTCCGACGACAACCCACACGTGGCGGAGCGGAGTTGGGATCGCATCACTGTCTTCTTCCTCAGACGTGGCGGCACTTAATGGGGTGTCTCTGAAGCCTCTTCAGGAGTGGACAGGGGCCCTGGCGCCATCCCCCGCGGCTGCCCCGTGCCGCGTCCCCACCTCCTGCGAGCCCCTCCGGGTGTCCAGCTCCGTCCCCACCTGAAAGCCAGAGACGCGCGTTGCCCAGCGCCTCCGACTCTGAGGCCGTTTTGTCAGGAGCTGTCTCAGTGAAATATTGTCACGGTGCCTCCAGACTCACCAGCCCACAGTTCTACCGCAGACAGCGCGGGAAACTGAGAGTAGGCGCCCGCGTTCTCGTAAACCGCGAACCTGTGGTCCTGCCTTTGGGACGAGTGTCCAGGGGCCCGGAGCAGAAGGTTCCAAGGCAGGACTCCGCACTGGACGTGATCCGTGGGGAGATTGTCTGTCTGGTGCCAATGGACAGATACACGGTGTCATCGGTAGAACCCAGGAATGAGGGACAAAGACAGGTGTGAGCGCGCCTTTCTATTGAGGAAATCGGATGAGTGAAGCCATGAGAAACAGCAACAGAAAACTGAGAGCTCAACTCCTGGGACTGCGTTTCTCATTCTACTTTCTCCATTTCCACCACAATATAAAATATTATTAAAATGGCCTGCATCGGCTTCTGTTTTTTGTCAAATTTTGTTACACTCCCTGAGAAGCCTGGACGTTGAAAGGCACTTTGGATGGGCGTGTCGGGGCCGTGTGGCCGTCAGCCTGTGCGCCAGGACGGTCCAGTCCCCCAGGCCTGCTGGGGACCCTGCGCCCCGTGGTCCTGAGCAAGGTGGTGCCCACGAGACACCCGGGAAAGGCACGGCCTCAGGGCGCAGACAGAGCCGGGCTTCCAGCCGCTCGGCTGTTCTGCGGCTGCTGCTGCTGTTGTTGTTGTTTTTGCGGGAAGGGACTGACACTCTTCTGTTAAGTTCGGGAAGAAAATAATAAGACGAGGGCCTTGATTCTCCTGCGCATAGATTTCACAGCCCGGCTCTTCGCTGAAAAACTGTCGCGGCAGCTGACGGCGATTTTAACCGAATGTGCGTCGGGGTTCCCTACACTGTCGGGGTTCCCTACACTGTCGGGGTTCCCTCCGCCTCTGCTTTTCCCGTTTCCCACGGGCACGTCCTCACTGTCTCCACGGCCTCCCTCCGTGTTCAATCTCCGTCTGGCCGTCCGTCGTTATCTGCCCTGTTTGCTGCTCCGAGCTCCCTGCCGCCCCGGCCATCATCCGAAACTGCAAACGACAGGATGCAATAAGCCCCAGAATAGCAGCAATCCGGGAAAGTTCTTCATTCACTCTTGTTCCTAACTCTCTGTCTTCTTATCCTACATAGAAAATAAAAAAATCAATACCGCCTCGCCGGGCTTGATAAAAGTGCCGGCCGAGTACAGCAGGCCTGCTGGATACAGTAAATTAAAGTGATCAAAATTTTGCAGTCGGCTCTGCCTGTCGCCTACATAAACTAACAGCCCTGTCTGCCGGGTGCCCGTCAACTGGAAGCTTTATTTTATCTGCGCCTCGGATTGTCTGGGGGATGAATGCACACCCTGCCCGTTGCGGTCTCCCCACCGGCGTGTGAATCCGTGCGGCCGGGGGAGGGTCACGGGGTGCTGAGGAGGCCGCGCGGGTTTTCACAGACGCGCTTGTGGTGTAGACGTGAGGAATCGCGTGTTCAAGCTCAGCCGTGGGAGGAAGAGGAGGCAGCTCAGCGGGCAGGAGGGCGAGGTCCGGACCCCCAGCATGCAGCCTGGGTGGGCGACTCGGCCCGAGGGAGCCCAGTGACTGATCCGCACAGTGGCAGCGAAAACAAAGGGGCTGCTGTCACCGTAAACCTCAGGTGGTGGTCGTGGGAATTTAGAGCCACGTCTACAAAACATCTTCAGTATCACAAGTGCTCACGCACTCTCCTCCCCGTGGTGAGCGGACTCACACCCACACCCCTGCACACGCAGTAAGGAGCCGACACACTGCGCTTTTCATCTCAGGAAGAGACGGCTTTCCGTCTAGGACAACCTAAGCATCCAGCGTACTTAGGCCTGTTACAACAAACTGTGAAAAATGTCATTTCAGTAGCAGCTTTTTACATACGATTCGCCAACATAGAACTGCACAACCCACTTAGCTTTGGAGCATGATTCACATTAACCTGACGGTCTGCGTAGTGGGCGTGGGATGCGCACGTCCATCACGGCCAGATGTGGAGAAGACATTGTGAGGAACAGCACGGAGCCAGGAACAGAAAGTGGTGAGGAAGGAATCAGGGAAATTCGACTCAACCCTCTGCGGGAGCCACAGCCTTGGAGGGCACCTGCGAGGTCTGGAAACCGCGGTCTCGGCTGCCACTTCCACCTCCTCAGGCCACACAGCCCGCAGGCTCCGCGGCAGAGTCGCGCAGGGCTGGCCAAACGCATCGCCGGGCGTGCTCGGCCTCCGGCCCTGTCGGACGGGTCTCTTCCTCAGGAAGACTCAGATAATTTATTAAAAGTCTATTAACAGTTAATGCTTCAGACAATTCTCTTTTTATCTAACATCTACTTCCAGCAAGCACTTTATGTTTTCCAAAGGACGCGGTTTAAAGTGTACGAAGGCTAAAATGCGCACGCGAGCATAAGTGACGTGGTCGCGACGTTTGGCGAATCGCACTTGGGTGACACAGCGCGGTTCTTCTCAGAGCTCCTCAGACAGGAGCGAGGCAGACGGAGGGCGGAAGCGTTTCCCCGCCCGCCTGCTGCGCGGCCCTGAGAGATAGCGCGCCCCCCACCAGCCAGAGCCGCAGGGACGCCGGCTCACACCCCACCCCAGGGGCCTCCCACCGTCACCCCCCGAGACGCGAGGCTGGCGAGCCGGGAACAGCCAGCATCGCCCGTGCAGAACGGCTGCTGCACAACCCGCTCCACAGAGCTGCCTCCCCCGGCGACGCACCGCAGAGAGGGAGAAGCGTGGTCACAGGCACACGCGTGTGCGTCACCGAGCTCCTCTCCTGCGCAGGCTGCGTGCGGTCGCAGAGAGGGCCCGACCCTCCAACAACTCAGTCGGTCTCCGTGCACCGGTGCTGGGCGCCCAGCGCCACGCCTGGGACCTGAGACCCGGCAGTCTCCCAGTCTCACACACGCTCCCCGGGTGACGTCCTCACGAAATGCCGGCCCCACCTCCGTGTCCACAGGGAGGCGTGGGGTCCCCCAGGGGGCAGACACAGCACCCGGCTCACGTCAGGCCGGAACAAATGTTGGCTCATTATTTTGGTAGCGACGTCCCAAACCCCTCACCACTCAGACCTTTGGAACCTAAAGTTGAGATGGTTCTTTCTGTCCATCTCGTGAGGGGACAGCTGATTTTATTTTACAAATAAATGTCTTTTCATTGCTTTACGCTTACAAGATAAATTCTCATTCTAATTACAGGGGTATGATTTTAATCTGAGCGTTGCAAAAAGAAAATCTCTTTCTAAAGTAATAAAATGCCGTTCCTTCCTTCTATGCGATCCCAGATGCCTCAGTCCTTCCTACAAACCACCTCTCGTTTCGCACCTCGGAGGCCCCCAGGAAAAGGAAAACCCACAGGAGACGTGAGGGAATTTCGCCGTAACCATTTACAGGGGCGACTGCAGACAATGTCTCCCCGGTTTAAGCCTCTAACCGGGACCACGCATTCACCTCCACGCTGCCAACGCCATCCGGTTTACGGGACCTGTCTAAGCAAAATGTGTGCCTCTGTAGAAACTTTCGTCTGACGTTTCATAGGACGGAAGGAGACCAGATCCTAAGGGGCCCGGGGTCGGGGGAGCATCGCAGGACCAGCGTTTGACGGCAGTAGGAGAAAGTGTTGGGCTCCGGCATCTTGAGAGATCACGGCGCATCCTGCGGGAAGTGCAGGAAAAGAAAAATTGCGAACTCAGTTTCTGCCACACCCAGGCTTAGGCTCGGTGAGCCTACGATTTTGTCCAGATTGTGAGAGAAACCAGCAGAGTTCCACGGCCAGGCTCTACGCTGGAGAGAATCAACCTGCAGGTGGAACTAGCAGGTCAAAGTTCAGGAACCCTTTTGCCTTTGGTGCACGGTGGCCCTCGTAAGGGAAACCCAGTCGTTTCCCCGGTTCCTGTGGCCTGTCCTGGCCCCGTCCCCACCGTGGAACATTCCGGCTGGGCCCCTGGCAAGGCAGCCGCTGCGGCCCCTGCAGTCCATCCGACCAGGGACCCAGCACGCTGGATCCCCGTCACCTTCTGCCTCAGAAAACTCAATTTTCTGTCACTCTTCACGGCTGTTGGCCACAGGCAGGGCCCCTTCCGGGCTCTCCAGAGCGAGGCCAGGTGTCAGAGGTGACCTCGAGACCGAGGCATGTGGTCTCCTCCGTCCGAAGAGTTGAAACGTCCCCACGAGCTTTTTCTTGCGCCCATTGGTTTAGTCTGTGCCCAGCACTGGCAGGGGTCTCCGGAGAAACTTCTCCGCCAAGAACAGAAGAGTCACGTTCTCAACCTTACGAGCTCCCATTTGCCAACATCCTCGTGGATAAAACTGAGCTTCGGGGGTCACAGAAACCGAGCATTTGTCACACCTCCTGGCGTCCTATGCAACCGCCTTCGAGACTGATGTTCGGAAACACCCTTTCCTGCCGCTGTTTTGCAGGCAGCCCCCCGACACCGACAGCGCAGCCCCCGGAACACCCCTCTGCACAGGCCCCCGCTGGCCCCGGCCGGCACCGAACCAAATCACACATGAGGTGGAGACACAGGGAAGGGCAGGCGTCTGTCAGGACATCGGCCAAGAAACCACTTGAGAGCCGGCCCTTCTCCCAAGGCCGGGTCTGGCCCGGCCAATGTGGCAAAACTCCCCGATTTGGGTTTGCAGAACAGGGAGGCTGCCTGGGACCACCGGGTTTACAAAGATTCGGCTAAAGGTCGCTCATCGCTCTACGAGAGGGGAAAGGGCCGTCACAGGGAAAATGAGCAAAGGAAGATGGGGAGAGGAGACCCCACAAGGGACAGACTTAAAGGAGAAATTTTACTGGGAAGCTGACAGGGGAGGATCACTCGAGCCTAAGAGTTCGAGACTAGTCTGGGCAACACAGCGAGACCCTGTCTCTAAAAAGAAATTAGCCGGGCGTGGTGGTGTGCGCCGCAGTCCCGGCTACTCTGGAGGCTGAGGCAGGAGGATCCCTTAAACCCAGATTCGGAGGCTTCAGTGAGCTGTGATCGTGCCATTGCTCTCCAGCCTGGTGACAGAGCGAGAGGAAGGAAGGAAGGAAGAAGGAGGGAAGGAAGGAAGGAGGGAGGGAGGGAAGGAAGGAAGGAGGAAGGAAGAAAAGGAGGAAGGAAGGAAGGAGGAAGGAAGGAAGGAGGAAGGAAGAAAAGAAGGAGGGAAGGAAGGAAGGAAGAAAGGAAGGAAGGAAGGAAGAAAGGAAGGAAGGAGGAAGGAAGGAAGGAAGGAGGGAGGGAGGGAAGGAAGGAAGGAAGAAGGA
>NW_012151508.1:997413-999232 GCF_000956105.1 Propithecus coquereli | reverse complement strand
CTGCTCTCCCTGCCTGTCTGTGACTGTTTCTCGTGACATGACAGAACAAGAAAAATTTTCTACTCCAAAAAATGCTTGTCAGACGTCAGGGGCTGGGGGCGCCGAGGGAACAGTCACCGCCTCGTGGATCGTTTTGCAAACTCATGGTTCAAACAGCGCTGGGAAGACACGGTGACTGGCAGGAAGGCGCTGGCCACCCAGGAGGGCACCGTGCACACAGAGTGCAGGGACGGGGTGACCCTCTTCAGAAACTTGGGGAACAAACCTCTGCTCATCTCCTCACCGCTTCCAGTTGACGTCCCGTGTCGCTCACACGTCAAGGGAATTGCAGGAAGTTAAGCTCTCAGTGTGATCAGTGTGTGCCCCCAACATTGGAATTATTTGAAATACCTTCTCGTCGAGGGAAAACTTTCGCCCAGAGCCACGATTAACAGACCGAGAGAAGGGGCCGCAGTCGTTGGGATGTCCGCTTGCAGCTCCCCGCTCTGACCCGGCGACAGGGAGCGCAGCGCACCTCTCCACACGGTCCTGAACGCCACGTTCGCCGTTCAAACCGGCCCTCTGCGGCCCGCTGTGCCCAGACGCGCGTGTCCTGCGCCGGCGCTGCCCGGCAGGCGGCCCACGCCGTCCCCTCTCGCTCACTCTGCTCCCCGCTCTTGCCTGGCGTTTCCGAGGGCTTTTAATCACAACTCCGGCAGCCTGATCCTGGCAGATATGAGCAACAACTTTGCATGCTAACGGCGCAGGGTTTTTTATCTGAGATAATATTTCTCTCCTAAAAAGACTCCGCACAGCTATGTATTAATTAAAATCTAAATACTAAATATTGATTGATGCGTTATCAGCCCATAGCAGTTGGGCCCTGCCACATTGATTTTTTGCTGTGATTTATTATCATATTTAAGAAAAATCATTTTGTGTGATTATACGAGGAAATAGACTCCGGCCAGGGTGTAATTCTTTTGTATCACTTTTGTTGTGCGGAGGACGGCCGGTTCCTCAGCGGCCGAGATGGCTGATAGCCTCGCACCGCGGCGCCGCGGCTCGTGCGTTAAGCCTGCCTGGTCTTGTCATTAGGAATAATGGGTGCGGATTACCTCCTCAATCACAGCCCAGATTAACAGATGGATGGGCCTAAATTCTCAAAATTATCTAGTTATTAGCAAGTATTTCTTTTTTATCACATTAATAACATTGTTGCAAAGGATGTTTTTCCTTTGACTACAATCGAAGCAAAACCCCAGAACGATGTCTGGCCCAGTCCAATGTGTAACCGTTAGTCGGTTAATCTCTTCTCTCAGTGCCAAAGTCACAGCTACAAGAGCCAACACCCGCGGTGGGGACAGACAGAGAAAGGCGTGTCTGTACAGGGCAGGCGGGTGGCGTGTGAGGGACATACATGAGCAGCGCAAGCTGTTAAGGGGTCTCTGGCCCTGGCACTCGTCCCACAGTGATGAGAGAAGAGACACAAAATTCACTGTGAAAATATTTGCATTACACTCTCTAGATTAGAGGACTAACGGAAATGTAATCACTTCTGAGTCTTTGAATTATTGAGCCTAAAATTCCTTACATTTTATTTTCCTCTTTTGTTTTGCATATTCATCTTGAGAGAATTAGTGTACTTTTGTATGGCATCGAATGCCAAAATCACCCATTGGTTTTCTCACTTACCATTTCTTTATTACGTGGGAATAAAAATAAAGTAAAACAAATATGTCATCTTTGACTTTGTGATTTTCCCTTGGCATGGTCAATGCCTCTTTAAGAAATTACACGAACGTCAGCAGTGAAGTCTCCCGTGCTACTCGGCAAGGCG
>NW_012151508.1:992407-993761 GCF_000956105.1 Propithecus coquereli | reverse complement strand
GATGAAATGGTGTTGTCTGCAGCAACGTGGATGGACCTGGAGACATCACCCTCAGCGACGCATCTCAGGAATGGAAAAGCTAATAGCACATGTTCTCACTGACAAGTGGGTGCCACCCGATGGGTGGGTGCTCGCGGGCACAGGAAGACGTGAAGGACGGTGGAGACCCAGAAGGGGGAGGGAAACGAACCGTCTAGTCAGGTGGGACGAGCGTGGTCCTGCTGACGGCCCTGCCTTCAGCATTGTTCAGTGCACCCGTGCAACCAAATCATCCATACCCGCTAGCATTTTGAAATTTTAAGAAATTTAAAAATAAAAAATGAAACCACTAGGATAAACAAAATGAAAGAAGAAATTACGTCAGTAAAGTGGAAAATGCAAGCAAAATACTTTTCCTTTTTTTACTTTTGAAATACGTATGGGCTGTGTGTCTCAATTACACAAACAGTTGTCTTGTATTTCCGCTCACCTTGACACACGTAGCCAGCACCTCCTTTTCGAAAGCACAGGACACAGCATACCTGGGGAAGCAAGGATGGGTCGGGCCTGCTGCGGCAGGCGTCAATCAGCAGTTCCGCCTTCGTCTGCCTCATCTGGTACCTCCCCTCGTGCAAAAGACTAAATGCCTTTCGAAAGTTCAAAGACTAAAGAATTCAACCAAAAAATGAATCACAGGGGTCTCTACCTTGCCGAAAATACTAGTCAATGAAATTTGCTTTTCATAAAAACATGCCAAAATGGTTCTTTTGAAAAATGTCAGTGGCATAAAAATGTAATTAGACCAACTAGAAGAGATGTTGGCAAGTTAGATCTATGTGTCCATCAAAAAGACCGTGTGTCAATTTATTGTATTGCCGTTTCATTTTCAATCATTCTCATTTTGTCTGTTTCTAGTGTTTCTTATATTCTTTCCCAGTCTTCTCCTACCCCACCTGTACCCAGATGAGGATTTGTGTGGTGTGTTACCACACGCGTAACCACCAGCTGCTTTGGTCCCGGGATTCTCAATTCGCCTGCCCTGGCCTCGCGTCTCCGTGGGTGGCCTTGCCCAGCAGTGCCCTGTCCCCGTGTGCTGCTTAATCGCTAAGGACCGTGGGGATGTACTTCAAATGCTGAGGGCTTAGCTCCCGCCATTGAAAACATTTGTGTCTGTAATAGTAAATTAAAAGTTCGTGTGTCGAACTAGGAACACAATAGCTCAGAAAAAGTAAACTACATGAGTCATATTTTTCAATCAGAAAAACAAATTTTAGGTTCAAGAACAGTTGGGAAAACACATAGCTTAGCCCAGGCGTGGGAAACCTGCGGCCTTAAGGCCATGTGTGGCCTTCTAGGTCCTTAAATGCAGCCTTTT
>NW_012151508.1:989330-992048 GCF_000956105.1 Propithecus coquereli | reverse complement strand
GGAAGAAAGGAGCGAAGCAGGGAGGAAGGAAGGAAGGAGGGAAGGAGGGAAGGAAGGAGGGAGGGAAGGAAGGAAGGAGGGAGGGAAGGAAGGAAGGAGGGAGGGAAGGAAAGAAGGGGCACAGGTGCGGGGAGGGGCGGGAGGGAGAAGCTGCGGTTGCTCACGGTGAGGCTGGTTTACCAGGACGCCCTGTGCCCCCTAAACCCACAGCGGCAGGGTCATCGTAAGTCCTCCTGGGCACGAGTATGGCGGATGCACAAATGAACTGACGCCACGTGGCCCCGTCCTGTGGAAGGCAGAGGCGCTTCCTAAGGAGCGCGCCTGAGCTGACTGCAGGGCCAGGTGTGAAGGAGGCAGCTGGCGGGCAAAGGCGCCAGGCCAGCCGGAGCGAGGGTAGCAGACCAGGGCGGCCGAACAACGCCAGGAGGGTTTGCAGTCAGGACTGTGCATTTTATGGATGTCCAAAAAAAATGAATTCTGAACCAGGTCTCCTATATCAGAATGAGAGCCTGAAGGTAAATTTGTGGAAATTGTTTTATAGGAAAAACACTAAACAGTTCCACCTATAAAACCCTGTTTCTGTCCCCCGCTGCAGGAGGCTGAGTCATGAAACAGAAGCTACTACACCTGCTGCCCCCCCCATCCCGGTGTCCACACGCGCCAGAGGATGACGGGAGAGACAGACCGGACCATTTCGTCTTCGATGGGCTTTCGGTCATCTTACTGCGCTTTTGCGTTTTACTGGGGAAAAAGGGATTGTCTCACTGCTGCATAACTCTCAGCCCAAGGCAGCGCCCCCCAGAACGAAACGCATCGGCCGGTCCCCGAGACTGAGCACACATCTTTGTTTGCTTTGTCACATTTAGGAAAACCCCACTGCTGAATTTTCTAAGGTTACGTCTTGATGGGAAATAAGCCCCAGTTTTGCCTAAATGTTCTCCCTTGGTCTGGGGCGAGGACGGGGACGAGAACCTGGACAAATGTGCTCTGCGTCATCGGGCCGGGGCCATCAGACATGGCACGGGCTGGAGCCACGTCGTCACCCGGAGGAGCCGGGACAGAAGGGGCTCAGCGGAGTGCGCCTGAGAGACAGACAGCGCGACCCCTCCCCGGGTCCGCGCAGCCACCCAGAGACGTCGCAGGAGAGCACACGGAGAGCACAGCGCGCAGCCTGCTCTTGCTCCCACCGCGGGGTCCTGTCTCGGCGCCAGCGTCTACTGCAGGCCCCTGTCGTTCCCTACGCGAGAAGCCCCCTCCCTGCCCCCTGCTCGACAGCAGGTCCTGCAGGAAGCAACAGCGGCGTGTAACCGAGAAGGCTGCAGAGAAATCCCACCTCACTTTCCAGAATAATGACCCTCGTCACAGACGCCACCGGAGGCACCGAGCTCTTTCGGCAAACTTCAGTCGCCACACACGCCGGACCCGCACTTCACCCAGCGCCTCGTAAAGCAGCCCTGGAGAAATCAGCTCGTACAGAGGTGGGTTCGCCTCAACGTGAGCCCTGCCAGGCCGCGTGGCATTCCGTCCCATGTCCCACAGTCTCGCCAGTTATGTGCACATCCTGCCAAGGGCAGCAGAGTCACCGGGACGTGCTTAGCGGGAAGCAGACACTCCCGGGCTTGGACGCACCTTCCCTCAGGATGTAAACGTGCCTCCTCCCCAGACAAAGTGCCACCAGAGGCAGAGACACTGGCCTGCAGCCCTCCCGCGGGGACTCGCTCACACCTGCTCACACCTGCTCACACCTGATCGCCGAGCACCGGGGGAGCACAGGCACTTGGCTGCCGCTGGGCTCCGTGGGGTCTGTCCTCCCGGAATCATCCCCCAGAAGCCTCTTTAAGGAAGATCACACCTTCAGGCCAACATCCCCTCCGCTAAGCTCGCTCCCAGGGCTCAAACTCACGGGCGCTCCCTGCGGAGGGAGGAGGGAGGACAAGAATTGAACGCATGTTTCGATCTTAGGTGCATCTAAAAGGGGATTCTTTGCGGAGTTTGGGGGAGGCTGGATCACTGCAGGGCTGTAGCTGTTCCCTCCCCTCTCATAAATATAGCCACTCGTTAACACTTAATTTTGAAATTACATCTAAAGACGGTTGATTAACATCAACATCCTAAAAATAATACGTAGAGGCTGAGATGAGAAGACAATGCGGGAAAAATGAGGAGAAAAGCCCCGTCCGTGACACAGTCCAGAGGCAATGACGAGGCTTAGAAACCCACCAGCTGATTTTTAGCACAAATACATTCAGGGTTTGGTGGAATTAAAAAAACACAATGCGGTATTATTTTAATTCTCCTTGAAATTGGCACATTGTAACGAAATAATAGCAACTAAATCATCTCTGCATTGGCGTGACTAAGAGTCCAACGTGGATGAGAGTAGTTAACATGTTTGTGTTTATAGAGACTTCGTGAATCCAGGCACCGCGTGACTCGGGGAGACAATTCCAGCTAATTCCGGCGTGAACCACAGCAGCAGTCCTCAGCAAGGAGCCGCGCATTCCGACAGCCGCAGGCGTAGCAAGCACAGCCACCAGGTAACAATGAAAACTAGATTCACCCAAAGGGGCCTAGCAATTACTGAGCACCACAATTATTTTTAAAGTAATTATGCAAAAATGCCAATTTTTTGAATACTTAGTTCTCAAACACAAAAATGCAAAAAGCATACAAAAAAACATGTTTACACATTATACAATTTACATTATATGTATTTAT
>NW_012151508.1:966197-985398 GCF_000956105.1 Propithecus coquereli | reverse complement strand
CCTGACTGGGGCCGCTGCTGCAAGAGGCTGGTTGGGGAGGGTTTATGGGGGTTGAGTAGGCCAGTCGGTTATCAGCTTTTGACAACCATGCACTGTGTTTCTGTTTGAAGTGGAATTTGTGAATAGTTGCACAGCTCGGCAGTATTTTTTTAATTCTGTCTGCTTAACAGACCATCACGTCAAAGAAGACCAAGAGAACGCTGAAGGAAGAAAACAGATTTTTTTAATGAGGATTGGGAATTGCAATATTATCTTGTTTCTGCTAAAGACAAGACGATTTGCTTGCTTTGTGATACTGCAATATCGACATTAAAGAAATTCAGTGCTCATCAGCATCATAGCACTCATAAGGACCACAAATATTTTAAATTAAAGGAAGAGGTGCAAAAGTTTGTATTGCAGAAATGAAAAGATGAAAAGCAAAAGCAAAGACAATTCCTTCAAGCAGCAATAAGACCTGGAATAATGCCAGTGAAGCAACTTACAAAGTAGCTTACATACTCAGGAAAAAAGGAAGCCACTCAGTGATGTAGAAATTGTGAACGAATGCATTGTCCAAGTTGCAGGATGCTTAGAGCCTGATAATGCTTCAAAGCACAAACAGCTGCTTCTGTCAAGGAGAACCACAACTGACTGGCAGCATGAATTTGCCTTCAACTTCACAGAACAACTTCATGCAATACGTCAAAAGGAAAATATGTATTATTCAGTCGCTTTGGATGAATCAATTGATACTACTGACTCGGTGCAGGTTTTATGCTTCATTCGGGTCATAACAGAAGATTTTCTTTGCTAGGAAGAGTTACTCGCTTTGGGCACTCTTGCGAACAGACCACAGGGAATAGATATCTTGAACATCTTTCAAGATAAATGGCATGAAGTTGGACTGAATTTGGTAAATTTAGTGAGTGTATGTACAGATGGTGCACCTTCCATGACAGGAAAACAAGAAGGGTTTATTGTACAGATAAAGAAAGTATTAACAGATCCAGATGCTCTCATTTCTTTTCATTGTATCTTGCATCAGCAAAACCTGTGTGTTAAAGCTGCTATTTTAAATGACACTTTGCAACAAGTTGTAAGTATTGTTAACTATATTCGTGCAAATGCAACAGGGAATCCTCAGTTTCGTAACATGCTAAAGTTGAACCATGAGGTATCCAGTGTGATTTTGCCATATCATTCTGAAGTGTGTTGGTTATCACAGGGACAGGTCTTAGCCAAAATTTTGTCTCTGCAAGAACAGAAAGTCAAATTTTATGAAGAACAGAATCAGCAATGTGAGTTATTGAAAGAAGATTTCTATAGGAATGCAGCATTTCTATGTGACATCATGTCAAATCAAAACAACTTGAATATTTCTTTGCAAGGTAAAACTAAGTCTATATATGATATGTGGTAAAAAAAAAAAAAAATCCAAGCATTTCAAAAAAAGCTATCCTTTTTCAAAACACTTCTTAAAAAAGAAATTTGGGTGAACATTTTCCCCAGCTAGCAAAGGTCATTGATGAGCGGGATGGCATATGCGAATCATTTGAAGAACACATAGATGTTATTAAAGACCTATTAATTAGAGAATACAGTGAAAAGTTCATTGACTTTGAGAATCATGACATCACACTCAAATTAGCATTTCAGCCTCACCTAGTGGATACCACCAAGGCACCTAAAGAACTACTGATGGAATTGATTGAGCTCTCAGTAGATGACATGTTAAAGTCATTGTTTAATGCTAAGAAAGATCCAATTGAAATATGGGAAAATGCAGCAGAATACCCATGCCTTTGGCAACATGCCCGAAAAATGCTTTCTTGCTTTTCAACCACTTATTGCTGAGAATCTACATTCTCCTACCTCACCCAAATGAAGATGCCCTTAAGGTCACAAATGACTGATACCCATCTAGTGGATCAACTGAAACGGAGGACCTCCGTCCTGCAACCAAATGTTCAAATGCTTTCCAACAAAAAGCAGACACAGCAAAGTCATTATAAGGTTAGTTAACTTTAAAAGTAACAAGTAGTTTTCATTTGTTGAAATTATCAAATACATAGGAGTTAGATTTTTACAAAATAATGAACATTCTTAAGTATATCTAATTGAAGTTTCTTGAATGTGGCCTTATTTGATTACAGCTAAATTAATGGCGGCTTCCAGCATGTAAAGGTTCCCCACTCCTATCTTAGTCTGACAAAATATCACATGGTTCCAAATTGTAGAGTCTTAATTTTAAAAAATCATATCACAACTCAACCTACTTTAGAACTGAAAAAAATGACAAGAAAATAGCATTTGCAAATCACATGATATGAAGACGAAACGTTAACTTAACATAGGTCTATCAATACGCGTAAAATATTAGTTGTCCACACAGATAGCCTATAAAATATCCCAAGCATATAGAAAACACATTCTTCCTTTGACATTATTCAATGGCTCGTGCTGAAGCTAAAAAAAGAATCTTAGGGTCGGGTGCGGTGGATCACACCTGTAATCCTAGCACTTTGGGAGGCCGGGGTGGAAGGATCCCTTGAGGTCAGGAGTTTGAGACTAGCTTGAACAAGAGCAAGACCGTGTCTCTACCAAAACTAGAAAAATTAGTCGGGCGCAGTAGCATACACCTACAGTCCCAGCTACCAGGGAGGCTGGGGCAGGAGGATCACCCTCCAGAAGTTGGAGGCTTCAGTGAGCTATGATGATTCCACTGCACTCCGGCCCAGGCAACAAAAGGAGATCCTGTCTCCAAAAAAACAACAACAACAAAAAAAGAATTTTAGCTAGTATTTTACTGAAATGATGAAAACATCTTCAAAGTTTTAACAGCATTCACATATGATAGAAGTTATTAAATTGATAATGTCTAATTTCCCATAATTTCTCCCATTTTTCTCTCTAGGCTAACAAACTAGAAAAAAATGGTCAGTAAAAGGTAACTGAAGAGACCCTCGTCTTCCTCATACAAACAATGGCAGAGATTTATACAGGCACATCTTGGAGACGTTGCCAGTTTGGTTCCACTGCAATAAAATGAATCACAAAAATTTTCCTACTTCCCAGTGCATGTGGAAATGATGTTCACATTACACTGTAGTATGTTAAGTATGCAGTAGCATCACGTCTAAAAAATGTACATACCTTAATTTTTAAATGCTTTATTGCTAAAAAATGTTGATGATCATCTGAGCCTTCAGCGAATCATAATCTTTTTGCTGGTGGAGGGTTTTGCCTCAATGTTGCTGGTGCTGACTGACCAGGGTGGTGGTTGCTGAGGTGGGGGCGGCTGCGGCAGTTTCTTAAAATAAGACGACAGTGAAGTTTGCTGCATTGATAGACTCTTCCTTGCATGAAAGATTTCTCTGTAGCATGCGATGCTGTGGAGAGCATTTTACCCACAGTAGAATTTCTTTCAAAATTGGAGTCAGTCCTCAAACCCTGCTGCTGCTTTACCAACTAAGTTTGTGGAACATTCTAAATCCTGTTGTCATTTCAACAGTGTTCACAGCATCTTCACCAGGAGTAGGTTCCATCTCCAGAAACCACTTTCTCTGCTCATCCACAGGAAGCAACTCCTCATCCATTCAAGTTTATCCTGAGACTGCAGCAATTCAGTCACACCTGCAGGCTCCACTCCTAACTCTAGTTCTCTTGCTGTTTCCCCCACATCTGCAGTGATTCCTCCACTGAAGGCTTCAACCTCTATAAGCCATCGATGAGGGTTGGAATCGACTTCCTCCAAACTCCTGTTCATGTTTATTTTTTGATCCCCTCCAATAAATCACAAATTTTCTTAATGGTATCTAGAATAGTGAATCCTTTCCAGAAGGTTTTCAATTTACTGAGCCCCGATCCATCAGAGGAATCACTGTCTATGGCACCTACAGCTTTCTGAAATGTCTTTCTTAGATAATAAGACTTGGAAGTCAAAATGACTCCTTGATCCATGGGCTATAGAATGGGTGCTGTGTCAGTAGCATGAAAACAATAATCTCCTTGTACGTCTCCATCAGAGCTCTGGGGTGTCCAGGTGTGTGGTCAAGGAGCAGTAATATTTTGAAAGGAATCTTTTTTTCTGAGCAATAGTCCTCAATAGTGGGCTCAAAATATCATCCAGGCTGTGTTGTTCCATTTCTAGAGCACAGGCAGAGTGGGTTTAGCGTCATTCTTAAGGGCCCTAGGACTTTCAGAATGGTGGATGAGCATTGGCTTCAACTTGAAGTCACGGCTGCATTAGCCCCTAACGAGAGAGTCAGCCTGGCCTTGGAAGCTCTGAAGCCAGGCACTGACTTCTCCTCTCCAGCTGTGACAGTCCTAGATGCACCTTCTTCCAAGACGAGGCTGTTGCGTCTACATTACGAGTCTGTTGTTCAGGGCAGCCACCTTCCTCAGTGATCTCAGCTGGACCTTCTGGGTAACTTGCCGCAGCTGCTACATCGGCACCTGCTGCTGCACCTTGCACTTCTATGTGATAGAGACGGCTTCTTTCCTTAAACCTCATGAGCCAACCTCTGCTGGCTTCCAACTTTCTCCTGCAGCTTCCTCACCTCTCTCGGCCTTCACAGAATTGAAGAGTCAATTAGGCTTTGGCTTCAGGGAATGCTGTGGCTGGTTTGATCTTCCGTCCAGACCACTCAGACTCTCTCCACATCAGCAACAGGCTGTTACACTTTCTTATTATTCGTGTGTTCACTGGAGGAGCACTTCTAATCCCCTTCGAGAACTTTTCCTCTGCATTCACAGCTTGGCTACTGTTTGGTGCAGGAGGCCTAGCTTTTGGCCCATCTTGGCTTTCAACATTCCTTCCTCACTAAGCTTCATCATTGTAGCTTTTGATTGAAAGTGGAGGCTGTGACCCTTCCTTCCACTTGCACCCTTAGAGGCCACTGTAGGGTTATTAATAGGACTAATTTCAGTACTGCTGTGTCCAGGGAATAGGGAGGCCCGAGCAGAGGGAGGGAGAAGGGGGACGGCCAGTCAGCGGAGCAGTCGGAGCACACACAACACTGCCAGTAAGTTCTCCGTCCTACACGGGCACAGTTCGTGGCGCCCAAAACAATTACAACACAAGCACCAAAGATCTGACCACAGGTCACCATCCCAGATGTAATACTGTGACACAGAGACAGGGAGTGTCACGTGCTGTTGGAGAAGCGGCACTGACAGACCGACATGATGCAGGGTTGACACATGGCTTCGGTTTGCAGAGAACGCGGTCTCTGCAAAGCTCAGTAAAACAAGTCGGGCCTGTATGAGCAAAGTCCATCTCACATACTGCGCTGCCTCGCTTTCCCCCTGCAGGAAAATATTTAAAAGCTGAAAAAATAAGAACTCACTCTTCTGACTCGATATATTTCCACTTCATTGTCATAAACGGAAGTTGCACATGCAACAATAAAAATTAAAACTCAATTTTCTTATGTATCATTCACCCAAAACTGGAATTTAAAAAAAAAAACCTTGTAAAAGTTGAGTGACCTAATTCTAGCATCATACTGAGAGGTTATCTCTGTATCAGCTGATACGCGGAATGTACTTTCTCCTTCCCTCCCAAACGTTTGGTTACCACGCGGTGGCCGTAGCAGGGTCCACTTCAGTTCACTCGACTCTGAAATCGTAGAATGCGTTTCTGTAAGTGGACCGGCTTTTCCCTGAGCTGCTTCATGGCTCAGGAGGCATTTGTCTCGCTCAACTCTTGATCTTCAACTCTGAAAATCTTATCTGCTCCCCCTTCTTCACGTTGCCCAACACGAACTCACACTCAAATACACACTCACACTGACACACTCACATACACACTCACACACACAATCACGCACTCCACACACTCACGTACAATCTCTCACACGCACATACACACACTGTCACACTCACATACACACACACACACACTCATATACAATCACACACATACACACACAATCACACACACACTCATACTCAAATACACTTTCATACACACACAAACTAGCACACTCACTGACATACACACATTCACTGACATACACTCACACACACACAATCACACTCACATACACACACTCATACAATCACACACATACACACATTCATACAATCACACACACTCATACTCAAATACAGTCTCATACACACACAAACTAGCACACTCACTGACATACACACAATCACACTCACACACACACTCAACACACACTCACCTTCACATATACTTACACACTCACACTCACATACAATCACACGCCCATATATGCTCACCCTCACACTCATTTATACTCACACACTCACATTCATATACAATCACACACACATACACACAGTCACTCACATACACTCACAATCACACACTCACACATGCTCGCACATACTTGCTCACACACTCACTCACTCATGCTCACACGTTCACACTCACGCACTGTGTTAATTCGATGTCTCAGTCCATTTTCTGCTGCTATACCAGACAACCACAGAGGGGTAATTTATGAAGAAAAGAAGCTTATTTGGCTCTTGGTTCTGGAGGCTGGGAAGTCCAAGAGCGCGGCGCTGGCATCTGGCGAGGGCTGTCCCGTGGCGGAAGGCATCACGTGGCGAGAGCACGTGAGACAGAGAGAACGTGGGGGCCAGACTTACCCTTTTATCAGGGGCCCTCCCACAGTAACTAACGCACTCGCTTAGCGGCACTGTCCCTTCAAGAGGGAGGAGCCCTCACGGCCCCGTCACCTCTCACAGCTCCCACCTCTTCACACCGTTTCGACGGCAAAAGACAAACTTTTGGGAGACACACTAGGTCATGGTTTGTCATCTGTCACTGTAGTTCCATCGTTTCATCAAGCAGTTCCTTTTGAAATATAATTACCCCATTAATAATCTCTTCCCTGTGTTTTTATTGAGTTCTTACAACAACAAAACGCTGAAGTGAATCTCTATTACACTGCAACGTTAAAATGAGTTTCAGAGAAAACAAAAAGTACTATGTAGACTTTAATGACAAAGAGATAATTTCCTTTAAAAAAGGTTTTGCTATTATTAGTCTTGGCATGATAGTTTTGAGTCAGTTACTGAAAGTAATTCTTCGAATGAGTGCACATTTTCTAAAAGCACTATAATTTGTAATAACTTCAAAAATCTGTGACATATCCTTACAAAAATAGTCTTTAAGAATCTAGAGCTCGGGTCAGGAGCATTACGCTCATCCCAGACGATTCCCACCACAGACTAAAGCACCTCCTGCTGTCCCCTTCCTTGCTGGCTTCAATATATGAAAGTGTTTCACCATCGATCAACACGCAGTACTCGTTATTTTCACTCTCGAAAGCACACTTATATTCTGAGACTCGTGAAAAAATTAACATTTGGTCAAATTTCTTAGGTGAGAGGTAATGAGAGAGGTAAAATGTAAATGCCGTTATATAATTCCAGAACTGAAAAATAAATTCTTACAAAGGAACCTGAACAACAGGAAGCTTAGTTTAAATGAGTATCCGCCGCCCAGCTGCCTGGAGAATGGTCCCCTTCCTTCAGGACTCAGGGTCCACACGAAGGAGGGGCCCCTCCTGTCGTGGAGAGACCAGGCCAGCCCAGCCCCTGGAGGGAGGTCCACCCGCCTCTGCCCCGGCACCCCCGCCTCTGCCCCGGCACCCCCGCCAGGCTCATGCCCACTCTGCCGCTCTCCGGGGCAGCCCCTCCACCCCACACGCAGACCCCGTGGCAGCTCTGTGGCCTGGCACGTCCTGTTTCTCCACCCCCAGCCACCTCTGCGCCCGACACCCCACATCCTCTCAAGCCCAGCGTGACCCTCTCCCAGGTGACCCGAATCCGGGACTCCAGGCCCAGCACACGCTGCGTCCTGCCCTCCTCCCGCACTCCGTCTGAAAGTCCCCACTGGAGGGTTCTCCTCTGCTCAGCATAGTTAGCAACTTTCAAACCACAGCTTCCGTTAATTTTTTTAAAAAATTGTTTTCCTCAACAAATACCCAGATACACAATGGATCAGCGATTCCTGTTAGTTCTACTTTCTAAACATTTCTTGATTGTAGAGCAGACCGATTCTAAGAGAGAGAACTTCTCCGGCAGTCCGCGCTGGCGCTCCTCATCTTCAGAGCGATGTTTAGGGGCGGCTGCAGCCGGCTGAGGGCCTCCCCGCGGGGACGCGTGTATCATTGATACTAACTCCAGCTTCTCTCTGCCGCCTGCCCCCACCAGAACCATCTCCTGCGCTTCCTGAACCGCACTCGGGTCACCACCCTCCTGCCCACCTCCTGTCCCCTCCCTGTCACCCCTCTCTGCAACCTGCCTGGCTTCCTGCTCTGCAGCCTCTTCCAGGCAGCCCAGCCTGACCCTGCCGGAACCTCCCCTGGGGCAGGTGACACCCGTGCTAAAGGGTGCTCAGCTTCCGAGGACAGCGACCAGGGCTGCTGTAAACTCCCAGCGCAAAGAAGTTCCCTGCCCCAGAGGCCAAGGGGCCGAGCGTGAGAAACCTGGCTTGGGGCTCCGTGGAGGTAGCGCAGGGACGGTGAGCACAGCACGCAGGCCGCTCGCTGCCCGGGCAGGAGGGACTTTCTGCAGACAGGTTCCCGGAGCTCTGCCTGCTGCGTAGAACCCACTCCCCACCCGGAGTTCCCGCAGCGAGGTCAGCAAACCAAGCACACATGGTACAAACAAGCTGCTTGGAAAAATTTCCTATGGTCAAATATCTTTGGAAAACGCTGAATTACACCAACCAGAGGCTTCTTAACTATACGGAGTTCCAGAGCCTTTAATGTACTAAAACACACGTCAAAGGTCCACGAGGGTCATACACGGGCAGGGTTTCCCGAATGGCTCTGACCAGGAAGCGTTTCTTTGGAGCGGCCGGAGGAACGCAACACCACCTGACCACCACGGGGGTTTCGGTGGTGACCGGACCACCACACTGCGCTCTTGAAGACATTTAGATTGTATTTTAAGCTTTGTTCATGCAAACAATGTATCTTCAGCAATTTCCTCAAAAAATACTATTAGAAAGATAAAAAGTAAACTGAGCTGAGTCATGTCCTACCTCGTGGGTTTGAAGAAAGCTGGTGAGTCTCTCTCCAGACGTACAGAAGCCACAGGCACACAAACATCGGCATATATTTTGGGGGTCGTAAGCCCAGGTCACGAGCCCTTTCCTGCGAGAACAGGCACGAGAGGCAGTGACAGCCCAGTGACGACCAGACAGCTGACAACAAGGCGAGAACAGAGCTGTGATGTGCTCCACATCTACATCCCTTACGGTTCGACTGGGTTTTGCAGAATTCTGTCACTTGGGGACAGCACCACGACTGTATCGACCTAAGTCACACGAAGCAGCCAGTTCAATCTGAAATCACCCAAACTGGTTACTCAAAACCTTCTGGTTAAAAACCACTGGCTGCTCCTTTTTCACCGCGGTTAATCTCTGCATCCCACGCTCGACCAGATGGGCGACCTCCACCTGCCCTGCCCGCAAGGGCACTAAAGTCTCCAAAAGGGTGACCTTTAGTCAGGTCTCTGGGGATGTTTGCAGAGCATTCTGGTACCAATGCAATGTGATCATTTTCCTAATGCATATTATCCACCTTCTGCTATTGTCAGTGGTGCTTTAAAAATGTATTTAAGCCATCATAAAATTTTCTTCTTAAATAAATTCCTATTTTTAGAAAACATGAGCTATATTAGTCCACCTGACATCTTGAAACCTGCAAGCATATCTACTAAACTACAACCAAAATGACAGCAAACACCCATAATCATGTGACCATATAGAAACATTTAGAAATATCTGTATATGTATGTAATGTTTTAAATATACATACATATAATAAATTCATAAAACTAGAAGAGTGCACTTCTTGAAAATGTAGAAGCAGAATGGATCACATAAAATCACACACGGATCTACACACACCGGATGCGGACAACGCTCACGGAAGACCTTCCAGAGCAACACCTCTGCTTTCCTCCGCAGAGCAGGCTGGTAAACATTTTCCTACAATTTTATCATCTCTGTCCTGTAAACAGACACAAAATGCACGAATAACTCACTGATTTTGATTGTCACTGCAGCAAAGAAACAGCCACGGCAGCACGCACCACACCTGGCGATATTTAAGTGCGCGTTGATGTCAAAGGGCCGATGCACGTCCACGTTGTGGAGGAAAAGCTCTTGGTGTTCGTGTCTCTGGCAGAAAACCCGGTGCCTACGCGCCGCCACCGTGTTTTACTCCGAATGAAAGTGTTGCCGCCAGGCATCAGGGAACGTGCCCTAACGGTGCGCTCTCGTCAGCGTCGCAGCACAGGGTGACTTTCCACAGAGCAGAATGCCGTTGTCCACCACTGCCCACCCAGAAGTCTTAAAACACAAATGTTCCCGATGGCATCTGTGCCCCTTTTCACACCTGCACGAACCCCTGAGGCACATGAAGCTCTTTGTAAACTCCAGAGCAAGTGCTGGTCACGTCTGAGGGAGCTCACCAGCTCTGTGGCCCACCTGTGGCCCTGGGGACAGAGCTATTCAGTGGAACCTGTGCCATTGTTGAAACCTTTACTGAGAACAGCCCCTCACCCATGGTTCTGTGCGACTGACCCCTCCCCCACGCACCCGTGGTTCTGCGCACGGACCCTTTCCCCACCCACCTGTGATTCTCTGCACTGACCCCTCCTCCACCCACCCATGGTTCTGTGCGACTGACCCTTCCCCCACCCACCTGTGATTCTCTGCACGGACCCTTCCCCCACCCACCCATGGTTCTGTGCGACTGACTCCTCCCCCACCCACCTGTGGTTCTCTACACTGACCCCTCCCCCACTCACCCATGGTTCTGTGCGACTGACTCCTCCCCCACCCACCTGTGGTTCTCTACACTGACCCCTCCCCCACTCACCCATGGTTCTGTGCAACTGACCCCTCCTCTAGCCACCTGTGATTCTCTGCACTGACCCCTCCCCCACCCATGGTTCTGTGCAACTGACCCCTCCCCCATCCACCTGTGATTCTCTGCACTGACCCCTCCCCCTCCCACCCATGGTTCTGTGCACGGACCCCAGCGCCCAGCTGCGCACTAGGCCCAGAGCTGCATCATCTCCACGTGCAACGGCCACATTCCAGACCCCACACAGATTATTTCTGCACTAACCCTAACAGTGAACTTTCCATCTTCTCTGATTTAGCACAGAGAAGTAGAAGGTTCTAAGGACCCGGCGAGGGTTCTTATTCGAGTGGAGGCACTTTTCTCAAAATGCAGCCCTGAAAGGCTTAGAGACAACAGAACGAGCTCAGTTCAGTGGGGCCTGGCGGGGCCGGCTGAGCCCAGGGACGTCTCCACGCCGGCTGCGCCCAGCCTGGGCACCGAGACCCCTCCCCACAGCCACGCATCCGTGCGTGCGTGTGCCAGCTGCCGTGTTTTAAAAACTCAAAACCTGTTTTGTGACAACTCATGAAAATCATGTTTTTGATTATTATTAATGCGTCCATAATTGCTGAGAAAAATAAGAAAGAACCATGGGGTGAAGTAGAAGCATTTCTGTAAATGCTTCCTCAAAGAAAAATGTCAAACTGGACCGACGTGAAAATGAAGTCAGGAAAATGAGAGCAGAGACTATTTCAGATGAGTCAGGTGACCAAAGGGAGAAGGGAAGTGGGAGTTGAAGGGACGTCGGCCAGGCTGGAACCAGGGGCCGCGGCGGGAGGGCGAGGGACAGACGCTGGACAAACCCAGCCGCAGGCGACGTCCTGTGAGGTCGGTGCTCTCCTGCTCAGAGCTTCTGAAGGGCGTGATGATTTTCCTGCAGGGGAGGCAGAGGGGAAAATATCCTGCCCGCAGAAAATTCAGTGCCGGCCTGTGGAAGAGCATCCGCTCGCGTGACAGGTCCTGCGCCCCCCAGTCAGGGGGGCGACGCTCACTGATGTTCTCCTTTTAAAAACCAGAATGAAAACAGGCTCCTGTACTAGTCAGCCTCGGACACACCATTAACACCACGGAAGCTACGCCAGGGCCCCTACGACAGCGGCTAGTGAGCGAAGCAGCCGGGAGAGAGAGAAGTCAAGGACAAAGGTAAGAGAGCCGCTGCGGCGCCCGCCAGAAGCTGCACGCGTGTGGGCACAGCAGCAGGGCACAGAGAACCGCACGGAGGACAGAGGCGAGAAAGCTGACCCCAGGCGTGTGCGTTGCGTGCGTGTGCGTGCACACACGTGTCTGTGATCTCAAATCACTCCCACACCAACCCAGCACCACCACGCACCGCACACGGTGGGCGCTCAAAGAAGCATTTATGGGACATCCACGAAGGCTCGGAAGTCTGCTTGGAAGACGTGAGCGTGTGCTTCCTGAGCAGGGCACATAAAGGCTGGTCGTAAAATGAATTCGACGGTAACGTAAAATGAAACCCAAACAGAGCGGCGCTGTAGGCAGCGCCTGTGGCCCATCTTCAGGCCCCACAGAAGAGACCCAACCAGAGCAAAGGAGATGACAGCTGCGCTGTGAATACGTGAGCAAGTATGATCACTTCCGAATTTGCCAGAAGAAGCGAGTGGCTCCCATCAGTAACTCTGTTGACCAGACGCTTGCAGAGCTGCGGCATTTTGACGAGGACCAACCTCGTGACAGAGAAGGCGTGACTGGGCCGCAGCCTCTGCGCTGGAGGCGCTGGCTTCACACCGGGCCGCCAGGGACGTCTCCGGAGCTCCCCGAGCTGTGTGCACGCAGGGGAGATGTTTTGCTGCGTGACATGTGACTCACCTGCCTCGATGTGCTGCATTCGACTCTCTGCTTTCCCACAAGGCCTCGGAACCTCCGGGAGGGGTTGGATGTGGCTGACCCGGAACACCACCCACTGCACCTCGGAGCTTCCATCTCCCTTGGGCTGTCGCTGCTTCCAGCGCCCTGCGCAGGCCTCTGCTCTGAGCGCCAAGCATCCAGGGCCCCTCGCCGTCTGGCCTTTCTTCTCCCACTCACCGTCCCCGTGTGAGCCGGACACTGGGCCTCCATCCCACGACCTCTCTGGGCTCCAGGGCTCACGAATCTCCTCCATTCTATTCTCTATCATGGTGGCTCTGACATGTAAATAAATGTCCCCTCTTTGGACACAACTGTCACCGACGCTTTTCCTCTTGTTTTCACTTCTCCCGTTGCCTAGAACCCTCTTCCAGCCAATCGTTTTAATCTCTCAGCCTCCGAGGGTGCCTCTCCTTACGTGTGCTCTTACGCAGCCCAGAGCCCCCGCCGTCCGGACCCTGCGGCCTGCCCGGGTCACAGAGCTGATGTGTGACACGGAGTTGTCCCTTCCTGGTGAAATGACTGTAATAAAACACAACTACAGCCTTTCGGCAGCTCGCTGAAGGACACCAGAACCTTGCATGAGTTTCGGGGGTTGGCGAGCCTGCCTTTACGAAAGTGGCGCGTCACTGTATCTTTGGGCTAATTCCACGACTACGGCACGATTGGCTACTTAAGAGAAAGCTGCGAGGAATACTCCCAGAAAGTGAAGACTTCTTTCCAGAGCAAAACCTGGTGAATTTTGACTCACCAGGTTTTCTGAAAGCAGAGTACATGTGCATAGCATCCAAACGCTTCCAGATGTTAGGCAAATCCACTTTCTATCCAAACTTTTCATACAGAATTCCTTTTTATTTTCATTTTTTAATTTTAATTTTCTGAAAATTGGTTTCTTTGGGGGACGGTGCATTCCCATCTCCGAAAGGCAGGGAGCATTGTCTTTTCTTGTGACATCCATCCTTTCTTGCAAAAGCTGTGCCTAGAATTCCTCCAGTTCTGATTTTGAACAGAAAAGTCTTGATGAGTCAAACATGTATTGTTGAAGGCACAGAATACATTGTTATTAAGCAAAACTTCTCTGTAGCGTCCAGCATGCAGGACAAGGAAGACAGAGATGTGCTCATGTAGATTCAACTACATCGGGTGGTAGGCCCAAGCTCTGTAAGTTGAAAATGGGTCCTTCTTTTTGAATCTGGTTCTGCTAAGGTAGAGAGAAATACCTCATGCCTTGCAGTCCTCTCTGCATAGGCCGAGCACAACCATTAGCAAATGACCCGCCATGAGTCTGGACACACCTGCTTATGTATTTAGCTGATCACATCATATTGCCTCATTTGAGAATGAGACGTTCATCTTGCTATCATGAGGTTATTTTTTGCTCCTGGAGATTTTGAGCTGATTCTAATCGATCTAACTTTGTTCCTCCTCTCCTCCCAGACCTGCCAGGGCAGCTGAGGGGGGTCTGTTCAGGCAACAGCCCAGCCTGTGGGTCCCAGAGAAGATGCTCACCCTTGCATGAGAGCAGGACCCACCTGGCCCCCGCAGCTGATGTCTTTGCCCCCTTCCTGGGTCAAGGACGGGGTGAGCACCTCTGCCCAGTGCAGCCTCTGCAGTTTCATCTCTGCACTTCTGCAGAGCTTGGAGCCAAAGCAAGTCACATTTGTGATAAGGAGACAGCCCAGAAGGATGGAAACGCTTCCATCAAAGTTGTGCCCGCTTTCTAAAACTTCTTGGAGCAGGTGTGCTCTCCAGCTAGGGAAATGGGGGGGGGGGTCACAGTGTCAGGCGCGCGCGCAGAGCGTGGGAACTTCCCGCGTGTTGGCGGCGGGACGCAGGGGCCCGCGAGGTGTGGACGCGCCCTTTCCCACAGCGAGGGCTTCCTGCCCGCCTCCCCCTTCCACACCCCCCCCCCGACCCGGAGAGGACCCTTTGGGGCCTACGCTGGACCGGATCCGCGCCTCGCTCAGCCCCACGCGAGCCCCGGCCTCTCGCAGCTGCAGGACGCCCTGGGCCGCGCGAGGTTAGGAAATTAGTCGTGGGGTTTCGCCCCAGGCGGTCCTCCGGCCATTTCGCCGAGCGCATCACGGCGACCCCGGTGACCTCCACCCAGCCAGGGACCACGCTGAGCCCCCCTCGCCGCCCCTGGGGCGGGCGACGCGGGCGGGGGAGCAGAGTGGATCTGGCGACAGAGCCCGGCGCTGCTCTAATTAGGAAACTGCTTGCCCCCCGCCCCGCCCCGCCCCGCCCCGCGGCCCCTGCAGCCTTGGGCCACGTTCTTTCCGGGAGCACCTCCCGCCCCCATTGGGAGCGCGACATCTGTGGGCTGCGGAAATGCGTGGGAAGACATGAGGCAGGGTCTGTTGAACGAAGGGGTTCCGAGGAGCCCCCTGCGCGTGGGGTCCCTAAAGACAGCTGCCCGTTGAGGCCAGACTCGAAGCCTGTAGGTGTGGACACCGGCCGAGAAGGTTCCAGGCGGCAGCAGTTGGGTGTCCCCCGCGTCTCACCCACCGCGCCCCTAAGCCCCACTCTCAAAAAACGCCCCTGAAACTCAGCCTCGACGGGGCCTCGGGGTCCGGCGCCTGCCGAGGCCTCCACAGGGCAAAGCCGGGCGCCCCCAGAGACCCCCGCAGGCGCCCACCCTCGGACACGCGCGCACTCGCGCCCACGCTCGCGAGGAAGGGGCTCGTCCCTGCGCTCGGGCAGCCCCAGGGCGCGGGGGCGGGGCCGGCGGGGAGCCAGGGGCAGGAAACGCTGTTAATTGAGGGAAACGCACGCGAATTGCTCAGGCGGCCTTTGATGTGCGCCTTGGGCCAGCCTGGCCCCTCCGCACCGGCGAGCCCACCCGGCGTGCGCCCCTGTCCTGGCGCTCTGGGGCGCGCAGGGCCCGCGGGCCGAGGACGCGTGGCGCCGACTTCCAGCGGGCTGCGGCCCTGGGCTGGTTCCGGCTCCCAGGCGAGGCGGCGCGCGGAGCCCGGTCTCTGCCCCACCCGGGCGCGCGGGGTGGCCACGCTGACCGCGAGCGCTCCTGAGCAGAGGCGCCCTGTCTTGCCCGGCGTTTGGACACGTACAAATACAGTGTCCGTCCAAAGGACAGTCCACCCCTCCCCTCCCCCACCTTTTTCTTTTCATCATCAGCAAATAAAGATTAGCCGGGAAGATTATAGAGAGCGTTTCCAGGCGCGCTGATCTTTATTCCAGAGGCTTTGTGATGATATTGATGATGATGATGGCCAAGTGGACAGTTTGATTTTTGTGTTTGGAGCTAGTTATAAAGAATCAATATTATATCAAGGGGTAACTTTCGTGATAAAGGACTTTAACCACTCGGCTATTCATCATAAGTCTGTAGCAAGCAGATAGGTCAAAAGAAATTATATTGCACTAAAGAGTGAGTCTTCTTATCTCTTCCATACCAGGGGAATAAGGGACAAGCCGATCGATACAGTAGCTGCTGTATACTTCTTGCAATTATCAATAGCTGATTTCGCCTTTTGAGGCCTGCATCTATTAATGCAAGCTAATAATAATCGTTGGGGCCTCCCTGTAGGCAAGGGAGTCAAAGCTTCAGCTCGCCAGCACTGTTTATGCAATCACAGAGCTCAAGTGGCCCTCCCGGGCTACCTGCAGCCAGATGCGCCCTGTAGCTGCCTGGAGAGAAGTTCTTCAACAGCCTTTGCATCCGGCGTGCAGAGAGGGCGACTCCGTGCTGATGTTCTCCGTGATGCCATAAACGCCCTGGAACTTTTGCCTGTGGTGCCTACGAGGAAGCTGCACAGTCCTGTGATAGATGCCAGGAAGGCTTCAGAGCACACAGACCAAGATGGATTTGCATACTGCGCACACGCTCCTGCCTGTTAAAAATATTTAGGCGTATTTATCTCAATAGCTTTGAAAGTAAAGGAGGTCAGAGCAGTGAGCTATGTACTGGTTTATTTAAGTAGAGCATTTTATTTTTATGGGGAAAGTTATCTTCAAGTAGCTGAACAGAAGCTTGGAAAAAGCGTTTTCAGAAACCATAATTTTTGGCTACATGTTTTCTAGCGTCCTTCCCCACCCCCAGTGTAATAGAAAAGCAACATCTTTATAATTGGCACTCGACATGCTGTTTGCGTTGGGCTGTGGCACACCAAGCACAGATTTCCTGTTGATGGAAACATTTATCATCGTGACTGCCCCAGAGTGGCAGGTGGTGTTATCAATTACCTCTTCTTACCAATAATAATATTAGTATGGTAATATCTTTGCTCAAGTGAGAACCAATTAGCGATCACTTGTCACAGCATTAAAGACACAAAATCATGCTGGATTTAACCCTAAGAACCAACAACAAAAGTTGGGGGTGGGGGTAGAATCAGAGAGAGAGAGGTGGCCAGTGAGTAGATGAAAGGAATTTGGGGAGGAAAAAAGAATGAAAGGGGACCGAAAATGAAAGTCCTAATACGTGAATGCTTTTTTTGTAGTAAGTGGTTGGGGAAATAAACACTTGTAAACAAAGTGTCAAATGCACCTTATGTAAAACTGTCTTTCATGGCTCTAGAGCCAGGTAGCTTCAATAAACTGTGACTGCAATATTAAATTAGAACCAACTATTGAAGCTCCGCTTTCAAATCAATCTTGCAGATAGGCTTTCAGCTTTATCTGAATAAATGATACAAATTAAATCAAACGCCTAATTATATGTTTCACTAATGCAAAATATACAGTATTAATTTGTAATATTATTAAGCAGACAAAATAATAATGTGTCGCCTCTTAAGATAAAACATTGCAAGAGGAAAAACAATTAACTAATTAGATTTAATGATAGGGAAGAAAAGCAACTTTTGTTATTGCAATAGTGTTTCGATATTGCAATATTTTAATAGACGCCGGTCATGTGACGGCGAGTGTGCGCCTGCCGCACGCCTGGCTCAGTGTCTGCACCTCCTAAATCCGTTCCCGAGCGTCCCTTTAATCTGGGCACAGCGAGCGCCACATCCCGTCCCTCATCTGTGGGAATGTTCGGTCCACACGCTGTCACTTCGCCATAAATCCACTGTTGCCACTCAGACTTCGATGCAAACGCCTTCATTAAAACTTGCCACACTGAATAAGAACAATTAAAGAAAAGTTTCCGCTCTGCGTGTAGGGAAGTGGGAAAGGGAAGGGAACAAGTGGGTCACGAAGTAACGTGCCTTTTGTTTTCGACCTTTACTTTTTAAGAACTTGATCTTTGTTCGCCCAAGTCATTTTGCAAAAGGGGCGCGCCGCAGGCGTTACGCGTGCACCGTTTCAGCAGTGGCGGGAACGTGCCCAGGGTCCCGGGCCCCTTCCCCAAGTCCGAGCTCGGTCCTCTCCACGAGGCCCCGCGCAGCCCCGCGCCGTGTCCCATCGCGCGTCGCACCCCGACTCGCCAACACGTCTGCTCTGAGGCCTCGCTTCCTCCAGATGAAGGCCGGGCTCTCACGGTCCTCCTCACTGGAGGGACTCGGAAGAACCTTCCCAACGTCCACACCTTGCACAAAATGCGAAGCAAGTCCACGAAGTTTAACACTTGCGTTTGGAAGCCCCAGGAAATCTGGCGGGTCTGTCGGAGAGAGGGTGGCGCGCGGGGAGCGCGCGGGGCGACCGAGGAGGGGTCGGCGCCGGCCCGGAGGCTGCAGGGTCGAGCCGGCTCCAGACGTGCTCGGACGGGCCGTGGGAACCTGCGTGTGCGCCGCTTCTCCTCCAGGTGTGTCGACAGAAAAAGGAACGAACAGGAGAGGGAATTACCCGGGTCGTCACAGATGGTGCTCAGAGCCACGGGCGACCGTCCCTGCGTTCCCTCTCCTCCGAAAGCCGCGCTGCCCGCTGCCTCCGCCGGCTCGGCGACTTCCCCGAACTCTGGTCCTGCAGAGGCTGCGACAAACTTCCATTCCCCGCGGCCGCCCGCCTTCTCCCTGCCCGTTTTCCGGCGAAGACCCGCGCACCCGCTCGCCCCAGCGCCGCGACTGGGAACTTGTCGCCGCCGGGCGCTCAGGCCGCTCAAGAGCGTCCCCCGAATGCCTGCGGCGTCTGCAAAGTTCGCGGCGCGCTTGCGGGGAAAAGACCTTCCCCCTCGCAGCTTAACCGTGAGGACGCTACCGACGTGTGTGTTAAACGGGACAAGTCTAGATTTCAAACATCTTTTATTGGCCTTTTTTCTTTAAAAAAAAAAATCACTCAAACGAATACTCCCGCCACCAAAAGGTAAAATAAAACCAACCTTAAGGAATTTTTTTTTTAAGTGGCGATGGGGGCTCTTTGGAGATGCCTCCAACCCGCGCTCCGTCCTCTGTAGGTTTTCCGGCGTTTCGCCCGCAGCCCAGAGCTGTTGCTTCGTGAAACTTACACGGTCAGAGGCGGGCGGGAGAACGCGGGCGGGGAGCCGGAAGATTCTAGAATGCAAAAAGCAGCCCGCGGAGAGCAGGGCGCGCGGCGCCGGGCCGGGGTCCGCT
>NW_012151508.1:964825-965612 GCF_000956105.1 Propithecus coquereli | reverse complement strand
CGGAGCCGCACCTGGGCGGCCGAGCAGCGCGGCGCCGGAGCGCGGGCGGCGGAGCCCGCGATGTGAGGCGGCGCCGGGCAGCGCGCGCCCAGGTCCCGCAGGCGCCGCCGCCCCTCCTGGCCCGCGCGGCCGCTAATTGCGAGCGCGGCCTCATTTGCATAGGCCGCGGAGTCCGCTGGAGGCCGGCCAATCGGCGCGGCCCTCGGCTAATGGCCATGCATTATTCACCAGCCTAATTGCTCAGCCCCATGCGCGGCCCGCGCAGCCGCCGCCGCCGCCGCCTGCAGCGCCGGCCTCAACTTGAAGAGAAAGAAAAGTTTGTTCAGAGGTGGCGGGGGAGGGGAGGGGAGGAGCCGCGCGGCCCGCGCCGCTTGCGAACCGGAAAGTTGGTCTTGCCGAAGTCCTGCCACCCCGGCGTGCGCACTCTGCTCCGCTCCGGCCGCGGGCCTCCGAGCCGGGCCGGCCGCCGGGGGAGGCCGCGGAGGGAACCCGAGCCAGGAGAGAAGGTCCGCGGAGAGGGAGCACCTGAGCCCGAGCGGGGCCGGCGCGCCGAGCGGCGCCGCGACCCCGGCCGAGCAGCCCAGGCGGCCGGCCGACCTGCGCGCCCGGAGCGCAGAGGCGCGGCGCCCGAGCGGCCCGGGCGAGACAAAGGCGCCGGGCCGGAGCCCTGCCCGCGGCCGCTCGCTCCGGGAATATGTTTCACTAATGCAAAATATACAGTATTAATTTGTAATATTATTAAGCAGACAAAATAATAATGTGTCGCCTCTTAAGATAAAACATTGCA
>NW_012151508.1:952159-964775 GCF_000956105.1 Propithecus coquereli | reverse complement strand
CGCCCCCAACTTTCGCCCGCACGGCAGCGGCCGCCGGCCCCGCGGTGCCCAGCAGCGGCGCGACTTCCCTCGACCTTCGGAAGCCACGCGGCGCCCAGGCGGCTGCTCCGGCGCGGCCGGGCCTGCACACCCGCCCTCTCCGGCAAGGCGGCGCCGCGCGCCCCGCCGGGGCTGCCGCGCTCAAGTTCCCCGCGTCGCCTGTGCGCGCGGTCGCCCCGGCCGGCTCGAGTCCCGAAACCGCCCCGGAGTCCCGAGCGGGACCCGGCTCCCGCCCGCGCCGCGCCGGCCACCTGCGCCGGAGCCCGCTGGTACCTGCGTCCGCGCCCGGCAGCCGCGGTGGCGTCCGGCCGTCTGTCCGCGCGTCCGCCCGGCGTCTGTCCGCGCGCCCGGCCACGCGCGCCCCGCTACTCCATGCCCGGCGGCGCCCGGCTCGCGGGGCGCACGGGACGCGGGGACTCGGCGGCTCCGGGCGCTGGACCGCGGCCGCCCCGGGGTGCGCCGGCTCCGATGCCGCCGCGGACCTCGGGGCGCTTCTTATCCCCGCGCCCGCCGACGTCAGGCGGGTCCCCGAGGGCGCTAATGAGAAGCCCCGGGAGCGCCCGCAGCCCGGCGCGGATCTTCGTCAGACACCCCCGGCCCGCGCCCGCCCCGCGCCGCCCCTCCCGGCCTCCCCGCTGATGCCGCTGCCCCGCGCGGGGCCCGAGCGCCGCTAGCAGCATGTCTCGGCGCAAGCAGGCCGCCTCGCGCCCGCCCCGCGCCGTCCCCGCCGGCCTCCCCGCTGATGCCGCTGCCCCGCGCGGGGCCCGAGCGCCGCTAGCAGCATGTCTCGGCGCAAGCAGGCCAAGCCCCAGCACCTCAAGTCCGACGAGGAGCTGCCGCCGCCGGACGGGGCTCCCGAGCACGGTGAGGGCCGGGACTCGGGGGTCTGGGGCGCGCACTGGGGCTGGGGAAGCGCGGGCGGCGGGATCGGGTGCGCGCGTCGGGGAGCGAGAAAAAGTTCCCTGGTTCCCGCGAGCAAGTGTCCGCGCCGCGCCCGGCGCCCGGCCCAGGCCGGCCTCGGGGACCCGGGTGCTCTCCCCGAGCGCGCGCGGCCGCGGGAAGAGTTGTGGGCGAAGTAAACTTGGTTCCCTCTCGGAGTTGGGGAGCTGCGCGCGGAGGCGGCGAGGCCAGGCGCGGAGCCCACGCGGAGGCCGGGGCGGGAGGGGGTCCTCGGAGCAGCCCCCGTTCTCCGCGGTTGGACGCTGGGGCGGCCTCGGCCACCCCCGGGCGAGCGCAGCGGCGGGGGGCGCGCCCGGAGCTCGCCCACCGCTGGGTCGGGCCGGGGAGACCGCCGCCCGGCCAGCTTTGTTCGGAGCCCGCGTCCCGGCGCCGCAGGCAGCGCGCTCGGAGCCGCCGCGGGGCCCACCTGTGCCCCCACCCCTGCCGCGCCGGTGCCCCGCGGGCCCCGCGATGTCCCAGCGCGGTGCAAATCCGACGACCCCGCTGCGCAGCGAGTGGAAAGCAGACGCCTCTCGGCCTTTGCTTAATGGCCGACCTGGGAATTGGGCCGCGGCGGCGCCGGCCCGGTGTGTGCACGGAGCGGGCCCAGCCGGTGTGCGGTGGGTCCGCGTTTCCCCTTAGGCCTTTGCCTGTTCTCGTGGATGCACCGAAAACGGGCGCTGGAGGCACCTTTGCAGGAACTTTCTGCTGGGAACGTCCAAACACGAACGGCCCGCGCCGCCGGAGTTAGAGGCGGGTGACGGCACCGCGGGGTTCGGGGCGCCCCAGCCCGCCCGTCCGGTCGAAGCCGCGGGGCCGCAGGGCGCCGGGACCGGGGCGCACCGAGCCTGCGGCGGAGCTCGCGCGGGACGCGACCTGCTCCTCAAAGAGGCCGGCCAGCTTTTACGGTTAACGTCGTGCAAGTTGTGCAGGGGCGGCTGCGACCTTTCCCGGTGAGAGCGGGACGGCTGCAAAAAGCAGGAGCTTCCGCGTTGCCCGCACGGCGCCGCCGAGTTTGGCGAAGCGGCGCGTCCGCGTCGGGGCGCGGCTGGAATTAGCGAATTAAATAACGTCGCGCGCTGGTTCGGGTCTTTTTGTCGCCGCGGAGGTGAGGCCGAGATTAGGGCCGGCGATGTGCTGGAGAGAGGCGCTTGCATATGGTGGGTAGATTAGGGACAAAGAATCTTTTTGTCATGGAAATGGATTTTTTTTGGTTTTGTTTACTTCATCACATAGAATTTCTCACACTTGGTTTGTTTTGTATCGCCCTCAATGACTACATGATCAAATGAATGGATTTATTTCTGCCGAATGAGAAAGACAGTCTTTCCTTCAAAAGAACTACATTGCATCCCAGCGAGGAATGTTAAACCTTTATTATTGTGGCTCCTGAATAGCTGAAAATCGGCTTTCACAGCCGCCCCAAAATGCAACAATGTAAATACTTCTCAGCTTTGTAGGGTCGTTATCAAAATGTGCAATGTCTCCTCTTCTTAAAGCATATTTTAATTAATAGAGTAAAACCCCTCGTATTTAACAATTAACAAGCTGAGGCACTGCTATTCATTTTTAATTTCACTTCAGAAATGTGAGCATGCCGAACTTAATAGTGTAAACACGGGGAGGGGTGTAGAGAGCCTATATTTGAAAGCCTAAGATGGAGTAAATTATTTACAAGTTCTGTTCTGAAGTCCCCTCGTTGCTGCTCAAATTTATTTAGAGATGCAGCACATGCAGGGTTTTGCCCGTGCTAGGATGAAAGTTTTTGCCAAGACTGTGTTTTTCACAGTCATTCAGAGTTGTGATCAAGATATTGCCACAGTTCCTGATCATATTTTGCAACAGGCCAAAAATAGCCCATCTGGGGGCAGAGCCTCAGTCAAGTAATGTGTTTCCATGCTTGTTTTAAGGATAGTGTAGGCAAACTATCTTTTAAAAGTTCTTTCTGATTTAATTATTCTGAAGCAGATTGTTCATGGAGCATAAAAGATACTCTGTTCCCTGTTAAGTGTAGGAATGCTCATGTGTATATTACTCTGTGGTTCTCATTGTTACTAAGATAAGTAAGTAAAATGTTTCTTTAAAGATAAATGGTTGTGGAAACTAAATTATCCAACCTGACTCAGAGCTCCTAAAATTTTAATTTTGTTAAACGCAGTGGAAATAAACTGACCATGCATGAAGTTATAAGTGAGCTAAGTTAGTTTACAGTGTTTTAGAAACGAGCTAAGTAATTCCTTTGTATTACTTTGGGCGTGACATATTAATTAAAGCAATAGGTCCATCTACTTCACGTGCAGTAAAATTGAAGGCAATTGCTAATGTCATGCAGAGCAAATATTATATGCAAAATTGTTCAGGGGAGGCAAAGGTTCAGTCACATCAATTCACATTAAAAAGCCTATATTTAAAAAGGATTATGACATTTTTCAGGCTTTGGCTTTTAGGCAAGCAATGAAAAGGTACTACACAAAAATGGCTTCGGTGCTATCCAAACCTTATCACTGCAGGAATGAAATATGACATTTGTAAAACGAGAAAGAGTAAGGATGATTTATGTAAAGTTTTAAAGTTATCCTTTTGTAAAAATTTATTTTAAGGATCACTGAGACTTAGGTTTCTAATAGAAATGTCTTTTAAATTTCCTTGTTTGCAAAGTATTTCATTCCTAGTTTAGGAGTGTGATGCAGCTTGTGATTCAGTTAAGTTTATGCCACAAGAATGAAATCCTTTGAGCCAGCTGAATATTTTTGTTCTGAGAAAAATTAATTAAAACTTCCAATGACAGTTATACTCCCACTAAGAACTTTAAAAAATTTAATATTGCTACTCTTTATCATATAAAGTATAATTTTAAAAAGATGTGTTTTATTGTCCTTAGAAAATATGTATATAAGGAAGAACAAAGGGATATTATAATTTAAAACAATTTGCCATACTGTATTTTGTTTGTTAGCACTAATTGCTTCAAAGTGTGTTTTTACTTTCTGCCAACCTACAGTATACGGCTATCTTAAAAATCCTTTTAAATGTGGTGAGCATGTGATTTAAGAATTTACCAGTGGCATTCACAGACTGTGTTTAAATTAAGGGAAGGAAGGGCCACCAGTGCTGGGGTAGGATCTTTCCTTTCATCTGTATCTGCTTGGTTTGCCAGCTCCCCCCGCACACCACACACATTTACAATTCAGCATACCAAAAGGAACAATACAGAAGCCACTTTCTAACATTCACAGGCAGATTGTTTTCTCTGAAACGTGAAAGGTAAAAAGTGAGTAACCGGGGTGGGGGAAAGGAGAAGAATTTGCAAACATTTCTTTTAAAAATAACATTTAAAAATTTAACCTATTTAAAAACGCTCATTTCAGCGATGAACAAAAAAACATGCCAATTAATTCCCACCCTCAGAGAGCTGATTATGTAAGAGAGTTAGGGAATTTGTATGTACAATAAATTTTAAACTTCCACGGCATATGCACAATCCAATATTTTTAGATCTGTTCAGAGCCAGAAAAAGGTATGGAGTAACAGCAGGAATTACTTAGCAAGCTGATTATTTTTTGTATACAAGATGATGGAAAAAGTGGGTCAGATTTCATTTTCAACTACAATCTCTAAGAAGCTTTACTATTCCTCTCCAGGTAGCCCTAAGAACATTTTCACTTGGGGGAATTTGGCAAAAATATAAAAAAAGGTTTCTATTCTGTGCACTGACCATTAGTTGGAATTCAGCTTTCTTAAATGTAAGTTATTGGCACAGGCTTTTATTTAAGTAAAATAAAAATCTTTTTAACTGCTAATGAGGTTATGCATCGTCTTTTAATGCTGCAAAATAGTTTCAAGAAGCATGATTTTTGAATAATACAACAGGAAGGGTTTTTTTTTGTTTTTATTAGATTTTATTTTCCTACATGATTTCTTGAATAGTTGCCAGAATAAGACCCACATGTCTTAGACAGTCTCATGAAGACGTGAGCTAATTCTGCTACTCGTGGAACAGGGTTGTAATTAGAGCGTATGTTAAGTCACTGCACATTTCATATAAAATCAACTTAAATCTATGTAAAAATTGAGTGTTTTACTGTTACTTTAAGTAAACTTTTTTTATTCTACCTTAGATTTTTCTTGTAATTTCAACACAATTATGATTTAAAATGCAGTTAACTATGTGATTTCCATGCAAACAAGGCAAGCCATATTATAGAAGGTGTAAAATATTAATCGTAATAAGATAATGGAATAGTCTCTGTTTATGAGACTAAGAGATTAAGATTGATTTGTTTCTTAATTAAAGGGAAGAGTTCTCGAGACTGAGACCGTGTCCACCAAAGGGGTCTGACGATGCCAGTGTGGTGTCTAAATATTTTCTTCTGTGGGCCTGTCTTTTTCAATCACCTTCAGATTAGTTATGCCTACCATCTAAAATCCCTACCCCTTCGCATTCTCTGAGAGCATTAGCGGCCGGCTCGGGTAGAGAGCCTTTTTGTCTGAAGTCTGTGAAAAGGTGGGCCGCAGAGGGCTGGCCAGCTTCCCGACTCTCCCTGAAGGTGGGTAGTTAGAAGAGCCTTGACAAGCCTTGCTGATTTAACCTTTGCCTGCTCTGCCCTGCCAGGGGTGGCCACTAGATGTCAAGCTCATAATACAATTAGTGCATCTGTGCTGTTGACCTTGGCAACAGGGCTCACCACTGTTCCGTTAAGTGTTAATACTGAATCTGAGTGTTAACTAGAGATCCCGCGAGCTTGCTCTGTGCACGCAGCTTATCAAACGCCCATCTAGTTCAGCACAAGTGTTTATAGTTCTTAAAGAAGAGAAAACGGCTTTCTTTTGTGTAGCTATTGCATCTTGAACTGTTTAATTAACCCTGCAGGTGCCGCGGCACTTTGTCTTAATTCGTTGGCATGCGGGTCCTCTTTTCGAGAGTGACCTTCGCTGCACTGTGTGATGATTCTATTGTATGATTTGTATACATGCAGAGTCACTGGCTTCAACGACTCCGGCAGTGGCTTTTCCGGGATGATTTTTTGCATATGTGCAAACTTTGCCCATACAAATGAAACAGTGTCATGACATGATGACAAATAATGGAAATGATGTAATCACCTGGCCCCCAGTACAAGCAGTCTAATGGTCACAGTCGATCCTAGCCTTGTTCCTGGACACAGGATGGCTCCTGCCCTCTAGGGCTGTTTAGACGTAGCCATTTGCACATCTACGTTGTTTTGCTCGTTTGTTTATTTCTGTGCATAGTGGACCTGAGCCGTGGCCAGTGTTTGGGTGGTTGCATAAGTACTTTCGAGGCAGCATGTCATGAAATATCACATTTAATTTCATGTGTCGAGTCTGTGAGACCACAGCCTCTGAATTTAAAACATCCACATCTTCACCAGAAGTAACGCGTGGCAAAACCTCGCATTCACCATCTCAAGAAATTTTGATTGAAATTGTTTGCATCAGTTGACGTATTTCAGGTGTGTGCATTTTTCACTAGGCACAGATAGTGATACACGTGCATTCACCACGAGCGTGTCGCAGCTCCGTGAAAGAACGGTTGTGCAGCCCTGAAGTGTGACAAACGTCTCACTCGGTGTTGGGTGCAGTTAGAGCAAATGTGAGTGTTGCCCTGCTGCCATCTGCATACGCCCATAAAGGAAACAGTGTCTTGCTCCCTGGTGCTTCACCGCACAGATTAAAAGCTGCAAATGTTTTAAACAGAAGACAGTTGGCGACTGTGCCACAGGTGGCCGTGACTTAACAAATTCGAGATGCGGGCCTCTGAGCAGGCACGCAGGAGCGTGCGGGTCAGAGCCGGCGTTGCGCATAGCAAGAGTGCCCTCCACCGTTCAGCGCGGTGCACACGAGCTTCGAGGTCTAAGGAAAAGGACAGAAAATTTTTCTATTGCGTCTGGAATTTCTTCTACATTGTTAGACACAGTAGGGGTCTCTATTTGTCTCCTCCTGTTTCACAGCTTGGGCTCAGTATGTGATAATTCATCTTTCTTTATGGGATTCAAAGCTATCATAAGGAGTTAAAAAGAATTAATTTGCAGGAAAATAAGTGTCTCCTAACAATTTAGGAAAACTTGAAAAATGCTCTCTAGATTTTTAAGAAACAGAAAAGCATAGAGAAAGTACTTTTGCCTTTCCTGAAGATCCACGTGGCATTTTAAAGTTATTAAAGTGGAGAAGTTAACGTCCCTTTTCCTGTGCTAAGCAAGTTTTGCTTCTCCTTTTGTTAATTGTAATTAATTAAAATGTGTTGCAAAAGTGTAGCAGAATAAAGGTGAGCTTTTGAGATGGATAAAATCATAGAATACCTATTTTACTCCTACTTTGTAAGTGGTTAGCTTATTTACAAGCCACTGTACTCCTTGAAAAGAGAAAATTAAAAAACCTTGCTAAGAACTGTAGTTTGGAATTTTTAAAGAAACATTATGTCTCAAGTGTTCTTATATATATCACCATGATGTTTTTCACTTGTGCCTTTAAAAAGGTCATCAGGGCTAAAAATTCTGCCTATCTTCTGGTACATCATTTTTAGAAGACAGTGAAAACATAATACCTATGTATTCTGTAACAGGCCAGGAATTAAAGCTGAGAGAACAGTGGAACAGTTTGAGAGGCTCTTTTCGCCCTGAGAGAGTCAATCCTAAGAATAGGAACGCTTCTGTTAGGCGTTAGGTGTATATTAGTGAGCAGGAAAAAATGCATGTCTTTAAAAAACTATCATCTTTGAAGCTGCCCTTTTGTTAGCTGCTTCTTCTAAATGGCTGGTGGGACATTTCCCCTCTTCAGTACAACTGAGAAACAGAAAACTTGCTCAAGAACGTATGCACGGTGATAGAGACAGAAACCCCGAGAATCTTAAACATAAATAGCGAATGTTGGGATAGCTGTAAACTATACTGAAATAACTATAATTTTTAGTCTCCATGGCGCAGGTAACCGTGGCAACAGGGGGTTGATACATATTGACATCAGCAAAGGAGGGTGACCCAGAGCAGCTTCCGGTACCTTCCTCACATTCAGATGAAACCAGAGCAGCAAATGTGTGTGGGACCTTCTCAAGGTAGTCTTGCCCAACATGCCTGCTCACCAACACGGGAAGAGTGTTGGCTTAGCTATATCACTTGGGGAATTGGTTGGCATTTTTCTTAACTTGTCCTAATATAATCCTTACATACTACAAGATTCCTGCCTAATTACAGTTTAATCCCTTGCCTATTTACAGTCTCAAATCTCTTAGTTGTGGAACAGTGTGCAAAAAATAAATTACTTTGGCCATATTAACTAATGGATGTAATAACTTCTATTTTTGGAGCATACAGGCCAGTTAAAAATGTAAGTTTAAGTTTAATGAAAAGATGGTTAAATACATTTGAATCTGACGTAATATTGGCTTTAAACAATGGCAGGATAAAGTGCTTTAGAAATTATATGATGAAATTGGGAACTGCATTCAGATTTTTCCCATATGGGTTTTCTTGTTGCAGAAAGCATTTAAAAATAAGCAAAAAGTGCTGTATTAGCACGTACACACTGTAATGTGCATTTGATCATCATCACGGGAAGAGCCGTGGAAGCAGGTTATAATAACTTGTTTTAATTCTTTCACTCTGTTCAGAAGCATCAGAAGTCGACACTCTGACTCTGCTTGTCAATGAAGTGTCTTGCTACTTCTAAGATTTCTATCCTTAGTGAAATATGCTCACTTTATTTTCTACAAATCAGTTCAGTTGAAGTGCTTATTATTGTTGTTTAATAACATTCTTAAAGTATGCAGACAAAATTTCAATTTTGTATGTGATATATGACAGTTTTTTCCCTGTATTCTTTTTGTTCAAGACTGTTTTGTGAAATTTGGCCTTATTGATAACTTTCATGGAACGATTATCACAATCACATTTTGGTAGTGAAACAGTCATAGCTTGAGCAGGTGAGAATAACCGTGGAAGTAAACATGCTATTGGTATTTTATGCAAATGCTAATAGAAATTATACATGGCAATTCTAATTGCCCAAAATAAATCTAAATTGTATGAAAAGAATTTTTTCCTTCACTAATTGTAGTTTTTAAGGTATGTTTTAGTCAAAAGTCAAATTTATAATTGAGCTTTGCTTATAAAATCCAACAATTGCCTGTTTCCTTCGGTTCTTTAACAAAATAAACTGTTAACAGGTCCAAATAGTCAGAATGCCATTTTTTTTTTACACAATTTCCTTCTTCAACTTTTAAGAACTATATAGAAGATTATGTTACTTTGACAAGAATATCTGAATTGTATTGAGGTAATTATCATGTATAATTGCTTTAAACAAAATGATTTTTATTATTTGACAGAAAGTGCCAAAATATTCTATACACATTTTCTGCAATTGATAAAAACTTGTAATTTAGCAAACCTACTGATGAGAAAAAGTGAAATTACCTATGGGAACACTTCCCAACTTCCTTGAATTTGGAAGTGAACTCTAGAAATACTTAACACATAAAAAACTAATGGGAATGTAAAAATGCAAATCATTAAGGTAAATAGAAATTTGTTTTGGTTAAGACCTTTGAAAAAAGCACAAGATCTTTGTGAAAAGCAAAAGTGGTATTTCTCTGTGTCACATGTTATAGTTTGTTACAAAGAAAATCTGGGAAATGTTCATTTCTGAAAATATAATTTATTTATAGTTATGTTAATTCTTTCAACACTGAACTCCCTTTAAATGATCCAGAAATCAACCTAAGTTTAAAGCATGCTTTCAGTGAACTGTCCGATACACAGTCATAAAGAAAAAATATTCTTTTAGTAAGATATATACTGTATAAAATTTTAAATTTATATACTGTGTGAAAGTTTTTGTATACCATATAAGCTATACATTTTATCTCCTCCAAGAAGTTAAGTGTAGAAAATATTTCAAGGAATTAGCAATTTTTAATTCTTGGGATTTTCCGTAATACTTTTTATTCATAGCTTAAAAATATTGGAAAACTTTTTAAAATATTCTCTTCCTTGTTTAGTTATAATAAATTTTTATATATATCTGATTGCTTAGGGCAGATGAACTTTTTAATGGCCACTTAGTTTTTTTTTAATACGTAGGTCTGCATACCATTCCACTCTTAAAAAGAAATTGAAAAATAAAAATTCTTTGCGTTTTTGTAATAATTCCTAGAATACATGACTAGAATTTGAGATAGTCCTTACTTCTTATCAATCATTAAGACATTATTTACCTGAAGATTTTAGGCTGTTGTCTTTGTTTGTTTGTTTGTTTTTGCCTTATTCCATAACCTTAGCAGGTTTAAAATTAGATTTTGCGTACATTGGGCAGAGCTGAGCACTCCGAGCATTTATTTTGTTGATGTGCCTATCTGCAGTATAGATCAGCTGTGTCTTTGCTTCCAGCCAGTCACCCTCCTTGCAGATGCCTGTCGCATTTCTTCCTCCACACAGCAAGGAGGCTCCTGCTGTAGCCTGATCTACAGCACCGAATTTAGTTTGCAAGTCTAGCAGGCTTTATGGGCTGCAAGCTCCAACTTCTTTTCCCTTGCAAATGGCTTAGCCAGTGAAGAAAATGCTAATTGAACACTGCCAATAATTTTTTAAAGGCATGTATAAATTACCTGGATATAATGGCCTCATGGAGAGTCACAGACTGGCCTCAAAAAATATTTTCGTTTTCCAGTGGAGGAACTATGTGTTTTTACAGGACTTTTTTTTTTAAATTAGATTTCTCTGTTTGAACTCAGTGCTGAATTACTCTTTTTCCAAAACTGTAAAAGAAAAAAAATCGGTGACATTTTAGCAAATACATTTGATGTTATAACAGTGACTTATTTGGGGGACAGACTTGAGGACGTTTTGTTCTCACGCTCAACTATGCACATTTAACAAAGCTGACTTGCAGCTGCCATTGCTCTCTGTGCAGACTGAGTTGTTGCTGTCACTCCATCCATAAACTGACAAAAAGCACTTACGAGCCGGTAGTATCCAGGCCAGCACATAGAGCTTGAGTAATTATTGGGAATTACTTTTCACCCCAACTTCCTAAAAACTGGAAGCTAGAAATGCTATCGTATCAAGTTGGTTTCTCGTTCCTGTATAGCTATTTATTTGATCAGGTGTGAATTAGAGTCGTTCATTAAACGTGGTTGTTATTCGGCACAAGAGGGTAAGGGGAGACAGAGGAAGTGGCTGCCTACAACAGTAATTAAACATGTGTAACCAATTAGAGGGTTTTCCACTATGGCACAAGCATATAATTTGCTAGGTCTTTCTATGAGAATGGATGAAAATAGGTACAGAAAGTGTGTCTGACTGCAACATTCTCATGTTAAACATGTCAACATAAATGAACTTTAAATATATAATTTCTAGTTTGTTAGCAAACCACTGAACTCTATTGGCTAATAACAATAACATGTAATTTTAGTTCATTTTGCCAAGAAATATTGCATCTGACAGAGCCAATTAATTGTATTAAACATGATTAATTTTAGGCCTAGGTTATATTGATACTGATTTGGCAAATTCCGGAATGTAGAGGTGGACCCTGCGTGTACGGGAGTTGCAGGCATGGAAAGATGCTGGACTGATCTGCTCCAACTCTTGGGGGGGGGGTATTCATTTTCTGAGCAGATGCAAAAAGTGCTCCTGTTTTCTTTGTTACACTTACAAACGAAAGTATTGAGCTGAAATTTCCTAGGTGGAATAATGCCCGTGGATTTGGAAGGTCCCGCAGAAGGACAATCCGGCTGCGACGTCCCGCGCGGACGGTGCATCTGCGGTCCGGGACTGGCGGGTGCCACTGCGGTCCGGGAGGGGACGGACGGGTGCGCCGAGCGATGCTGAGCGGACTGGCAAAGGCATCTCTCATTTTGCTGGGAATAGGAAGCCCGATAGCAGAGGGAGCCGTAATGAGCCCGTCGAAGGCGGCTTTGTGCCGGCAGACAGGGCAGCTGCGGACCGTATGCGGTATCGGAAATCGATGGCGTCTATGGAATTCCATTAAGCAGCAGCATCCACAACTGATAGAGGCTCATAATTTGATGGATTGTGCTAAGAAAATGATTAGCTAGCTAGAAAGAGTCGTAGAATACACACGCTGGGACGTCAGAAATGTCGAAGTGGGGTAATTTGTACAGAATAAAAAATATTGATTTTACCATGTGCAAAATTTCGAGGCGGAGGGCGGGCCGCGCGCCCCGCTGACGCTCTCTCGTTTTGCAGGCGCCCCGGGGGACGGCGCGGAGGAGGCGGACAGCGGGCCCGAGAGCCGCAGCGCGGGCGAGGAGACCAGCGTCTGCGAGCAGTGCTGCGCCGAGTTCTTCAAGTGGGCCGACTTCCTGCGGCACAAGAAGAACTGCCCCAAGAACCCGCCGGTGCTGATCGTGCACGAGGATGAGCCCGCGCCGCCCTCCGAGGACTTTCCGGAACCTTCTCCCGCCAGCTCCCCGAGCGAGCACACGGAGAGCGAGGCGGCCGAGGAGGCCGAGGGCGCGGAGGCAGAGGCGCGCGCGGCCGGCAGGGAGGCCCGGGAGGCCCGGGAGGCCGAGCCCATGGACGTGGAGCCGCCGGCGGAGCAGGGCTCGGTGGGCCCCGGCGCCCCCAGCACGGCCCGGCCCGCGCCCGCCCCGGCGCCC
>NW_012151508.1:871886-951569 GCF_000956105.1 Propithecus coquereli | reverse complement strand
GGCGCGGCCCCCAGCCTGCCGGGCCCCGGCCTGCCCGGCGCGCTTCTACCTCACACCTCCGCGAGCAGCGTCATCTTCCCCAACCCGCTGGTCAGCATCGCGGCCACGGCCAACGCCCTGGACCCGCTGTCGGCCCTCATGAAGCACCGCAAGGGCAAGCCGCCCAACGTGTCGGTGTTCGAGCCCAAGGCCAGCGCCGAGGACCCCTTCTTCAAGCACAAGTGCAGGTTCTGCGCCAAGGTCTTCGGCAGCGACAGCGCGCTGCAGATCCACCTGCGCTCGCACACGGGCGAGCGGCCCTTCAAGTGCAACATCTGCGGGAACCGCTTCTCGACCAAAGGCAACCTGAAGGTGCACTTCCAGAGGCACAAGGAGAAGTACCCCCACATCCAGATGAACCCCTACCCCGTCCCGGAGTACCTCGACAACGTGCCCACCTGCTCGGGCATCCCCTACGGCATGTCGCTGCCCCCGGAGAAGCCCGTGACCACCTGGCTGGACAGCAAGCCCGTGCTGCCCACGGTGCCCACGTCCGTGGGGCTGCAGCTGCCCCCCACCGTCCCCGGCGCCCACGGCTACGCCGACTCCCCCAGCGTCACCCCCGCCAGCCGCTCCCCGCAGAGGCCCTCCCCCGCCTCCAGCGAGTGCACCTCCCTGTCCCCCGGCCTCAACAACCCGGAGTCCGGCATCCTGGTGGCCGCTGAGTCCCCGCAGCCGCTCCTCAGCGCGTCCCTGACGAAGCCAGAGCCGCTGGGCCTGCCCGGCACGAACGCGAGGGCGGGGGACACCCCGGCCGCAGGCCCGGCCTGCTCAGCGCCCACGTCTGCGGCCAGCGCCATCCCGGCCGGCGACGCGTCCGCGGGCCTGGGCAGCCCCGGGCTCTCGGCGGTCCCCGACCCGTTCAAGGCTCAGTTTCCCTTCGGCGGGCTGCTGGACTCCATGCAGACTTCAGAAACCTCAAAGCTGCAGCAGCTGGTGGAGAACATCGACAAGAAGATGACGGATCCGAACCAGTGTGTCATCTGCCACCGCGTGCTGAGCTGCCAGAGCGCCCTGAAGATGCACTACCGGACGCACACCGGCGAGCGGCCCTTCAAGTGCAAGATCTGCGGCCGCGCCTTCACCACCAAGGGCAACCTGAAGACGCACTTCGGCGTGCACCGCGCCAAGCCGCCCCTGCGGGTGCAGCACTCCTGCCCCATCTGCCAGAAGAAGTTCACCAACGCCGTGGTGCTGCAGCAGCACATCCGCATGCACACGGGCGGACAGATCCCCAACACGCCCCTGCCCGAGGGCTTCCAGGACGCCGTGGACCCGGAGCTCGGCTACGAGGAGAAGAGCGCGGAGACCCTGAGCGGCTACGACGATGACGTCGACGACAATTCCATGGAGGAGGACGCGGAGCTGAAGGACGCCACCAGCGACGCGTCCAAGCCGCTGCTGTCCTTCGCGGGGTCCTGCCCGCCCTCGCCGCCCTCGGTCATCTCCAGCATTGCCGCCCTTGAGAATCAGATGAAGATGATCGACTCTGTCATGAACTGCCCGCAGCTGACCGGCCTGAAGTCCGTGGAAAATGGGTCCGGGGAGAGTGACCACCTGAGCAACGACTCCTCGTCGGCCGTGGGCGACCTGGAGAGCCGCAGCGCGGGCAGCCCGGCACTGTCCGAGTCCTCGTCCTCGCAGGCGCTGTCCCCGGCCAACAGCAATGGCGAGAGCTTCCGCTCCAAGTCGCCGGGCCTGGGCGCCCAGGTGGAGCCACAGGAGATCGTGCTCAAGACTGAGAGGCCAGACAGCCCGCCCCCTGCGCCGGGAAACGGAGGCGCCCTGGACCTGACAGCTGGCCCCCCTGGCCGGCCAGCCATCAAGGAGGAAGCCCCCTTCAGCCTGCTGTTCCTGAGCAGAGAGCGGGGTAAGTGTTGGAGCACTGTGTGTGGTGTCTGTGGCAAGCCCTTTGCTTGCAAGAGCGCGTTGGAAATCCACCACCGCAGCCATACTAAGGAGCGTCCGTTTGTCTGCACGGTCTGCAGGCGCGGGTGCTCCACTATGGGTAATTTAAAACAGCACTTACTGACGCACAGATTGAAAGAGCTGCCTTCTCAGGTGTTTGACCCCAACTTTGCTCTAGGTCCCAGCCAAAGCACTCCTAGCCTGGTCTCCGGCACGGCGCCCATGATCAAAACGGAAGTGAACGGCCACAGCAAGGCCATCTCGCTGGGCGAGGGCCCGCCGCTGCCGGCGGGAGTCCAGGTCCCTGCTGGGCCTCAGACAGTGATGAGCCCGGGCCTCGCGCCCATGCTGGCCCCCCCGCCGCGCCGGACGCCCAAGCAGCACAACTGCCAGTCCTGCGGTAAGACCTTCTCCTCGGCCAGCGCCCTGCAGATCCACGAGCGAACCCACACAGGGGAGAAGCCGTTCGGCTGCACCATCTGCGGCAGGGCCTTCACCACCAAGGGCAACCTCAAGGTAAGAACACGGCAGGCCCTGGCTGCCTCGGCTCCCAGGGCCACGAGGGGACTTACCCATGGATGGCCACATCCGCCGCCTGCCTTAGACACATCAGCAGGGTCCTGCTCTGGGCCAGAGGAATGAGATGCCTTGCGTGTGAGCGTGTGTGCATGTTTGTATGTGCGTGATGTGTGCTGTGTGGGGTCATGTATGTGTGTGCAATGTGTGCTATATGGAGCCTTGTATGTATGTGCATGTGAACGTGTGTGTATGTTTTATGTATGTAATGTGCGTGGGGGTGTAGTGTCATGTATGTATGTGCATGTGTGTGTGCATAGTGTATGGTATGTGGGTCATGTATGCATATGAGCGTGTGTGTAATGTGTATGGCAGTCGTGTGTGCATGTGAGTGTGCACGTACATGTGTGGCATTGTGTGTGTTGTGTTTTCACACGTGTAGCGTGTGTGTCGTGTGCGTGTGGTGTGTGTGGTATGTCTCATGTGTGCATGCACACACACTGGTGCGGCGGCATCCCGTTAAGCGGCTGTGAGAGGAACTCGAGTCTGGGCTTCTCCCTTCCAGGGGCTCGTGGAGCTGAGCATCTGATGGCTGCGGCCTGTTTTGGGGCTGCGGGGAGGGCGCACACTTTGCAACTTAGTGGGCAGGCCCAGGGCCCAACGCTGTCTTGAGTCTGATACAAAATAAGCGTAGCCTTTAACGCTCACACATCGTACAAATAAGGCAAAGCTAAGGAGTGCTCAGCGGCTTCTAGAGGCTTCTGTCCTGTCCACGTGGCTGCCCAGAGGGCCCACGGAGGCGCGTGGTGAGAAGCTCGCAGGTGTGAGGCAGGAAAGAGCAGACAGGGTGTCTGTGTGAGATCGCGGCCACGCCGTGCGTGCTCGGGAGTGCAAGGTGTGAGGACGGGCGGGGTGACGCCTTCAGGCCTGTGCTTTTGCCCGATCTCAGCTCAGAGGGCTGTTTCCGTCCCGGGTACAGCGCACATTCGCGAAGCCGGCGTGCGTGGGCCTCTGCAGCGGAGAGATCGATACCTGTGCCTCCGTGGGTGTGCGTCGGTGGAATGGGGGCCGCTGGGGGCCCGCTGGCCTCAGGTGGCCCCGGGATGCTTTAGAATTCATGTTTCTTGCTTGTTTGAGAGAAAGCAGGAGGAGAGACGCAAAGAGTTCGAGTATTAGAAGATGTAGGGGGCGAGGGCACACAGGAGAGCCGGGGCCCGGCTGAGGCAGTGGGGCAAGACCCTTGAGCCTTGGAGTTCTAGAACATTCTCTGGTTGGCCTCATAGCTTTTACACCTTAAGGGAAAAGTTATTCCCACGTGTGTCTGTGGAAAGAACATGTTCATTGACTTACATTTGCCGGTTTTGACTTTGTATCCAGTAAGATGAGGTGTTCCCTATGTGAGCAGAAGGCGCTCAGAAAAGCTCTCCCGAGTGTGCTCTGTTGTCCTCACACACGCTCAGGATGGGGTGGCGCTTGTGCGACGGTACGGACAGGACAGCTCCGCCTCGCGTGTGTGGACTTGCTTACCTGTGGGCTGTTTCTCGTGTCTCACACAGGTGCACATGGGGACACACATGTGGAATAACGCCCCCGCCCGGCGTGGCCGCCGCCTCTCGGTGGAAAACCCCATGGCGCTGCTAGGGGGTGACGCCCTGAAGTTCTCGGAAATGTTCCAGAAGGATCTGGCAGCTCGAGCAATGAACGTCGACCCCAGTTTCTGGAACCAGTACGCTGCAGCGCTCACCAATGGGCTCGCCATGAAGAACAATGAGATCTCTGTCATCCAGAACGGAGGCGTCCCCCAGCTCCCAGTGAGTCTGGGGGGCGGCGCCATGCCCCCCCTGGGCACCGTGGCCGGGGGCATGGACAAAGCGCGCACCGGCAGCAGCCCGCCCCTCGTGGGCTTGGACAAGGCCAGCTCGGAAACGGCAGCCAGCCGTCCCTTCACGCGGTTCATCGAGGACAACAAGGAGATCGGCATAAACTAGCCGAACGCCCCGCGGCTCGCCCCACGCGTCCCTTCCTGGGTCCGTGTTCCCAAGTTGGAGCGTCAGGCTCGGACCCTTCTTGCCAGGTCCTCACTAAGATTTTACTCGTCACAGAAAATATTTCCACCGTGTGGCTGCCGGGAGGTCATCTCGTAAGCGCTGCGGGCGCCTCCCTCGAGTGTGACTGCTCTCGAGACCGCCGCAGCCTTTTAAATCAATTTCAGTCAAAAAAAAAGAAGTGCTGGAAAACCGCGTTAGGAACAGGAAGCACTCAGACCACATCCGCTCGCTCCTCCTGAAACCTAGTGATCTCTGCGGGAGGGGGAGGCTGTCCCATGCGGGGTCCCAGTGACGCTCGTGTGCTGGTTTTGTTTGAATTGGTCAGAAACTTGAACTATGTTTTTAGAACTCTTCATCTAAAGAAGTGGTTTCGTCCTCCCAATGCTGTGTATCACGACAGTATCTTCGTCTGTAGTATTTATAATGTTAAGATTATGCGGGTAACAGACAATATAAGAGCCCCAACCTTAAATGAAGCTTTTGTACTGCAGAATACATCTGGCTATGTGATTTTTTTTTTAAAGCAAGATTTGTTTTACCATAAATAAGTGGATTATTTCAATGCAGGCAAAATTGTGACGTTCTATTGGGAAAGATAGCATGCTTTCTGTGTGCAAGTACCTGTCAGTAACAAGCCTTTTTTTTTTTTTTTTTTTTTTAATTTAAATGTTTGTAGCTGCTATGTGGACAGTTGTTTTCTAGTGTGGTCTGTAGCCCAATGATTGGGAAATAAGTTACAGACAAACATCACCGTAAATTATTCACAACATTATAAACAGTTGTGAGTAAATATTTGACATTATCAAAGCTGTACAATAAAAAGGTAATGTTTGTATAATGTGGTTGCAAACTCTTAATTTATACTATTGCACTTTTAGTATTTTGTATTAGGGAGGTTTGTCTATAATTCGAAAATTTAAAAAAATGTAAAGTATTTTATAAATAGTACTTCGGTTTAAGGAAAATGAAAAAAAAAACTGTTACAGTTTCTTGTTTTGTCTTAAGGTCAAACAATATGAGAAATCTATGCTACTTAAACACAAAAGCCACCGAGACTTGTCAGCTCCTCAATAAAATAGGGCCTGCCGTTTCTTAAATTAAAATGATTTATTTAACTTTTTTACAAAGCCCATTTAAAAACTGTGACCACCCCTATCGAAACTGGGATGAATTAATCTTAGGACTGTGACAGCAGTGCGAGCCAGGAAAGGACTAGAACGCTGGGCAGGTATAATTTCCCCGTGAGCTGCTCTGTCTCTTTCTCACACACCACAGACGGGATTTTGACTTCCTCGGGGCGCTGGCCACTGAGTGCAATGAACCGGAGAGATAGCAAGTGTCCGGCAGAACAATCGGTCATAACTTCGGAATTTTCTTCGTTCCTGGTTTATTTATTATCTTCTCAGACGAAAGCTAAGCACCGCATCCTCTGATCATTCAGAATACAATCTCACGCCGACGACGGAGTCTAACCTGCGTCCGGTAAGGAGAGGGGCAGGAGCTGGTTGGCAGGGCTGGCTCAGAGCCTGGCACAGTGTCGCGTGTACTACCTCATTTTTGTGCGTCGCAGGCGTGTGGAACCTGGCGCTGTGCACTTCCAACAGCAGCGTCGTTCAGGAGACGCGAGGGTAGCTGGGTGGCGGTGCGAGCGGCCCTGCAGAAAGATCGGACAGTGAAGTCTTCTCAGTTGAGACAGAAAAACAACAATCTTTCTAACAACAGAATCACTGTAGGAGGATGGGCTATTCCTGCCAGCGTGTCATTTAACGAAAAGAGTTTCAAAGACTCATTAGCTGTTTATTTCTGTTGGAAATGAACAGCGAACTCTGCATCTCTGTTTTCCACGGTGGTGAGGTGTGACTTCCCCGGGTTACCCCATCTCTCCTCGCAGGATGAGTGATTGAGGGCGTCGCAGGCATTGGGAAGAGCAAACCCAGGTGGCTTAATGTTGCTGTGTTTCAGCAGTTGAATGTTCTGTTATTTATCTGTGTCCTTTTGGTGTGGCTTTTTTTTGTTAGTATTTCGTGCCATGTGGTGTTCTCTCTTCTCCCGAAAGGATGTGTATATAACTTAAGACGAGGAAAATGTAAAGTGCTGTAAATAAGATGGCTGATGAAGGTACAGTGAGACCGCGCTGTGTTCAGGGCCACGTCGTCCCTCTCTGCGTGGTGAAGAGAGACGCTATTTTTATATTATGACACCATGTGGGGCGAGGGGCCTCCCTGAACCAGCAGGGAGTTGTTACCTAGATCCAATATTTTTTATTATTAAATCTTGTGGCTTGACACATCTGCTGATCGAAATGGATGTCTTAGTCTAGGTTACTATTTTTGTCATATGGAATTGAATAAAATGCAGGATGTAATATTATTTCTGAATCGCGTTCCTTGATTGTTCCAACAGAAAAAGTGCAGTCTGAGGCGAGGGTCGTCTGTGGTGGACACACGTCCACGGTGTTTCTGCGAGGGAAGTCGGCGAGGGTTGACAGCTTAGATTTCAGCATTATCTAAGTGTATCTTGGTGGGTCCTGAAACTTTTATTTTTTGCTTTTTTCCAAAATAAAAATGCATCCTCCTAATTGTGGGGTTTTTTACATCTATGACGGAAGATGCCGTAGAAAACGCCCACGGCTCAGACTCTCAGCAGTATCCAAAAATGGCTGCACTCGGAACCGCCCGCCTGCACTAAGTGAAAATATCGGCTTTTCAGGCCACTTGAGCAAACAGACGTGCGTCAGGTCACATGACAGGAAAGGACGTGGACAGGGACGTGCTCTCAGTGTCCACCAAGGCAGGGGACGGCCGTGAGCCACGGACGTCAGCGCTGTGTGAGTTCCAGATGGGGAGCATACTGATTTGAAATAAGCTTTACCTCACTGATAATATTTGATAAGACTTAAAACTTTAAATAATTTTATAGCTCCTGGATTTCAAGATATATAATCCACTTCTTTTTCTTCTTTTTTTAAAAAAAATTTTTTTTAAAATAAGGAACTACTCATACCTAGAAGCCACAGAAATTTTTTTACCTGGGAAGTGCTGGACAACTTTTAAGGAATGAGAAAAGGTACTAACCACTAAACTAACCTGCCCAGGCCGGCCTTCCAGCAGGTAGCATAAGCCTTAGAAAATAAACCATGCTGATTTCAGTGCTAGAATAGAAATCATAAAATCTAAACTGACTAAATCAGATAGCAAATCAAATTTTTAAAAAGTAAGGAAATAGTAAAAATTCTACAGCCATTTAAAATAATTAATATAAATTAAAATGTAAGGGAAAAAGGATTTACTTCTTTTATTGCAAAAATACCTTCAGACATAAAATCAGAGGTGTTCTGGCTCATCCGGCCCGGACACGCATTTCCTCATGACGCCACCCACGGCCCCGGACGGCGCGTCAGAGAGTCGGAAATGCCAGCGGTCCCTAAAACTTATAGAAGTACATTTCTACCCTAAGTTTATTACAGGAACTGTTAACATGTAAACATTTGAACTAATTAAAAAGTGTTGCTAAAAGGCTAAAGAGCAATTGTTTTCAGACTCTCCACTGCTCAGTTTTGTCCCTGTGGAAGCTCGAGGCGTGGGGTTCCCTACCTGCCCTTCGCCGCGCTTGGCAGGGTCGCCCGGTCCCCACTTTGCGTTTTACAAAGCCGCGGCGGGCGTCGGGGTGTTTCTTTATTACTGGGCTGTGCACACGTTTCCAGCCCAAATCACTGTATTTATTGTGGTGGTTTGTCTAATGCCACAGAAGTCCAAACCCCTCATTTCTTTCTCCGGTGCGCGCTTGGAGCGGTGATAACCGTGCGCCTGTACCCCGCTAGCACCCCAGCCGGCCGGGCCGGGCTCCAGCCCTTTGTGTTAAAACCCTGTGCTCATTTGCTAATTACCGGTACCGAGATAAAGAGTGAGCACTTGTTTATTCCTTTGAAAAGTTTCTTCCGACACAGTGCTTCATTGAAAACAAGAGGGCGAGAAACGTTTATACCAGCACGTCTGTTTGCTGATTTTTAGCTGTGTTAAAATTTGATCTACAAAATATTCTACATAATACTAGGAAGAAAATTAAATTCCCCTTTCTTTTTCTCTTAAGAAGGAAATACTGGGTGTTAGTTCTCAGCATTCTTTGCGAAGGGGAAAGTTGAAATCACAGCCGAGGTGTTTTTCTCCCGTTCTCCTTCCGGCTTTTCTGCTGCCAGGTTGGCAGGCTGGAGCCCCCCTCCCCACCCCCAGTGGGTGTGCGCAGTGGGGGGCCCAGGGAGGGGGACTGAGCACAGAGAGGATTTCTCCACCTCCTCACCTGTAATAAAGAGGCAGACTTTGCTGATACTCCAATCCTTTCCAGTTCTAAAATTCCATGGTTTTTTTTAAAGAACTACCACTATTGTACACCTTTCTTTTTCCCCAAAAAATTCACTAGATAGACTGATGGTATTTATGTATAGAGAGAAAATATGAGTGATTACCTAAAAATATTCTTCCATAGATATGAAAAATCTATTACAAATAGATTACAAATCTATTACAAACTTTCCTAAAGAAACTATGTGGAATCGTTTTTTGACCATGAAAAAATGTGTTTGTATCTTTGATGTTAGAAAAAAATTGAACTTATTGATGCTTTTAAAAATGCAACTATATTTAAGGCAAAATAAAGTCAAGCTCTATGAGCATAATGGTTACTGCATATTCTATCAGAAAAGAGACTTTTAAAACTTATTTGCTTTTTCCATGTGTATGACGCACAGGTACGTACACAGGCCCTCATTAGGAAAATACACATTCAAAAGAGTAAACAATTTAAAGCAATGGTTATTTCTTACTGGTCTTTAGTAAAATATTAGAGAACCTGAACTCTTACCATTGGTGTTAGTGTCCTGAATCATAACTCTGTCTGCAGTTTTGGTCTTTTTTCTTTGAAAATATCACAGACTGTAATTTGGACAGACCACCTCTAGCGCACACACTCACGACTGACTTAGCTTCGCACGGAGCACGGACAGCCTAGTGGGAAAATCAGAAAGTTGGCAAGACAAAAAAAGCAGAGATGTCACTGGTGTCAGATTATGTTTGTGTTCTGTTCTGTTAAAAGTTCTTTACATCAATAAATGAAAAACAAACGACTCACAGGTCATGCCATGCAGGGAAAGATGCAAGAACTTGTTCCTATCAGTGTGAATCGCCCACTGTATATGATTCAAACATGTGGAAATAAATGTTTGATTACAGCAATTCCAAATGTGATTATTTGTGAACACGGGAAATTTGTAAACCCTGCCCCAATACTTTCTAAGTCAGTATAATACACATATTTTTAAATTACAGAATGATCTATAAACTAGAATTTTTATAGCAAAGTGTGAGTTTTTCCTTCATTCCCCGTGGTACTTTAGGTACTCACTAATTTCATTTATTTGAGTTTTTCTGGCTTAACTTAAAGAACATGTGAATTTTAATACCATTCACTCTTTACAAGTAGGGATAAAAATATCTCACAGACAAAATCATTGCTTTTTTATATAACTGGCAAATCTTTTGATTATAAGTATGTTGTAAAATGTTTCTATTTTATTTGATTCTTTTTTTCTATTTGCTGTATCAAGGACAACTTAAGAACAGCTTTCGGCACGACCTCAATTTACCCAGAAGAAGTAGGTCGTGCCCACCCACCCTGACACTGCTGCGGAAGGGGGGGTCTCTACGGCAAATGGCGACAGTCTTACAAATACGTCATGGAAAAGTGCATAAAGACTTCCCCATGCATTCACATTAACTTAAATTAGATTTTGCACACAAACCCATTTTACCCTTTGTTGTTCTTTTTTTCTTTCTGATCTTTGGTAACAAAGCATTTCGCTCTGCCGTGAAGTACGCAGGTGATCTGTTGGGCTGCGCACCTCACGCCACTTAAAGTGTTAGGCGTAGGACCGGCAAGAAAAGCGTTTTGTAACCCAGACATTTTAAGTCGAGATTCTTAAAAATTGTACTGATGATTCAAAAGATGTAGGTACTGTTAAGGCTTTTTCTTTTTAAAGATGACAGTTCGGTTATTTGACACTGACCTGTAGACTCTCACGCTGAATAGTAAGTTGAACCAGCCTGTGATTCCACCCAAGGCACTGCGAGATCTGTATTTATTGCTTACTGAGAAAAGAGCTGCAAAAACCTCACAATTTCACGGAGGGGCTTTAGGTGATTTGGGAAGATGAACTTCACCAATAAATATTTGTAAATAGTTTTTCCTGAGAAAAACTCTAAACGTTTGTCATCAGCTCATAGGATTTGACAGTAAAGCCCAGCGCATCCTTTACGTCAACGAGCCCGGCCGGTGCCGTGACTGTCCTCGCCTCCTTGGAGACCCCGCGTGCCCGTTCTCACGGCGCCGTCTCTTACCGGGAATGAGCTCACGGCTCGGTTACTCTGTTTCTTCCATTTCTGTTTTAACCTTGACCCTGCCCACCACCTCCGCCAACCATCTGCTGAAGAGCAGGCGTAGACCAAGTTTTAAGTCACAATAATAATTCGGTTATTTTCCAGGATGGCCCCTGAGGCTAAGCTCTGAACCCAATAATCTTTTTCTTCCACTGGCCTGAATGAGATTCTCAATCTTAGAAACACACACTCACTCGTCTTCAAAGAAATGAAAATCGTGGCTGGACTTGGTATTTAACTGAAGACAAATTCAAGATTTTCTCAAAAGCCCTGAAAAAGGAAACTCAGAGATGAGTTACTGTCTTGACACCCTCCCTTGACTGCTGGTTTCGATTTGGCACAAACGAAGGGGGGTCCGGTGGGGTTCAGACCCATGCGCTGACCGGGCACAAAACAAGTCCGTGTGTCCACCCGCCGCCTGCCTGAAGCACACGTTGTAAACCTGTTGAGAGGGGTCGCGAGTGTGCGTGTGTGTGTGTGTGTGTGCATGTGTGTGTGTGTGTGTTTGAGAGAGACAGTGAGAGAGAGGCCGCGGCAGAGCAAATACGTTCGCTGCCTGCCTCAGAGATCAGTGCCTGTTGCCCAGGACTGACCGACAGACGGGAGCATTGGCGGGTGGAAGCTCCGTTTGCCTGCAGTGTGTGGTTGATGGAATTTAGCTTCATTGGCTTTGGGAGCATTAAAAAAAATTGTAGGCTATGTAAAAATAATAAATGCTATAAAATATTAATGGTATTTATAATCACAGAAAAAACATCACCACGTCCAAATATCTAGTCTTCAGGAATGGACTACAAAGAGAACATAAGTATAGTAAGATCTTGCAGAGAAATGGCATTGCCTGTCTTTTGATGGAAGTTCACTTTTAAAAATCTTCTTAAATCCTAATCTTTGTCCTGCAAGTCTATGATAAGGACTAATTTAAATTGTTTCGGTCTTTATTACAACATTTAGTGGAAATTCCTACTTTATTGGGAAGCTGTATGGACCTGAGTGACTGTTTAAAATAAGAATCAACTTTCTAAGAACAGGTACCCGTCATCCAGCTCAGCAAACATCTATTTGTCCAGAATAACAAGCTGAAGTTTTTAAGTTGAAAATAATGCTGAGCTTAATTATTTATCAATGCATACTCCCTGAGATAAGAAAATGCTAGCTTTTCTCAACTTCTTAGACACAGATAAAGCAGTTAGCATATGTTTGCAAGGCTGACTTAATTATTATTATATTAGAAAATATTCAAAATTTCACAATCATTTAAATAGTCACATGCTTGGTATTACTTGTGTTTTCCCTGCTTTTGTAATTAAACAGATTGGAGCTTTTGTTTCAGTGTGCTGCAGTTCCATCGGCAGAGTGCTTGCAGGGTGCTGGGTGAGTCAGAATCTCATTCAGGACGCGAGTCGCCAGTTAAGGAGTGTGGGGGTGAGGATGGAGAGACCGTGGCAGGAGCCACAGCTCTCCCTGCCCCGTGGGAAACCTCACTGGCTTTTGTCCTAAGAGCTGTTGGTGACTTTCAATGTCCTTTGATTTTTAAGTAGAGTTAGCTTCATTTGGAAACAGGAAACCAACATAAAACATTCCAACTTTTCTAAATATTTAAAATAGTTTCCAAAATTAAAATGTGGCAAAGCAAGGTTTCTGGCCACACAGGTGCCCGAAGCCACAGGCGAGGAGGGAAGGTGCAGGGCTGGGGGTGGCCCCGCCTTTCTGCAGCTGTTCTGTGACCTGCGCGGGGAGCCCCAGAGCTCTGGTCCAGGGGCCGTGGGCACGTGCAAATTAGCTTTTGACACTGGCTTCTTGGATGATGACCAGGTCCCACGTTGGCTGGCGTTGTTTCTTTGAGGTTCTCACCTGTCCAGGGGCCGCAGGCCTGCGGGGTGCTGGGGGTGTCACACGAACATTCCTAAGTGCGGGCCCCCGCCTGGCGGTGGCAGCAGCTGAGGCCTGGATCCACTGGCGGGTGCGCTGGGCCAGCCCCTGCGCAGTCCCCACTCGCTGCCCGGACACCACGCCGGCTGCTCGTGCCGCACGCTGCGACCCTGCCCCTAAGGCTCCTGTCGATGGACTTTAGCTTGATTGGCTTTGGGAGGATTAAAACAATAATTGTCCCCCCTAGGACAGAGTCCCCCCCAGGACAGGGTCTAAACGTGGGGCTGGTGGGCTCCAGGCGGCCAGCCCGACAGGTGGGAGGGCAGCCCCCGCCGTTTCCCCGTGTGTGGCCAAAGTGCAGCGGGAAAGCCGAGTGCCTGGGACCTTCCGGGCCTGGACGGTTCCCGGAGCTTCAGGAGGGCTGCGGCTCGCTCCGCTGGAGCGGAGGCTGTTTGTCCAGGTCCCGCCCGCGCCAAGACGTGAAGTCAACGCAGAGTCCCTGCCCTGGGAGGGAGGACCCTGTCCTCAGGGGAGACCCTGTTCTGGGGGGACCCTCATCCTAGGGGGAGGACCCCATCCTAAGGGGGTAGGACCCCATCTGGCGGGAGGACCCCACCCTGGGGGGGAGACCCCGTCCTGGGGGCCCAGGGCCAGGTCTCTGTGAGCTGGCGGGAGGCTGAGCCCCGTCCCCCGTCCCCTTTCAACCTGCCCCTCTGCGCCCCAGGCAGGCGCTCTCTGACAGTGCCTTGGGTGTCCGAATCCGCCTGCCCTGTTGGGTCCCGTTCGGTTCCACACGTCGCGGGTGATGCCCCGCTGTTCTATTTCAGACTCTCTGATGTTCTGGATCCGCAGGCTCAGAATAACCCACCCGCGGCCAGTAGGCACCTGGGCTTCGGGCAGCTGCGGGCCCTGCCTTGGCCGGGCCAGAAAGCGGGTCCCTGGTCGGGGACCTGCGACAGCTCCAGGTGGGAGGGAGCTGGATCTGAAGCATCAGCGTCCTGGGGGACTGCATTAGTTAGTTAGCTGTGATTACTGAACATAACGGCAGAGTTAGTCCAGAATTAGCCCAAAAATTAATATTACACTTCACAGTTTAGAGGGAAGGATTCCAACAAAGAAAGCTCTATAGCTGGGACATCTAAGGATGCTAAAATAAGACAAAAACACTTCTTAAATCCCTCTCTACCATTCCTGACCTTTTCAGTGGATGACAGGCGACAGGTAGACAATAGAGGACTGATGGATGGGTATTGGTAGATGCCTCCTGCCTCCTCTGTGCAGGGCGCTGTCGGCAGGAGAGGGAGGCCAGCGCGCTGGGTGTCTGCCCTGGGGAAGCCGCGTCTCGCAGGAGACAGGCCGTGCTCAGCCCACAGCTGGTGCCCGTGGCACGTCCACCCTCCACGACTTGTCCCACGTCCCCTCCTTGGAGGTGTTTTGTCCCACGGAACAGGGGTTCCCCACCTGTGCGGGCATCAGTGTCGGCTGGGGCTTGGCAAAACCACAGGTTCCTGGGCCCACCCCAGACTCTGACTCAGCAGGTCTGGGGGGACTTGAAAATTTGCTTTCCTCATCGTTACCTGGAAGATGCGGGCACTTTTCGAGCCACTGATGTAAAGACCAGCGCAGTTCTGCGTCCCCATGGCTCATGGGAATCACTCTCAATTTCTTCCCTTCGAAAACTCGGGGTGCCTCTCTCCAGACCGATCGAATCAGAATGTCCAAGGGCCGAGCCCAGGTGTCGATCCACACACAGCCAGGACCTAGGACTCCCGCCTACACCAGGACTTTCCAAATCCGTAACACCGTGCAGGTCACCTGGGCATCTGCTAAAGTGCAGATTCTGGCTCACAGGTGGCGGCGGGGCCTGGCATCCTGCCTTTCTCCCGAGATCTCAGGGGGTGCTGCTGGCCTCGGGGCCACACTAATCAAAGGTAGAGGGAAAGGAAGCTTCGCATAGTGCCTGAAGACGGAATTGGCCCTTGGGCTGTCAGGAAATATGGAGGTCTGTCTGCAATACCACCCTAGGCACCCACATCCAAGACCCTTGCTCTACTGGTTAAGTTTGCATTTGGCTACAGATAGTAGAAACCCCATTTAATAGCTTAAATATGGGTTGTTTTTCTCATATAACCCAAAGCCCAGAACTAAGTAGTTCTGGAGATAGCTGAGTGGCTCGTCGATGCTGCCAGAAGCATTGATGTGTGGGTTTGTTCTCACGCTGCTGCCCTCATGACCACAGGATGGCTGCCACACTCCCAGGCATTGCACTCATGCTCCCGTCAAAAAGAAGAAAGAAAATCAGAGCTCACAAAGCCTGGAAGCCAATCCCCAGCTCCTTACCAGAAAAGTAAAAGCTTCCTTAGAAACCCCATTCAGCAGGCTTCTGCTTGGGTTTCCTGGGCCAGCACTGTGTCCTGTGGCGACTCCTAGCTGGAAAGTGAGTAGGGAGAACAGCTGGATGAGACACCAAGTTGGAGAATCAGCACTTCCTTCTACAGCCCCCCAGCCTGGCGCCCTGAGCAGGTGTGCCCGCGAGGCCTCAGTAATGCTTGGCCGGCAGAATCTTCCAGGCCATCTCTGTCTGGCTGACCTGTGAACAGTGCAGGTTAGTGGGTGTCTCGCTAACGCTTGATGACGCTGGCATTATGACCGCAGAGACCTAAGTTTGAGCTGCAGCTCTCTTGCTCGTAGCTTTGAACAACAGGCCACTACTGTGCTTGCTGAATCTTAAATTCAGGGTTTGTAAACTGGGGTCCAGGGTCCTGCCTTGCCGGGCTTCTGTGAGGATTACCTGAGCTAATGTCCGCACCTTACCGGCACGACACCGTGTTACTGGGGACCTAGCTCTGTCCAGAAGGCCTCCCCGGCTCTTCCCGCGGAGTCACCCCTCCTAGAGGAGGCCATCAGCAGTTGATAAGTGCAGCAGCGAGGAGACCAGACGTGCGGTCTCCAACCCCCTGTGGCAGCGCTGGGGGGAAGCCGGGGACTGCAGTAGTCCAGGTGCCGTGGATGGTGTGCCTACCAGCGACTCCTAGCAGGACAGGCTGAGCGGGAGTGGGCAGGCAGCAGGAGACAGACAGCGCGCAGCACCCCACGGACTCTGGGGTCTGTGTATCTGAAGTTAGGGGTGAGGCTCGGCCCGAGAGTGGGACGGAGGAGGCTGGCGTCTGTGAGGGGGTCAAACTCGACGACGTGGGTGTGGAGTAAAGGGCTGGGCGCCCTGAGCTCTGACATGAGTGGAAGCAGGCGGGCCGCTGACAGAGCCAGGACTAACGGGACAGTTAGTCCCGGCCGCCGTCGCCTGGGACGGGGTCCCCTGCCACCGCGGGGCTTTGGCTCCACGAAGCGGCGTGTGCGGTGATCACAAATGTTCCCACTTCCCAGCCACGTTCCGGCCGTTGCCTACGGGTGGGTTTCTGGCCTGCTCCAATTCCTTTGTGTCTGCTGTAGCGTCTTCTCGTGTTTCGGTTTGCGCGTCGGGGGGACGCCTGCAAGGCCTGGGGCCGCCATTTCGCCCGACACCTGCGAGTGCCAGCGCCGTGTTCAGCCGTGAGAGCTGTTTCCCACAGGCCTGCGTGTTAGCAGGGTGTCCCCTCCAGCGCGGTCGCGCTCACGAGGGGACATCCCACAGGTGGGCTCTCACCTTAGTGCACCAGCCCCAAAGCCTTGCACACTGTAAGCGTCCTATAAACATTTGCTGATGAACTGAAATTACTGTCATAAATGCAGAAGTATTCTCAGAATTTCAAAGAAGTTTGGGTGAACCAAGAGGGAAACCGATTGCGAAGAACTTTGATCTTTCTACTTTTCTCGTTTCTTTAAATAGTAGTTATCGACGGGGACGCTGACTGGGTTTCTGCACTCACACCCCGTGTTCGGTGTAATCGTGCGGGGAACTGCGGTGCAGGTGAGGATTACTCGAAAAGAAAGGGTGTCATCGGTGAATGCTCTGGAAGCCTTGCAAATTTGAGAGGATAAATTGAAATTTTACAGGACTAATGAGTTTTTGAAAACTGTTAGCCAGGCTTGTCCAAACCATTCTCTCCCTATTTAAGATTTTCTAAATTAGAAACTCAGAAATTTCAGTAGCTGTTTGGTCCTGGAATGAATAAACAGCGCAAAGTAGATGGTGTGTTTCCATTTATTAAACTTACATTGTATCTCGCTTCCGTCGTGATCACAGTATATGATTCTTATCGCAATTGGCTGTGTGTTCAGAGCACTTACTTTGTTGAGCCAAGATCTAGATACTTTGTAACCATCACTGGAATTCAGCTGTCAGAAAGGATTCAATTCTAGGCATTTACATTTCATTTTTAGATGTACTGTGGTATCCTGGAACATTTTCATATAAACCTAAAATTAAATTTTGAAGTACATGCACTATATTTCTAAAATCATTCTTGGTTCAAAGAGTTTGTAACCTAGTGGTTATTAGAATCTTGGATTTGATTCTTGGGCTTAAGCCTTAGTGTCACATCTGAACTCACCTTCGTCACCGAGCACTGCTGTGGATCTGGAACCACATCTGAAGTGTTTGAATCCAGAAGGTTCACTGGTCGTGGTGAGCCTCCATACACCTGAGCTGGGCAGGTAACCGTTATTCTTATTGCAGTTGTCGACCATGTCATCTGTTGCCACTGGCAACTGCTTTAAATATTATTTGCCTCAATGTACATCCTTTGTTGCCGTAGGGAATTATCCCAGCATCAGTAAATTGTATTAATAGCTCACTTTGCATGTACACACTTCCATTGTGTGACATTCTGTAGCTGCATGTGAGGAATATGCTAACTATTCTTAAATACAAAATTTTCTTCCTAAGCAGATCATGTGAAGTTATTTTGTCTTTTGCAAAAAAAAAAAACATCGTCTGTAAAATATTTTATCTCCATTGTCTAGAAATGTTCTTAAATGAAATACAGATTAAAAAAATAAGTTTCTTACACTTTAATTGGCAATAATTTGAGAAATGATTACAAATTCTAAACTGTGTGTTTGGGGAGTGGGGTTGTTTTCTATTTATTGCCCATATCGAAAATAGCAGAGGTGTTTTGTTGACATGTTATGAATCTTTCAGACTACTGTTGAAACTTTAATCCAGACCATATTGACTTTAAAGCTAGAATAATTTATTCTGAAACCTTTACCTGTCACGTTCAGAATAAGCAGTCTGTACAGATGTCTCTCTCTCTTTTAAGCTGAAGCTACACTCATTCTGTTGCGAGGCGTGGTGGACCGTGGAACCGAATGTGCGAAACCCTGAAGTCCAAACTTTGTCAACGATCATCCCCAAGATGTCCGTCGGTGACACTCAGAAACTTGGAGCCTGACAATCTTGACTAAGGCCCGCGGTCACCAGCCCTTCTGTCCTCTTAGCGCCCGGTGGGGCTTCATCCATCCGTCCGCCGTCTCTAGTCTGAGCGCACTTCCCACCCTGCCTCCGACGGGCGTGGTGAGGACCCAGGCAGCCATTAAAAATTACCACGAACCGAGCGGCTTAAAACAACAGAAGTTTATTCTCTCACGGTCCTGGAGGCCAGAAGCCCAAGGTGAAGGTGTCTGCAGGCCCTGCTCCCACGCAAGCAGTTCTCCAGTTTACAGCAGTGCCTCCCCGGGGTGCTGACCCGGGCAGGGGTGTCGGCACTGCTGGGTCTGAGGCCGCCTCCGGGAGCTCCCCGCGCTGCACAGGTCATTGCGGTCGAATGACTCCCCACAGCCCATCGCCAGCCTCTCTCCTCACAGTAGCTGGGGTTGAAGAACAAAATATTCACTGCATGCTTGGGTTTCGTTGCTTAATTTTCGGGCTTATTTTATAGTCATCAACAGTGTAGCCATTTGTCAACAGAAACGGGCTTGGAAGAGCAGAGCTTCAAGCTAGCAGCCACGAGCTCCCCCAGCACGTGAGCTCTCCCGGAGCACGTGATGCGAGAGTCTGATCGGTGAGCAGGAGGCTCTCTGGCGACGTTGTGCGAGCCACAGCCAGGAGCCCTGAGCCTCCCTGGCTTGGAAACAGCAGAAGCGCCGCCCCTGGTCGGGGGGACGTACTGTAACAGGCATCCCGGGTGCCAGCCGGCTCCAAAGCCCGGTCTCTCCCCACCCCCTCGGGTCTGTGCTTGCTCAGCAATTGTCCCTCCAGCCTCACCGCCCATGCTCCTGTACCTGTCCACGCCGCGTGAATCCTTCATGCTTGTTCTTCTTTTATTCACGTTTACGTTTCCTCTAAATCCCCCGTGAAGCAGACCTACCTGCTTACAAAATATTGCAGCATGTAAAGCGGAGACCCGCGCTCCACTGTGCCTAAGTGGCTGTGAAATCTCCCCGTAGCCTTCAGAAAGTTACTCAATCTCTCCGAATCTGTTTTGCCAACTGTACAAGGAGGAGTAACTGTTACTCTGCTGTTGTATACTTGTATACTGTTATAAACAACGTGAGCACATTTTGCAGATTAAATAGTTAACATCTATGCCCAGAACATGGTCGGTACTCTCCAGAACTGGGGAGGAGCTAGGATTTTACCCTGCTACAAACTAACAGTGCATGTCCATGGACACGGGCAGACGACATGAGACTCCTGGGTCAGAGATGAAGGAGAGATTATCATTCACACCAGTACCAGGAGCCAGAGTCTTGGCACGCTGCACTGTCCCCCAAGCCTCACAGCGGGTGCAAAGAGGCCAGGTGAGCCCTGCACCCTGTTGCAGAGATGGAGGAGCCTTGAGCATGGTGCCGTCTTCTACAGGGGGCAGTAAGCCCTCGCCCCAGAGGAAGACATCATTTCTCTCCTCCAAGCCTGTAAGCAGCCCTGCCCATTGCTCCTGAGGAGACGCTATCTTCATCTTCCACGGCTGTTTGCTGCGTAAACGTTCTTGAAAAGACGGTCGAGAAAAACGGTTGTTCAGTGCCTTGCCCAAGGTGGGAAATCCTTTGGGAATTGTCTCCCAACAGAACTCAACCTGACTCCAGCAATGCCTTCCTCTCATGGAGAGATGCAACAGTTACAAAAACGGGGTATTTAATCAAGCTTGTCTAATACTGCAAATATTTACTGAAAAAAACACTCTGACTTTTATTAGCTAGAAAGATACAGGTGCTCACACCCAAACCCTGAGTAAATGCCAGGCGTGTGACTCCTCTCCAGCATGGAAGCCAGTGCGATCTTCGGACCATTTTCTCCTTTTGATTTTCTTTCACGAAACATAACATGGAAAATAAAACAAAACAAAAACAACGCAGTCACCTTAATATTGTGGCTGGATTGGCTAAAACTAATATAATAACAGCACTGAAGTATTTCTCACAATTGTCGTTGCCTAATTCACCTTCTGTGGATGACGCTGATGGAAAATTCCTTTCAAATGGGTGACTTTTTATGCTGAATCAATTTGGTTTGTAAGAAAAAGAAATGAAACCCAACAGCTGGGTGAAGCAGGGAAGCGTTTTCAATAGCGTCACTAGTCACTACGTAGGAAACGTTTCTGCTGTTGCTCTCATTTCTATTATTAAGAAAATCTCCTGGCCGGGCGCGGTGGCTCACGCCTGTAATCTGAGCTCTCTGGGAGGCCGAGGCGGGTCGAGACCAGCCTGAGCAAGAGCGAGACCCCGTCTCTACCAAAATTAGAAAGAAATTAATTGGACAACTAAAAATATATAGAAAAAATTAGCCGGGCATGGTGGCACATGCCCGTAGTCCCAGCTACTCGGGAGGCTGAGGCAGGAGGATCACTTGAGCCCAGGAGTTTGAGGTTGCTGTGAGCGAGGCTGACGCCACGGCACTCACTCTAGCCCGGGCAACACAGTGAGACTCTGTCTCAAAAAAAAAAAAAAAAAGACTCTTGCCCAGAGATATGTTCCCTTGTGAGCGACAGTGACAGTGTAAATGGTAAGAAAACCTGCCTGCCTGCTCAGCTGAGTCCGCAATCCTGGCGGGTGTGCGTGGTCCGAGCAGCCCTGACCGCCTCTGCTCGCGCGGCTGCGGCCGTCACCCCCACCTGCCCGGAGCTGCCCGCAGAGGCAGGGCGCGCGCCAGGTCGCGCCCACTTGTACCACTGTTCGCTTCCGCCCGTGGTGACCTTGTCGGAGTCACCCACACAGCACAGTATTGTTCCTCACGGCCCCATCAAATTAAATTGAGTGATTAGTCATCTCATCATTTTTACTGACAAACACAAGTTTGCATGGTTAAGCGTGTGCTTTCAAGCTGACCTCGGAGCGAAGCTCTCTGGACCCCACAGTGCTCAGAGCTCGGGGACGCAGCCCCGCCCGAGCCCCGCGCAGCCCACGTCTCCGCAGCACCCAGGGCCCCTCTGTCCTCCCAGAGCCCTGGAGCAGGGAGGTCCGGCAGGCAGAGGCCAGCGCGGCAGGACTGGGACCAGGCGGGGAGCACAGATGGCACCCCCTTTCGCAGCACAGGGAGGGGAGAAGACGCACCTGTGCGAAGAAACCGCGTGGAAGGACGCTCTGAGGCAGCCACGCTAGAAGGCTGAAGCGGGGCGGTTCTTTTCTAGGAGGCATGGGGGAGACTAAGAACCGGTAGAGTGGCTTTCGGGCCCCTCAGCCTGAGGCCCCTGAGGATTGCGAAGCACAGACAGTCACGCGGGGTCAAGCTGGGCGGGCGCATTGCCCGACCTGGCGTTCTAACCCCCCACATCCCTGGGCCCGCACTCGAAGCACAGGTGTGACCCCAAACTGCAGGGGCTCAGAGCACAGGAACAGGGGAAGCTTAACCTGCCTGTGGCTGCAGGTCGCACGGGCTCCTGCACGGGACCCCGACGTGGAGAAAGGACACCGGGGAGATGAGTAAGGCACAGACTTGCCCAGCAGTTGTAACAAACGCACCGCAGCGGCGTGAGATGTTAACAAGGGAAACCAGACATGGGGTATTTGGGAATTGTCTGAACAATCTTTGTAATTTTTCTTTTCTTTTTTTGAGACAGAGTCTCGCTCTGTTGCCCTGGCTAGGGTGAGTGCCGTGGCGTCATCCTAGCTCACAGCAACCTCGAACTCCTGGGCTCAAGCGATCCTCCTGCCTCACCCTCCCGAGTAGCTGGGACTACAGGCATGCGCCACCACGCCCGGCTAATTTTTTCTATATATTTTTAGTTGTCCGATTAGTTTCTTTCTAATTTTAGTAGAGACGGGGTCTCGCTCTTGCTCAGGCTGGTCTCAAACTCCTGAGCTCAAGCAATCCACACGCCTTGGCCTCCCAGAGAGCTAGGATTACAGGCGTGAGCCACAGCGCCCAGCCTGTAATTTTTCTATATCTAAAACTGTTCTAAAATATTAATAATCTTTTCTTTAAAAATAAATTAATTTTAAAAACCAAACTGAAGTGGGGTGGGGGGAGGAAGGGGGGTAAAAACCTGCCTAACAGGCACAGTGTCTGATTCAGAAGGGAAAGTGTGATGGAGTCAACACCCAGGGAGCCGTCCTTGACCCGTGGGGACCGGAGACCTTGGACAGGCAGGGGGCCCTCTGCGGCCCCAGGGCTGCTCGGCAGGCAGCGCAGCAGTGTCTAACCCTAACTGCAGCACAACGCTGCTGGGCTTGCTCCTGCTCTCCTGCTTCTCTGCCCACTCCCCACCCGTCCCTGGGGGTCACTTCCCCAAGAACCCTCTGGTTCCAGGCTAAGACAGACGGGTAGGCCAGAAGGTAGACACAAAACACGGAGAAAATCTAGGAAAACCTTATGCCCTGAATGTCTCCAAAGACAAACTTTAGGATGTGGTTGTTGACTGTGAGTTTGGATTTAATCCAGAATAGTCTAAAATCTAAATATATCCAATAGCATACTCATAAGAAGCTTGAACAAGCTTAAAATTACAAAAGATAGGCCGGGCGCGGTGGCTCACGCCTATAATCCCAGCACTCTGGGAGGCCAAGGCGGGAGGATTGCTTGAGCTCAGGAGTTCGAGACCAGCCTGAGCAAGAGTGAGACCCCGTCTCTACTAAAAATAGAAAGAAATTAGCCAAACAACTAAAAATAGAAAAAATTAGCCCGGCATGGTGGTGCGTGTGTGTAGTCCCAGCTACTCAGGAGACTGAGGCAGGAGGATCGCTTGAGCCCAGGAGTTTGAGGTTGCTGTGAGCTAGGCTGACGCCACGGCACTCTGGCCCGGGCAACCGAGTGAGACTCTGTCCCAAAAAAAAAAAGAAAATTACAAAAGATATAAAGGGCCGTTAGCTAGAAACGTTCCCTTTATGACCAAACACGGAGACAAATCAGAGCGTGACGTGGAAAGAGAGGAATCGCGCGGGGAGAGAGGGCGGAGCACAGGTCACACACCTGGTGCGGCCGGCGGGCGCCCGTCGACAGGAAGCGCAGATTGACATGTCACTGAGTGTACTAAGTTCTCACTGAAAGCCACGGGGTTATTGCTACAGATCAAATTATTCAGCACAATTTTGGTATTTTCCCAGAAAAGTTCTGCTAAAAATAACCCAGCTGCCTATCTCTCCCTTGGCAGTAGGTTGTCGGTTTTCAGATTGTCACTATGAAAAATAAAATACTTAAGGCCTCGAGAGCTGTTTTTAATTAAATTGCCAAGTTTCCCATTGGGGCTGTCTGCAAATTACGCCGCTTCCCTTTCCACGTGCAGCGAGCGTTGCTCAGTGGGATCTGCGAGACCTCACGCTGCGCGTGAGCCATGGCGGGGGTTGGGTGGACGAAGCCCGCGGGCGCCCCCGGCACGGGGACGCTGTCTGTGAGCGCGACCAGGCTGCCAGGCAGGAGGGTGCTCCACAGTTGGGGACTGGACATAGAAACAGGAGGTCATGACATTGTCAGCCCAGGTCAGAGAGGAAAGCTGCAGAGCCTTCCCCAGGGAAGCCTGCGACACACTGTCTTTAAGAAGCAGGAAGCGTCCTGAAAACCAAAGTGGTTTAACTTATTGGAGGGTAAATCTGACCAGAACTAAAGTGAGGTTATTTGTAGGATATGTGTGTGTGTCCTATATATATCCTACATATACACACACGATGTCCTGCATACACACGCATGCATATATACACATACGTGCATACAAATACATACACATGTATATACACATAATGTGTACATATCTGCACATGCTTACATGTGTGCATACATGTATATAAACACGTGCATGTGCCCACATGCGTGGCGTTTGCGTATCAATAAATGATGCACACATATGCATAAACAGATGCCCCTGAGCTTGCATCCTGATAAACCCATCCTAAGTTGAAAATGCATTTGATGTGCTTAACCTACGGAACATCACAGCCTAGCCCAGCCCACCTGCGTTATCCTACAGCTGGGCTAACTTACCCGACGGCACAGCGCACCGTGGAGTCCTGGTGGTGTACCCGTGTGAGCGCGTGGCCCACTGGGAGCCACAGCTCGCTGCCCCTCGCAGCGTCGCGGGAGAGCGTCACACCGCACATCACTCGCCCGGGAAACGATTCGCAGCACAGCTTCTACTGAACGCACATCACTTTCACACATGGTAAGGCTGAAAAATTGTGAGTCGAACCTTTGTAGGTCTCGCACAATCTGTACACACGTGTATACCACACACATCTGTATATATGCACATATACATACATACATGTATATAAACACATACATATGTGCACCCATGTGTCTGCATGTACATACTCTCGTCTACCGAATGACTGCGAGTATTTGCTGGTTGTGGCTATTCCGCCGCAGACGCGCTCGGCTGACTCACCGCTGGACGCTGCCCGAGACCCACTGGAGGGGCCATGAGGTACGAGGCAGCCCCGGCGGGTGTGAGCTGGGACCTCGTTGTGGTTTGGGCTGGCGCCTCCCTAAGGCGACTGACGTCGAGAAGCCGCCCATGGGCTCGTCGACCGTTTGTGTGTCTTCTTTGGACACATGTCCATTCGGGTCTGTTGCCTATTTTTGATTTGGGTGTTTTGTCTTCTTATCACTGAGTTGTAGAGTTCTTTATATATTCCGGATACAAATCCCTAGTTAGACATATGACTTTCAAATATTTTCCCATTCTGAGCATTGTCTTTCCACTTTCTCGATAGTGACCTTTAAAGCAAAAAGTTTTAAATTTTTATATAATTCAGTTTTTCTATAGAAATCATAAATCTTAAATTTCCCTCATGTTCATTCTTTCCAATCCTCTAGGGCAATCATATAAATCAGTAAAGGCCGTAGGGTGGGTCACAGAGCTGGGCGAAAGCAAACTGGAACTCAGAATTCAGGAAAATGAACTACGGATGCGACAGCAGTACCCCAGGGGGCCGCTGACAGGTCCGCGTGACGGAAGGCAGAGCTGCCAGCGAGCGTGTGGGACGAGGTGGCCGGGCCGCGTGTCCCAGTCCCCTGGTCGCCCTCCTGGCTGCGCCGTCCTGGGGACACTCACGCACATGGGCTGCTGCCTGCCGCCTGCCAGCTCTGAGGGTCTCCAGCCAACGCTCGCCCCTTAAGTGAAGGTGCCCCTCACTTCACGCCTCAGCCGACGTGGTCGCTCTAAAAATGTAACCACGCAACGAGATGGGTAAGAACTTGACGAGTTCCTCCACTTCTGACAGTCCGTCGACTCGTCTGCGAACTTCTTAAGGACACGCGTCATCTTCCCCTTAATTATTCTAACAACTACACCCCACAGCTACCAGACGCGGGTTTAGCGGCCCACGAATTTTATGTTTCTGGACAATTATTTATGGGCATCACAGTAAGAGCCCAATCTTCCTATTTTAATCAGATCAGCATAATCAAGATTGCCAAAAGCGGTTTCTTTACCACTCGTTAAGTAGTTCCTTATATATTTATCCAGGTACAGGTGACCAAGTAAAAATATGCTCACTAGACGAGGACAAACCAAGGGTTTTCAACATGTTCCCAAATTTCCATTGGGGCCACAGGTTGGACAAAGGTCAGTGTTTCTGTTTCAAGGCAAATACCGTTTTCTATGAACACGTACCACGGCCCCCGCGCAGGCCAAGGGCTTGGGTGGACCACGCTGAGTCTCCGCTGCCCTGTGGCTCCCCCTCCCCCCCCCGCGAGGGGCCTCTTCCCCGACAGGGGCCGGAGGACAGTGCCAGCCTCTCTCCGTGACCTCAGAAAAGGACTGAACATCATTTTCATTCAGCTGCTTTTTATGTTAAATATGTTTCTTCACAAGGGTTTCTGAAATTAAAATTTTATGTTTAACTAGGAAATTAAAAAGAAAAATTTCTCCTTAATGAAATTTCATTTTAATAAATTTTTTCCTTCCAATTTTTAATGTTATTCACATTTGTTGTAGAAAATGTAGCAAATATAAATAAATACAAAAAGGGGAAAAAAATCACCCCAACTCCCACGACTGTTATTATTATTATTTTTTACTAACATTTTTGTGAATTTCCTCCCAGTCTTTTTGGTATATATAATAACTGCATACACACAAGCAGACCATGCACGAAATAACTGGGAGGACGTCGTGCTGGGCCTGAGTTCCGTGTTTCGCGAGGACGCCGGCCGTGAGAGCCCGCGTGGCTGCCGCTCCTGCCCCTGCGCGCGCCGCTCCCCGCGACTGCTACGACCCCCACGAAGGTCACTGCGTTTGCTGGGCTCCGTGATGAGGTGGCTCTACAGGGAAGTTAGAGACATGTGATGTTGCTCCCAGAGGGCTGGCCAAGAAAGTAAGCGTGAAAGGGTGCGGATGGGTTTCTTCAAATGGCCTTGTGATGTTCCTACCACGAGGAAAAACACTGATGCTCAAATATTTGGTACGAATTCAAGTAAGCTGCATCCACATCCACAGGTGTTTGAGTCAACACCAGCAAACACGTGCTTACGTGTCCGTGGTTTGCACCTTGATCACACGGGACATCGTTCTGACACAGTGTGGCTTCTGGAATAAACGCCATGCGTCTGACTCCGCAGTGCCTGGAGATTTACTCTGTTTATCTGATCTTTTGACACCGTCTTTTCTCTTGGGAAGTAAAGAGTTGTTCACGTATGATTTTATGTTTTTGTGTGACACTGGCAAATAATTTTGGAGCCAGTTATCCAGCTTTTGGCTGAGAACAGGTGAGCACCTTCCCCGAGGCTGGCGGGCAGCGCTCGCCGGGAAGGGAGCCCAGGGCGTGAGCGGCAGCTCCGCTCCGGTCCACGCGCCGCTGTTCAATGCGGCAATCATTTATACGTTTCAGTGGACAGAATCAAAGGGTGATCGGAATTTATTCCAGGCAATTTCTCCTTTTGTTTTTCTTAATTCATGAGTATTAATATTCTCTAATGAGGATTTTTTATTTTGAGATTTTTTTTTTGGTTGGAGGGAACTCTCCTTCCCTCCTTTCTGCCAGTGCGGAGCATTAGTGAGCTACTCAGGTAATGAAATGGTCACAAAGTGTGTTAGCAACTTTTTACAAAGGGAAGGGGAGGAGAAGGCTCGGTGCGTCCTCTAATAAGAGCGGTATGACTGTAATTCTAAGGTTCTTGTGGAACAGCAGCGTGGTCCAGTGATTACAGTGTCAGTTTGACGCCCTATCTCGCATCTATTGTCTCCTGCGAGGCAGAGTTGATGTGCGACAGGAGACTTAGCAACACAAACATCTGAGCTGAGAACCTGGGAGAGGAGAGGTCTGGAAGGAGCCCCCAGCAGCAGGATTGAGTCAGTGCGTTGTGATAATCGCTGGGACTTATTATGCCTTTGCTAATGAGTCAGCACGGAGCTGCCTCATGTGAATTCTCTTATTTAATTCCCACATAAACCTTTTGAAGTTGGTTCTGTTATTATCCCCACTCTTCGGATAAGGAAACTGGTACTCAGAGTCTGAGACTTGCTCAAGACCACGCGGCGTAAGTGGGGCAGGAAAGAGTAAAACCCAGACGTCACACTCCAGGTCAGTGCCTCTTAAATACTGAGCTGTATCAGCTCCCAAAATTTAATAATGGTATCACCCCTCCTTAAAATACAGCTGAAAATAAATTTGTCATGCTCTCTGATGGCTATTGTCAAAAATTTGCAGTAGTTACTAATAAAAAATAACAAATGTGATTACAAATAATTTTAATACTGTATGTCTGTACAGTATGCTCTCACAAAGCAAACTGAAAGTGATTGGAAAGCTAGAGTTACTGGTGTTTCTTCTTCTAAAAAAGAGAGAAGGGTGGGGTGGGCGCCCTTAGATGTCTGAGCACGTCTCCTGCAGGACCTGGCCGCAGCGGCTCCCCAGCCCTCGCGGGAGTGTGGGCTGGACGGAAGACGCGCCGCGGCCGTCATTTGAAACAAGAAGTGCCTGGTGTCCGGGCGGGCAGAGCCTGGCTGCATCCGGAGGAAACTGTAAAATCGTGGTTCAGTAGGCCGAGTCCTGTTGGCCATAGGCGGGTACCAGCAGGCTGACCTCTGGGGTACTTGGGCCCTAGGATATTTCTAAGACCTGTTGTAATTTTTACAAATGTATCATAAATATCTGAAAACTCTAAGTTATAACAACTTGCTATTTTTAGACGTTCTGAAACCTCACTCTCCCCCTAAAAAAGGGCATAAGCATTTGGTTTATTCTGTTTGACTATTGAAATAAAATCAGAAATGCTCCAACTCTAATACAGGAAAACCTATTAAAAACTAACACAACATTACTAGGGGAAACATTAGCATGCGAGTAAGCAATCACAGCCACGATACGACCCACGGAGTGTGAGCAGACACACTGTGCCGACCGCGCCCTCGGCCGGGGCTGTCCATGGCTGCGGGAAGAGAGGGAAAAACTTCACAATTCAATTCATGAGGCAGGTATTTATGACGCACTTCCTGTGGGCGAGACTGCAGCAGTCCCTAGGGAATGCGAAGGTAAATACAGTGCAGTTCCTTTCTGCAAGGGGGATAAGACAACGGCACAGATGACAAGACGTGAGTGTGGCTGTGTGACCTGGGAGTTTGGAGGAAGCTCGGCTGCTGGGGAGGGTGCCGAGGGTGCTCGCTAAGGTGAAGACACTCCAGAGGGAACCTGAGCTCGGATTTCCACGGAGACCGGGAGGAGAAGGGGCGGGAGGTTGTTAAGGGGAAGGACAGGCGGGAGGCCGCAGGTCACACCGCAGCAGGGCCTGGTCTGCCTAGACAGAGGGCCGAGGGCCCCCAGGGCTGAGGACTTCCCTCCCTGCACCTGTGAACTGGCCCCCAATCTACGTCCCGCCTCTCTCTCTCTCTTATTCTGGACACTTCGCATACAATTTGTGGTCTGTAGAAGCACCGAGAAGGACCTTGCCCAGATGCGAGAGTTCCCAGAGGCCCCCAAAGGGGCAGGGGGCGTCTGGACAGCAGCTGGGCGTGTGGGAGCCCGGCTGGGGCGGGGGCTGCCCTGCGGTCCCTGCGGCTGTGGGAGACCGGGGAGGAGGGGCTGGCTAGCGGGTGGGGGCTTGTCGGCCACGTGATGCGCCGGCAGCACCTTGATCACGGCGGACCTGACACGCGCAGGTTTCCTCTTTAGAAAGACCCCCCACCTGCGGATAGTATGGAAGGACAGCACAGGTAGGCCATGAACGGAATGAACACGAAGGCCCATTTATCGCCCGCGGCTGGTGGACACGAGCTCATGGAAACCACCCAGCAGCTTTGCTGAACCCCTCAGTACCCCCAGTTGCTTTTGGCTTTTTCTCCACTCAGAGCATGAATATAATAGAAGAAAAGGTTCTTAAAGTGCCGTTGAGAATATTTACAATTAGCTAGCCAAAGATAGAAAGCGAGACAACGTAATGATGTGTTGTTTGACACATAATAGCAGAATGCGAAACTGTAACCTTGCTTTTTTCTGATTTACATTTATATTGTACACGCTGACAACATCTGGGATAAGTAAACATTACATTTTCTATCGTGAAATATCTGAAAGCAACATATTAAACCTTTTAGTTTTTAAAAATGAAAGCCAGTGGAAACATCTTTGCATTCTGACATAAAAGAGACTGTTAGTGTATCTGTACATTCTTTCACACAATTAATATGAAAATTAGACTTTGCCCCTTGTAAACTTGCTCAGCTGTAAACAAGCCGTCCTGGAGATTAGATCAAACGCTGAGCTCGTCGATGGCACTGAAGTAAATAATGACATCACGGTAAATCAGAGCCCTACAGATGTTAGACACAAGGAAGATGTTTTTTACATCTTTGTTGAGATATAAATTATATATCACAGGAGTCGCCCATTTAAAGTGCACAATTCAATGGTTGTAACATATTCTTAGGGTTGTGCAGCCATCACCTACTATCTAATTCTAGAACATTCCCTTTGCCCCAGAAGGAGGAACCGTACCCACCAGCATGCACTCCCCAAACCCCAGCCCCAGCGGACACTAATCAACTTGCTATCTCCTCAGATCTGCTTTTTGTGGACATTTCACCTGAGTGGAATCATACAACGTGCGGTCTAAGAAAGATTATTTTTAATTGTAATTTTAATAGCTGTGAATCCGTGATGAGAAATCTTTTTCACTACGACTTAAATTGCTATCCTAATGAGAAGCAGTGGCAAAGAAGCCCCACCGGAAGTTGTCAACATGCCTGAGCAAGAGTCTCCAAGAAGCTTCCGTCCCTGCCGCAGGCCAGCACTTCAGCTCGTGTGACGCCCAACGGCGGCCTCCCCTGCTTTGTCTGCAAACTACGAGCGGCGCGGGCCCTGACTGCCTCCGCGCCCCACCGCGCACCGCTAACCTCCTTTAGCCTCTGTCGATGCAACGGGCACACGTTACCTGACACGCGCTAAGTATTTATTTTCTGATGGTTGCTCCTGATCCTCATTACAGTGTGGGTACGTACACGCTAACACATGCGTCAGTTTTAATGTCGTGGTCTCCACCTGCTTCAGCCCTGTGTCTACTGAAGTGCCGTACTGCACGGAACTTACCGTGTTGGTCTCATGTCAACGATATTCTGTGTCTTTTATTACACAGATTTTCAAGTCTGAGAAATTTTAACCAATCTTGGAAAAAAATCAAGAAAATAACCTATTTTCTGACTAGCTATTAATTTTATTAGCAATCTTTACTTTGGATATATTTTGGTTATCATTTTACTTTTGCAGGCTTATTAAACTCTTCTTATATATTAACTAAAGAAGATATTATCACTGATTATTCAATATGTTCCCTTTTTTTACAGTAGAAATTAAGATAAAAATTTCCCTAAAAGCAGCTTTACACACAATCGACTTATGGTCCATGTGAAAAATCGTGTATTGTAGCGATTGCTAATTTCCTTTGTGGCACATTTTCGCTATATTCGTACTGTGATCCTGCCTCTGAATCAATCACCCCATGTCTATACTCAGCAGTGTAGAAAACATACTAGTCATTCACCCAATTTGGGGAAAGTTTTTTTTATTAAAAGAAATGATTTATACTATTTTCACCGAAGCATTTTCAAGTCTGTTGAATCCAAACTGCTGTGGCACTAAGTAGGCAATGGAATGATGAGAGAACGCCGGCTGTGTGGTCTGCTGTCTGTAGGAAACCAGGAACCGCAGGGCCGTCACGCGCCCTCTGCGGTGTTTGCGTGTCCCCCTCCCGCCCCGCAGAGCACAGGACTGCGAAGAAACACTCCGGAGCGCCTGGTGCCAGCGCCGCATCTGCTCCTGCCCTGGCGCTCGGTCCAGGACGTCGCCGCACCTGCCCCCGCCCGTCCGTCTCGGGGAAGGCGGGAAACGCACCGCCTGTCCCTGGGGTTCCCGTGGCACTCACCCCCGTGGTTGGCTGGCAAGGCGGTCGGCAGCACCCTGGAGCTCCTTGCATTTTGTTACTAACAGGTACTGCCCGTCAGTCACTAAAACCCACACATTTGACCACGGCTGTGTCTTCCGATGACAGTCCTGGGCCATGGAAGTGGCTTTTGGATAATTACGGAGAGATGACAACAGCCCCACCTTAAATTGCATACTGTGTGTCAGGCACCAGGCTCGATGCTTAAAATATATTATCTCTTTTGCTTCCCATAAAAGCCTGGTGAGGTGGATGTCACTGTCCCCATTTTACAGGTGAGAGAGCTCGGTCAACCACGTCATCATCTGCTCTTAGAAGGGAACTGAAAACAGACGGTCGTGTTCGCACTTTGGCGAACGATAAGACGCACTCCTGCCTGTCCTCTGCAGTTGTTGTGTTGTTTCAACTAGCGCAGAAGCTGTTATCCCCACCGCTGGGTGAGTGGAGATGGACGTTAGCAGGTGGCACCCGCCTACGCAAGGCACCTTGGCCCCGTCGCCGCCTCTCTGCCCTCCGCCTGCGCGCCTCGTCGGGCCGGCAGTGTGGCCTGCGGCCCTCACGGCTCCCCGGTGTGCGGCAGCCTGCGGCAACCACAGCCCCGGAGCGAAGCAGAGGAGAGGCAGAGGGCGAGGAGGGCAGCCGCTGGGCACCAGACACCGTGAGGAGCTCGCTCAGGTAGGACGACTCCCGAGAGCACGTCTGTGGCTTTCAGGTGCCGCCTCCACAGGAAGAACCAGCCCGTGCCTGCCCTCCCGGACGACCGCACCGTGCAAGTCCTGGCCTGGGAGGGGACCCGTCTTGCCCGAGCCACGGATGTGGGTGCGTGGCGGACGAGGAGCTTTTCTCTCATCCTGAGAATGGGCATCGCTGATGCCATCTCCAGCTCAAACAAAATAATATAAATGAAAATGTTCTCAAGTAGACTCACTGTTTCGAGTTGGCAGCACCGTGGGACACTTAAAATACTGCAGGAAGTTAAAATACAGAAGACAGAGAAGGGAAAAGGACTAACTCGATTGAATGTGTTGTCAGACGATTGGCGCTCCCTGGGAATGCGCCCCCTTCCCTCGTTCACGTGAGTGGCCGACATTTGAGACCAACACAGTCTCTCCCCACTCGGCCGTGCGTCCAGCTGCTTACAAAACAAAGTGCTGAAGTGCCGCCAAAGACCAAAAAGATTATTCAAAAAAATTAAAAAGAGCCAAAAGGGCATCTGACAAAGTAAGACAGGTTAAAATGTTATCTTTACTGAAAATTCATCTTTGGTCAGTGACGACTCGTCAGAAATACGCCCACGACCCACACTCCACACAAACGTGTGCGACAGAGTCTCTGCGTAGACGTTTCGTGGCGAAGACTACGTGTGTTTTTCTCTTAGGAACTTTCACAGCCTTTGAGAGGAATAAAAATGTCTATGTTTATTACTAAAAGTACACATATGCATAGATGGGAAAGATCACACAAAAATGCTTACAGCGATTATCTTTGGGCAAAGGAAAGGTAGATAATTTTAATCTTTTTACTTAAAGTTTAAAAATTTCGACAACAAACGTGTATTATTTTTATACAAGAATGAAATTTTTCTTTTTTTAACGAACACACTAACAAGTGCTTTTCTGTCTTTCCTCACATCTGTGCTTCCTTCTCGTTGAGAGTGTTTGGCTGTCCATGGTGAACCTGTTGTGCCAGCGACACACTTTCTGGATCTTTCTGTGACTAAGTCCTAAACATTGCTGAAGGCAGTGTCTGGGAGTCACGTCCTGCCCCTCCAGGTGAAGAAGAAAATGAGTCCCCCGCCTATGGCTTTGGTTTGTCTCCCCCCTTAGCGTGCAGAGGAGGACAGGTGCACCTGTGCTCAGGCCTGGGCACGACCCTCCCCACGGGATGGGACGGCAGCCCAGCGGGGGCAGAGGGCACACTCGAGCTGTTCTGCAGACTAGCAGTGACACGAAGTCTTGGTTTATTCTAGAAAACAGTCATGGACAATGCAATCAGGACCTGTATTTCTCTGTCCATCACAGAAGGATCTCTAATGCTTTTAGTTTCAACTTAAACTAAGATTTTCACAATATGAAATTTTCATGGAAACTGCCTTCAGCATAATAAGTACAAGTCATTTATCTGATAAAAGAATGTCAACAGCAAGTACAGTATAATTTGTGTGGGGACAAATTGCACCTGTCCTTCCCAGGAAGAAAGGGCCACTGCCGAGCATGGAACAAATGGGGCAGGGTCAACTCTAAGCACCGGTGTTAATACGCAGCTCCCAGACACACGGCGCGGTCCTTTCAGAAGGCGGATGCAAATTGTACCTAATAAAGTTATTATAAATAATTGCTCTCTCTCCCCTGCACAGTCAGCGCGTTGGGAACGGGAGAAGAGGCGGTTATGAATGAGACACCCATAAATTACGAATTAGGAGATGTCTGATGTGGCACTCCTGCTTTCCACCGCAGTCAGGATATATTTTCGAAGATTAGTAATATCAGTTATGGAAGTGGAGGTCAATCGACTCAGAGGTTCAGCTCGCAGGGGTGGGATGCAGCGTTCAGAGTGTCTTCAGGATCCTCACGGGGTAACCGCAGACATGTCGCGGCAGGTCACAGGAGAGACAAAAGAGAAGGTGTTTATTTTCCACATGATAATGGCCAGAAAAAAACAGGAGACGTGAGTATTATGAAAGGAAAATCAGTCATCGACAGTATTATGGGTGAAGGCGTCTCCCAGTGCAGCGGGAAGATCATTCGAACAGTCCCGGTCGAGAGTCCTGCCTGAGCTGGGTCCTGAGCTGAGCTGAGCTACACGCATACCAGGAGGCACGAAAGCCAGGCCGCGGCAGCTTCTCTAACACCAAGACGGGGCGAGCAGGAAGGGACAAAGGGCCTGCTCAGCACCATGGGACGAAAGGGTGCCTGGAGGGAAGAGGGCCCTTGCCCCAGGAAGGGTGCACGACCTGGGCCTTGACCCCTACAGCTGGACGTCCTGCCCATGGCGGGCTCCGTGTGCACGGAGCAGAGTTTGCCACTCTCACATCTTCAGACGGCTGTTGTCGTTCCTGCCCTGCTGACGACATCCCGTCCAGCCAGGCTCGGGCAGCCTCGGTGCAAGCAGAGAGCACAGCCAGAGGCTGGCCAGGGAGGTGAGCCTTGGGGTCAGGACGCACCAGACCACAGACTGTGGCAGGAGCGGGCTGGGCCAGCCAGGCCTGGCCGGGGAGGGGCTGGCGCGGCAGGTGGCTCCTCTGGGTACTGGAGGGAGGAGGGTCAGGCATGCGGTGACCGCTGTCTCACAGGCGGGGACCTGAGAGATCGCGGATGGGACTCCAACCAGGCATCTAAAATCGTCAGGCTCTGGACACACACAGCAGAAGGGTGGCCTGCAGGGCCGAGCGGGGAAGGGGACAATGTCGATGGGCGCAGGGTTTTGGTTTGCCAGATGAAGCGAGTGCAGAGGTCCACCGCACACCAATGCGCATAGGGCTGATGTGACTGTATTGCACACTTAAAAATGTCTAAGACAGTAGAGTTCGTGCCATGTGTTTTGCCCCAGACACACAAAGCAGGACTCCAGTCCTTTGATCTTCACACGCAGAGCGGGGTGCGTGACCAGGACCCTGGGCCTCCGTCTGAGCAGTGAGATTCCTTAGAACCAGAGAAGCCAGAATTTGGCCTGTGATTTTTGTCACTTTCTTATATAATAAAATTTTATGAAGATCACAGAGAGATTGTTGACCAAATGATCAGGTATACACTTCACTTGCAGAAAAACTGAAAATAACAGTGGGCCGAGCGTGCGCCATGTGGCTGCTGAGCCCATCCTGTCTCCCTGCCCTGCTCACAGAACCAGCCGGGGGCAGCGTCTTGCCCTAGGTGACGGCACATTTATGTGTTTTTGGCATTTGCCTGCTCTGAAGCTCTGGCAGCAGGAGAGGCGCTTGGTGATACCCTCAGGGCAAAAATATCCAGAAGTAGCCCAAATCCCCCTGAAACCTGTCCAGGCTTGTGGGAGGTACTGTGCGTCACTAAATACCCAAGCAACGCGAGGAGACACGGACCGAGAGAAGGTCAGACACTGACGTGCAGGCCCAGGAGGGAAGGCGCCCCGCGTGTCTGGCAGCGCGTAGGCGTCTACTGTGACAGTGGGGAGAGCGCTCAATCGGGCAGGCATCATGCCACACGGAGGGGGCTTCACTCTCAGCAGGACGGCACCAAAGTGGGTCAGAATCTGTTCCTACCCCGGGCTACGCCTCTCTCTTGTGTGACCTGCTGTCTTACACGGTTTTGTGTTTGTGGTTTGGTTTTGCTCCCAGGCAAAGAGGTTGGTGAACGGTGCACTTTGCCCAGCGTGGGGTGGCGGGTGGCAGCCGGAGGCCCAGAGCGCTGTCACAGGCGTGGTGACCCTGTGGCCACTGGCTGCACTGGCCGCATGAGCTGCCACTGCCACTGCTGTTTGGTGGCGCCCTGGGGCCTGTGACCCTGGTCTCCTCTATTGTCACGTCTCCTTTCTCCTGTATGCTTGCCTTGGTTTTCTTGACATTTCAAGGAACCCTTGGAAGGGCTTCACCTCCCAGGTTGGCCAAGATGTAGAGTCAGTCTGAGGGTCTTGGCCGTGGCTGTTGAAGGGAGCCGGACTAAATCTCGGATGGGGCCAGAGGAGACCCAGGCGTCCCTGCAGACGTTCTCCAGGCCCTGCCCTTCAAGGTCACGTGGTAAACCCACAGCCCTTCCACGTCCATCCGTGGCTGTGGTCTGCACGTCTCTGGAGAGCAAGAACAGCCACAGTCGTGCCTCGCTGGGATGTTACACTGGCTTTGGGCAGAGCCTCCTGGACGGGACCTCACGGGGCACAGTCCTCAGTGAGATGTTTTCCCTCCTGAACGCAGAGCGAAGCCTCCTTCAGATCCGCAGCCCTGTGCAGCGCAGCCCCGGAGTCTCTGATGCCAGCCTGGAGATGCAGCCTCTTCAGCAACCCAGACTCACCTCTGTCTGGCCAGCTCGGATGGGCCACAGGAGCCAAGGCAGCCACAGGTTCTCTGCCATGGCCAGGAGCGAAAGCCTTCACTCTGGGTTCCAACCCACCGTCCCTCTTCTCTCTCTGGCCTGTAGAGCTGGACCAACGAGGGCAGGTCGGGGGCGTGTCTGAAGGCCCGTCCCTGTGAGAGCCAAGCCTCTTTTCTGGGCTAAGCTCGGGGCCACGATTTCCTTCCTTTCTTATCCTAGGAGGCCCCACAGTTCTTTGTTTTCATGACAACTTTATTGAGATGCATGTCACGTGCCACGCCGCTCCCCCACTTTGCGCGCTCAGTTCAGTGGGTTTAGTAACTCATCACCACGCCCAGCACAAATCACGTTGCTGTCTGTCCTCCTCCCATCTCTTCTCCCTGGTGGATCTGTGTCCTGCGGACGGTCCCCGTGTTCTCATTCTTGTGGGACTTATGGGGGGCTCCTGCACTCGGGCCACGTCCTTCCCTTCTTCAGAAGTTTTCAAATAACAACTCTCATGCAAACACGTGATGAGCAGGGGCCAAAGATTTTATTCAACTTATTAATTAATGAGGGGAGATAATGGGGGAAGATATAATGAGTATGATGTTAGAACTGGTTCAAAGAGTATTTCAGGACCTAGGGATGTTTAGGCAATTTAATAAAGGAATATTAAGATAAGATTGCTCAGTTAGATATAAAACTGGTTGATATCCTAAAGAACAATAAACTATATCCTTTGGGGTATATTTTCTTACTTGTTTTAAAATGTAGGTTTTATTGTTATTTAGGTATGATGAGGCCAACAGATCAGGAGACAAGTGCCATTGAAAAGACAATTTGTTACTCACGGCTGCCAACAGAAGGGGGCCTGCCACGCCACGCCACGCCATGCGGGGCCATGTGGGGAAGCTCAGGGTCGGTCGGAGGCAGAGGCAACAGCCTTTATATGTGACAATAAGCAGTTCACATATGTGTTTCTGTGGGAATCAATGGGTGAGGCAGGGCCAGGAGGCTGTGCAGCTTTAGTGCTGGCCGGTGTGGGTCATTTCAACGGGGGTAGAAGCTGTCCTGGTCAGGGCATTAAGGGCTCCAGATATGAGCTGGCTGAGAGCATGGGCTTTGGACTGGTGGTTTGCGATGAAAGGTGTGCTTGCAGGTGAGTTGCCCTCCAGCTCTAGCAGTGCGCCAGCCCTAGGAGGGCAGTCTCTCCCTCAGGGAGCCCCAAATGCCAGAGTGTCAAGAATATAGAACCGGCCTCACAGGGATGTTGTCATCATCTATGGTTTCCCGGTTTATGTTTTTCTATGCTTTCACTTTCAACCTTTCTGTGTCTTTATATGTAATGTGAGATCTTGAGACCCCAAGCATACAGTTCAATCTCATTTTTAACCCAATCTAACCATCTGACTTTTTATTCTAGTACATAAAGTGACATTCAGGTTTATCTATACCATCTTACTGTTTTTTTTTTTTTTTTTGAGACACTCACACTGTCACCCGGACTCCAGTGCAGTGGTGTCATCCTAGTTCACTGCAACCTCAGACTCCTGGGCTCAAGCGATCCTCCTGCCTCAGCCTCCTGAGTAGCTGAGACTACAGGCATGCACCGCTGTCCCTGGCCTGTTTGCTATTTATTCCATCTGTTTTTTTTTTTTAAACTCTAGTCATGGCTTTCTTGGATTAATAAAGTATTTTTATTTTTCCATTTCCTCCCTCCACTAACTTTTTAGTTAAACATTCTTTCATTATTCTCTTAGTGATTGCTCTAGAGTAGTGCTGTCCAACAGACCTTTCTCCCATAATAGAAATATTCTATAACTGTGTTGCCTCCCGTATACTACCCCCTGCCCCAGGATTTGGTGACAGCTGTATCCCTGTATAACAGGGGTGTGCAAACTTTCTTTGCAAAGGACCAGATGGTAAATATTTCAGGCTTTGCAGGCTATATGGTTTCTACTTAACTCTGACATTATAGCTTAAAGGCAGTCATAGATAATATGTAAACAAATTAGCATGGGTGTGTCCCCAAAATACTTTATTTACAAAAACAGATGGCAGGTGGATTTTATATCCAGCAAGTTTGCCTACACCTGCCCTATAGCCTCACCCCCTTTGGGGTGACCTTGTTTTCAGGGCTCCAATTCAGAATAGATCATTTTCAGGACAGACACTACTTCCTGATCCAATCTCTGTGGCCTGGGGGTGATAACAGTTTTCCACCATTGCTTGTCCCAGTTAATTCATCAAACCTATCTGGCTTTCTTATTCCCACCCATACCTCTGTTAATAGTCCCTTAATTAGACTCTTCAGTTTAACACTTTGTGCCATCTTTTCCTTGGTAAGATTCCAACATATATAATTTTATACTTACGTCATGGCAAGCATTTCATTGTGTCCTAAGTGACAATAAACTGTTAACATATGTGTCTCCCTGTGTCACCAGACAACCTGGAGGGCAGATACCATGCCTTGGTCCTGTTCATATTCACCATTAATCCTATTGCTGACCTCTGCAAGCAACTGAAGTGCAAAATCCTTCTAAATTGAAGAAGCAATGCAGAAATGGAGCCAGGAGAGGTCAGAATTAGGAAAAAAGATGAGTATTATTTACTGAAGTGGGCAGGTGGTGAAAGAGGAATTTTCCAGAGAGATGGAGTAAGTAAAGTAGAACTGGTAGATTTAGTCTCAATGTCATCATGGGAGGGAAAAATTACAAGTACCGGCTGTGAATAATGACTGTTGTTGAGTGCGGGTGAGGACCTGGTGTGACCACCGTCAGTTGAGTGGGGTGAAGAGATGGTGTGAACAGTGTCAGTTGTCCAGTAGGGGTGAGGAGAGGGTGTGAACAGTGTCAGTTGTCCAGTAAGGGTGAAGAGATGGTGTGAACAGTGTCAGTTGTCCAGTAGGGGTGAAGAGATGGTGTGAACAGTGTCAGTTGTCCAGTGGGGGTGAAGAGATGGTGTGAACAGTGTCAGTTGTCCAGTAGGGGTGAAGAGATGGTGTGAACAGTGTCAGTTGTCCAGTAGGGGTGAAGAGATGGTGTGAACAGTGTCAGTTGTCCAGTAGGGGTGAAGAGATGGTGTGAACAGTGTCAGTTGTCCAGTAGGGGTGAAGAGATGGTGTGAACAGTGTCAGTTGTCCAGTGGGGGTGAGGAGAGGGTGTGAACAGTGTCAGTTGTCCAGTGGGGGTGAAGAGATGGTGTGAACAGTGTCAGTTGTCCAGTAGGGGTGAAGAGATGGTGTGAACAGTGTCAGTTGTCCAGTGGGGGTGAAGAGATGGTGTGAACAGTGTCAGTTGTCCAGTAGGGGTGAGGAGAGGGTGTGAACAGTGTCAGTTGTCCAGTAGGGGTGAGGAGATGTGTGCAGTTGTCCAGTGGGGGTGAGGGGACGGTGTGAGCAGTGTCAGTTGTCCAGTGGGGGTGAGGGGACGGTGTGAGCAGCGTCGGTTGTGGAGTGGGGGTGAGGGGGCGGTGTGAGCGGCGTCGGTTGTGGAGTGGGGGTGAGGGGACGGTGTGAGCGGCGTCGGTTGTGGAGTGGGGTGAGGGGATGGTGTGCGCAGAGTCATTTGCCGCATGAGTCTGAGGGAACGGAAGAATGAGTGAAGTTCATTTTATCATTAGGTAACTGGTATCCTTTGAGGGCAGTGTCCATGGAGTGGTGGTTTTTCACGTCACCTATCAAGCAGCCAAGAAGCACACTGGCATTCGGAAAGTAGGAGCAACGAATTAGGAATATGCGCTAATTTTTTAAAAATGGACAGTACGTTTTAACGGGAAGGGAAGGCAACATCCAGTTTGGAAGTTCCCGCGCAACCCGCTCCAAGCGCACAGCTCCAGGGTGCAGAGCGGTGAACGCGGGAGTGACAGGGACCCAGCGGGGCTGGCCGGGCGCAGGCGGCGCGCCAGGAACTCAGGGACGCCGCCGCCGCCCTCCACTGCGGAGTCGCGGAGCCTCGCGCGCCCCACACACGCCACCCTCCAGAAGCACACGAGGCACCCACTCGCGCTGCCCGCGACGCATGCGCACTACTCCCTGCGCGCCTCCGTCTCCGCGCCTCCGCCGCTTAGTAACGACAGCGGGTTCCGGCGGAGCGGGGGCGAGGCCTTAGGATACCACGCCTCCTGCGCACAGGCTTCTCCGCTCGTGACGTCATTGCCGGGACTCTCCGCAAGGCGGGACCTCAGGACACGACGCCTTCCGCGCTGCGCTTTCGGCCCCCTCCGTGACGTCATCGGGCGCCGACGTTTGGCGAGGCTACGGACGCCACGCCTCCCCACGGCCTGGGCCCTCAGTTACGTCATTGGGCGTCGACTCCTGGCGGGGGCGGGGAGCGCGCGCAGGCGGCGCCTCCGCCGGGCGGTGCTGAGGGGAGGGCGGAAGGCGGGGAAGGCGGCCGAGCGAGGCGGAGCCGGTGCGGCGGCCGGAGCATGGCGGACCAGATCCCTCTGTACCCGGTGCGCAGCGCCGCGGCGGTGGCCGCAGCCAACCGCAAACGCGCGGCCTACTACAACGCCGCGGGGCCCGGGTCACGGGCCGCCCGGCACAGCAGGTAACGCCCCGCACCCCGCGTCCGGGCTCCCACTGCTCGCTTTCCGCGTCCCGCACCCCGCGTCCCTGCTCCCCACTGCCCGCTCTCCGCGTCCCACACCCCATGTCCCGCACCCCGCGTCCCTGCTCCCCACTGCCCGCTCTCCGCGTCCCCGCTCCCGCCACCCGGCTCCCCCAGTCCCCCGAGCGAGGGGCGCCGCCGTCGGGTTGCTGCGCGGTCTCGGGAGTGATCGGGTGCGAAACTTCCTGCGCAGCCGTGCGCGTGGTAAAGACGCATACAACTTTTAATTAGTGGTTGGAAATTACACCTTGAAATGACTCATTTCCACAAAGGCGAAGTGGAGACATCTGGATCGTGTACTCAGTACACTTTCAGACGTGGATGTACAGAGTGCTTTTTGCCGGCAAGAACTTTTGCTTTTAGGAGTAAGAAGTGGAGATTCAGAAAGGTTAAATTAATTAATGGGGCCACGGTTTAGTGGTAGAATTAAAACGTACAGAGCTGTTATTTAAGATGGAAGTGTCATGCCATAGGTTGGATTTGGCTCATATTTCTCACCCAGAGAAAAGGAATGTTTTATAAAAGAAACTTTAAAACAGTATTGCTTCTTGTAGTTTGTGAAATTTTATTTTATTTCAGAGGAATTGCACAAGCAATTGAACTTTAATACATGGAGAAAAAAACACAGATTTCACTCAATATCCAGTGGTTTCAAAATTCGAGTTTTCTGGTTTTGGCTATTTGAGAGACTAACATAGAGCCGCTATGTTATAGAGCTCATTTGCCTCTTGGTTCGTTTACTTACTAGCTGTTTGATCTTAGGTGACTTATTTAAACTCTAGGCCATAATTTGCTCATCTGTGAAGTGGTGGGTAATATTTTTTCTTAGGGCTTTGTTGAGGATTACAGGAGAACTGTGTCAGGTGCCCTTTTTCAGTGCTTGGCCAGAAGTGGGTTCTCAGAGCTACCATTTCTCCTTTCCTCCTCGCTGTTACCTGTAAGAGTAATTGCTTTCGAAATTCTCTGGTTAGTTTTAGTCGATTATTTGGAAATATGCCACCTGTTTCAAAGTAGGTTTCCATCACGGCGCAATTCTATCAGTTTTTGCTTCATGTATTTTAGCCTCTATTGTTAGTTACCGTTACGTCTTCTGGGTCGATTGTTCCTTTCATTGTTACTGTAATGTTCTTTGTTTGTGGTAATTTTCTTTGCTTTGAAATCTTCTCTATTAGATTAATTTAGCCACTCATCCGTTTTTTGGATTGTTTCCATGGTGTTAGCTTTCAAGCTAACTATGTTGTTGAATTCGAAGTGAATTTCTTGTTGGGTCATGTTTTTTAACCGCTCCACCAATCTCTGTCTTTCGATTAGTGTAGATAGACCATTTACATTTGAGATAATTACTGATACGTTTGAACTTAAATGTGCCATTTTATTATCTGTTTTCTGTTCCTTTTGATTCTCATTCCTATGTTTTTCTTTTCTTACCCACCTTTTGGGTTATGTGGACACTTTTTTGATATGTGTACAGTCTTTTTGAGTTTAGGTCTTTGTATAGTTTTCATAGTGTTTGCTCTCAATACACCACCGTGGTGTATTGGTATCAGTATTTTACCACTTCCAGTAAAGTGTGGAAACCCTACTTTCATTTAGGTTCCCACTTTAAATATCATATTCTGAGGCTCAGATGGTGTGTTATAATTTTCGTTTCAGTTATCGAATGTGATTTGTGAAACTCATGATAAAGATAGTCTATTGCATGTACCCGTCTCTCCTCTTTCTATTCTTCCTTCTTGATGTTGCAGATTCTCTCTTTATTGTTTTCTTTCTCTTTAAAGAACTTTGTGTAACCAATATTAAAATTGTTTCTTCTGCGAATGTCTTTATTTTCCCTTCATTCCTGATGGATGGTTTTGTTGGATATAGAATGCTTGGTTAACAGCTCTTTTCTTAGTACTTGAAAAATCTTGTGCTACTTCCTGCTTTCCTCCATGCTTTCTGATTAGGAATCTGCTGTCACTCAAATGGTGTTCCCTATAGATAATGTGTCATTTCTCTCTGGCTGCTTTCAAGTTTTTACTTTGTCTTTAGTTTTCAGAAATTTAATTATGATGTGTCTTATCATGGATTTCTTTGGGTTTATCTTATTTGGTATTCATTAAGCTTCTCAAATCTGTTGGTTTTTGTCTTTCACCAAATTTAGGGAGTTTTTAGCCATTATTTCTTCAGCTATTCTTTTGTTCTCACTCTTTTTCCTCTCCATTTGGATTTCCAGTGACAAAAAAGTTGGATCTTATGTTGGTGTTACATAGTTTTCTTGGGCTCTTCTTTCCCCCTCAGTCTCTTCTATGTATTGTTCAGATTATGGGGAACCTGTAGCTTCGAGGCCAACATGTGGCCTTCTGGATCCCTGAGTGCTGCCTTTTGACTGAATTCAAATTTCACAGAACAAATCCTTTTAAAAAAGGAAGTTGCAGATTCCCCACCCCTGGAAGTTCTCCAATTCTGTGCACTGTTGTCTCCGCTCTACTACTGATCCCGTCCAGTAATGTTTTATTTCTATTACTGTATTTTTCAGTTTTATAATTTCTGTTTGTTTCCGAAGAATTCGTAATTCATTGTTGAAACATTTTTATTTCTGCTGCTTTAAAATGCTTGTCATATAATTCCGGTATTTATCTCAGTATTGGTGCCATTTGATTGTATTTTCTATTTCAGTTGTGAATTCTAGCTCTCGATACGATGAATGGTTTCCAGTTGTACCTTGGGCATTTGTATGTTATGTCAGGAGAATCTAAGTCCTATTTTTGTCTTTCGTTTTAGCGTGCAGCTATCCTGGTTAAACTTATTCCATTAGGTCCTGGCCTACATTTGTCGGCTGTGGTTCTAATGACAGTTTAGTTTTCAAAGCCTTTGTGCTGTGATCTTTGCTCTGCTTGGTTTATGTGGTACCATTGGGGCTCTTCCTGGTCTCTGCTGGTGCTGCAGAGGGGAGGGGGAAAAGGGATTTTTCCCTCACTGGTGCTGCCTGTGTGCCCCAGTATGCCCTGGCAGGAGAGGTGCATCTCAGGCCCTGGGGAAGGAGCCTTCCCCTGGCTCCTTATCAGTCTCTTGCTGGTGGTGCTGGGCTCTCCTGGTGTTGTAGTGGTACTCCTGCTCCATGGGGGAGAGGGGGTGGGATGAGCCTTCCTGGGCTCCTTTCTTGTGCTCAATTGAGGATTAAGAACTTTGGGCCTGTGCGGCTTTCTGCTGGGTGGGAGCACATGAGCTCCTGTGCCACTGTGTTGTTCCTCTAGTCTTGGGTCCCTCCAGCCTACCCTCCTTTCACTGCTGCCATCTTACCACCTTTCAGAGCTCTCCTTTGGTGGGCCCTGGCTTTATTGACAGGTTTACAGTTGGACTGACCGGGAAGGAGCAGGGACAGATGGTTTGTGCCATTTTGTCTGGACCAGAAGTTGTGCTTCTGCATTATTTTTTCAAGTTGGATTTTATTTTACTGTGGTAACATATACATACAGTATTAAAAGTTAAATGGTACTAAAAGGCTTACGATAAGATATTGTGACTGTATCCTACTTACCCATTCTCTCTTACCCCAGCCTCTCACCCCAGAGACAGTTACATGGGACCCATGTTTCTTCTGGCATTTGCAGATCTCCATATTTTTATTTTTAGGTTTTTATTTTATGTATTTTTTTTTTTTATACCAGCACTTTCCTATATGCAGATCTCCATATTTCAGTGACTACATTCCTGTTGTCAAAATCCCAACCCTGATGCCTTCCTTTGTTCCAGCCCCAGCCAGGATAGAATTAGATGCCCTTGCCAGGCACCTACAGGGCCGTTTCCCCTCCTGGCACAGATCACACTTCGCTGTAAATGCTTATCTTCTCATTAGACTCTAAATTTCCTGAAAATAGTGGGATGACATCAGATACCTGGCCTCCTAAGATAAGTTGGAAAGTGTTCCCTCCTTTTCTACTTTTTGGAACACAGTTTATAAAGTTGGTGTTGTTTCTTCTTTAAATGTTTGGTAGAATTTACCAGTGGAACCATCTTGGCTTAGAGATTTCTCTTTTGGATGTTTTAAATTTATGAATTCAGTTTCTTAGTAGTTATTGGGCTATTCAGATGGTCTGCTGCATATTGGACGAGTTGTGATAGTTTGTGTTCTTTGGGGAATTAGTCCGTTTTATACAAGCTGCCGCATTTGTGTGTGTAGAGTTGTTGTGCATAGTGTTCCCTTCTCGTCCTTTCGTTGAGCCATTCATGATTGTGCTGCCACTCTTTTTGTCAGTCTTGCTGTGTTTGCATCCTTTCAAAAAGTCGTCTTTTACTTATTCTCTGTAGAATTTTCTGTTTTCACTTTCATTAATTTCCACTCTTTATTTTTTCCTTCCTCTTACTTGCTTTAGGTTTATTTTGCTCTTTTTCTTGTTTCTTAAGGTGGGAACTTAGATTATTGGTTGGAAACTTCTTTTTTTTTTTTTAATGTAAGAATTTAGTGCTGTAAATTTCTGTCTTGGCACTGATTTATCTTTGTCCCCAAAATTTTAATATTTTGATTTCCTTAGAGACTTCCTCTTTGACCCATAGATGATTTAGAAGTATGTTGTTCAGTTTTTTAGTGTTTGAAGAATTTACTGTTATCTTTCTGTTACTAATTTTTTACATGATTCCATTGTGGTCAGAGAACACACTTTGTATGATTTCAATTATCTTAATTTTGGAACAGTTTGTTTATGGCCAAGGATATGGCACATGTTGGTAAGTATTACCTGGCTCCTGAAAAGAATGTTTATTCTGCTATTGTTTGATGTAGTGTTGTGAAATGTTGATTAGAACTTGTTAGTTACTGGTCTTGTTGAATCTTAAGGCCTTGCCTGTCTACTGTCTAGTGTTCGATCATTTGCTAAGAGTGGGTTGTTGTCTCCAGCTTTAAGAGTTTTATCAAATTTTGCTTCACATGTCTGCACGTCTGTTGTTTGGTGCAGACACGTTTGGGATTGCTGTGTTCTTGATGGATTGACACTTTTATCATTATGTAGTTCCCTGTCTCTGGTAACTTTTTGCTCTTAAGTCTACTTTATCTGACATTAATATAGCCACTCTTGATTTCCTTTGATTAATGTTTGCATGGTATATAATTTTCCATCCTTTTAATTTCAACCCACTTATGTATGAATTGAGTTTCTTATAGTTGGCATTTGGTTGGTTCAGTTTTTATCCACTGCCAATATGTCTTTTGATGGTTGTATTTAGAACATTTATGTCAGTGTAATGTTTGATATGTTAGGGCTTGTGTCTACTATTTTATTTATTTTTTTGTTTGTTTCTCTGTTTTCTTTTTCCTGCCTTCTTACTGGTTACTTGAACATTTTTTAGAACTCCATTTTTATTTATCTGTAGTGTTTTTCAGTATGTCTCTTTGTATAGATATTAAGTAGTGGTAGCTCCAGGAAGTGTATATGCATAACGCATCACAGCATACTATTGTTGATATTTTAACAGTTTGAGTAAAATGTAAGATCTTTACCTCTTTATGTCCCTTTATCCTCCATTAGTCATATGATTCTCTTGTAAAATTATATGTAAAGTTTACATACGTAAAAGTATATAAATATTTCCCTTATAATTAGAGCCACATATCAGATGGTGTTATAATTTTTTACTTTATACTTCAAGCATAATTTAGGAAATTTGAGAGGAGAAGGAAAGCCTATTTATTGACCCATATTTTTTTTTTTACCCTTTCTCTTGTTTACTTATTTCCTGATTTTCCAGAATTTCTTGATTCTGTTTCAAGAATTCCCTAGCTATTCTTTTTGGGTAGATCTGCTGGAATCAGATTCTCTTACAGACATCCTCAGATGATGGAGAACTATTTCTCCTCCTTTCCTGAAGGATAGTTTTACCAGATACAGAATTTGGGTTGACAGTTCTTTTCTTTTAGCACTTGAAAAATGTTACGCCACTTCTTTCTGGCCTCCGTGGTTTCTGATGAGAAATCTGATGTTGCCTGAGTTGTTTATCCTCTTGAAATAGGTGTCATTTTCTCTCACTACTTTCACACTTTTTTCTTTGTCTTTTAGTTTTCAGTAGTTTGTTATGACTCTTGGCATAAATTTCTTTAGGTTTATCTTGTTTGGGGTTTGCCTGGCTTCTTGACTCTTTAAGTTTATGTCTTTTGTCAGATCTGAGAAGTTTTTAGTGTTATTTGTTTGAGTACATACACTCTGAGCTCCGCCCTCCTTCACCGCTTCTGTTACCTGGGCCTCATCTGTTACCTGGGCCTCGTAGTCCCAGAGGATCTGAGTTTCTGCTCGTTGGTTCTTAGTCTGTCTCCTGTTCAGATTGGGCAGTTTCTATTGTTCTGTCTTAAAGTTCACTGATTTTTTTTCCTCTTGTCTCCTTTATTTTGCTGTTGAGCCCATCTATTATGTTTTTTAGTTTCAGCATTTTCCAGTTGATTCTTGTTCATGAGTTAGCTGTGTTTTTGCTGAGACTTTGTAAATGGCCCATTGAGACATTTTTATGATGCCTGTTTTAAACTCTTTGTCAGATAATTTCAATATCTGTGTCATTTTGATGTTGACATCGGTTGATTGTCTTTTCTCATTCAAGTTGAGATTTTTCTGGTTTTTGGTATAATGAGTGATTTTCAAGTGTATCCTGTACATTTTGGGTGTTATGTTATCAGGCTCTGGACCTTATTTAAATCTTCTTTTATCAGGCTTTCTCTGATGCTACTTTGTGGTGGAAGTGGAATGGAATGTGGGGGGTTCCAGATGGGGTAAAAAGCCAGCTCTCTGCATAGCCCTCTTGACACCTGGGGAGGGGGTGGCCCATTGCTGCTGGGCTTAGGTGGGATTTGAGGCTCTCCGCTGGTCTCTGCTGACCCTGCCTTGGCTGGGAAAGGGGAGTGGTGCCTCGATACTGCACTCCTGTGGCGTCCCCTGGCATCGCATGGGGGCTTGTTACCTCTGGAAGGTGGTTAGAGTTCCCACCTCGGAGAGGCCTCCTCTGGCACTGACAGGGATTGGCAGGGTTGCTTTATCACTGCTGGTTGGGGGTGTTGAGTAAAATTTACGGGAGGCCATTGTTTTGAACTTAGCTCCCGCAGCAGGCCCAACAGACCAGACCAAGCCAGAACGCAGTCACCTGTGCTAGGTGCTACTTAATCAAACTGAACTTACAGACAGGCCAGTTTTCCAAAGAATGGGAGATTGACAGCAACCAATCATAAGGGGCCCACTCCAGCCGAGGCGGCATGATGAGAAAGTCCCCTCTGCTTTAACCCTAGAAGGAAGGTAACCTTGAAATGGCCAGTGCACGTTTTGTGTCTTGTTTCTGCTTTCTCTAGCCTTTTCTGCTTGTAAAGCCCACCTCTGCTGCTCAGCTTGTTGGAGTACGTTTCACAGATGGAGTGCTGCCTGATCCACCCATCACTCATAAAGGCCAATTAGATCTTTAAATTTTTGAAGTGTGTCTTTAACAGGGTGAAGGTCTGGCATCCTTTTCACACACCCTGCGATAACTGCCACCCCGCACTGCCCCTTGGCCTTCCCTCACGCCCTCTGGGCAGTGGGGAGGGCATCTCCTTACAACTGGGGCTGTGCTTTTTCCGTCATGTTTGGATGGGGCAGAGTAGTTACTGTCTCAGAGTTTTCTGTCCTGCTAGGCTGCCCCTTTCCTAGGCCTTTGCCTAGAGAGATCAGGCTTTTCTTGGGGGCTGTTTTTGGTCTGTGTCCATTGTGTTTTCTGGTTGCTGACTTTCCAGTACGAAACATGGAATGTATGAGGCAGAGAGAAAACACTGGGACTCACTGTTGTGTCATTCCTCGGGTCCAGGGCCCTTGCCTGATTTGCCCTCTTCCTTGTGTATGCCCTTCCACCTTGTGTGTGATGCTGGGTTTTTAGCCGTGTGTAGTGGGAGGAGTAGGGAGAAGGACGTCTACTTTCTCTTGGTCTAGAACTCAAGGGAGGGGCAGTTTACAGTTTTTCTTTTTTCCACTTTTTATTTACTCTTTTATCTTACAATCATGTTTATTTTTTAACTGCTTTTTTGATATAGTTTGTATGCTGTACAAGTTACACATTTAAAACGTACAGTTCAGTGTTTCTAGTATATTCATAGACATATGCAGCCATCCCCACATTCGATGTTGGAACGTTCTCTTCGTCTCCAAAAGAAACCTGGGATCCTCTAGCTGCCACCCCCACCCCGTCATTCTCCATTCCCCGCCCCCCAACCCCTGTATCTATGGATTTTCTTTTATTATGGATTTGGCTAATGTAGAATTTACCATTTTAACTATTTTTAAGCTTATTTTTGACTTAATGTATAACAAATCACTAATTTCATACTTTGAAATTGTGAAGTGAATAAAATGTATTTCAAAATTATTATTTTTATAATATTTCTATTTTGAGAAATGTGTGCTGTATAATAGAATGCAACTAAAAATTTTTTTTAAAAGTAATTTAATGTATTATATTTCCTAAAAACAAGATTTTATATTATGAGGCCTAGATCTGCCCAGATTGGCAATTGAAAGCTAAATAGTTGTTGGAAAAACAGCTTTGATATTCGCTTTTCTTTGCTCCTTCCTTGACTGTATGAAAATGCCATTTTGTTCTTATGTCTGAGGAATTGTAGTAATGTATTTTAAAGGTTCTCAGGTTTTTCTTGAAGTGGAATTATTTGTATTTCATTATAGTCATACCAGTTTAGGACACAGCATATTTAAAAGATAATGTTGGTCAGTTGTTTCAACTTGTATAAAAAGTTTTCATCATCGAGCTTGTAGTTTTTGGAAGTTTTCAAGGGAAGAATTAGATGTGATTTGAGTATTATAAACATTAAAAAATTCAGTATCATATTGCTTTTATTATCATCAAGAGTGAGGATGTCCTGTTTTCATGTGTCATTAGGTAAATGAAATAATGTGTACCACATATAGTAGTTCATAGTTCACTAGGAATGCAGTTACATGTTGAGACCATTTTTTTCCTTCAAAGTCATGTGAGGCATTGATTTCTTGTAAATTGTGACTATCTGGATAAAAGTAAGGTATTTGTCAATTTGGTATTTTTCATTTTTGTGTTTTAAGTGATATCTCTATCATTCAAATTATCTCTGCAGTTAATGAAGAATGAATGACATTGGACATTATTGTTTTGTTTATCTATGTCTGTTACTACTTTTTCTTTGCTTTTGCCAACAGTATGGCTATTGGCTCTGACTAGAGGCATTTGCAATATTATAATAGTTAAAATTTTAGTATTTAAAAAGAGACTCATTCTGAGAACAGATGGCTATTGTCTGATTATCTGTAAAATAGTAGTATTTCTTGGTAGAGACAGCACAGATTTTTTTAATGCTGGATTTCGCATTCTGATGGTCTACACATAATTTTCTGTGACTCTTAAAAATTTTACAATTATGATAGTCTCATACATATTTTACTAGTTGTAGAAATGAAACTTTGTTGTGGTGGTTCACAGTTAAAAAGCTTGGTTTTTAAGGTACAGATTCTTAAGACAGTATTTATCTAATTGCCCAGGCTCAGGATTCCTTGGGATCAGAGACATCTTCTTAGGGATCTTTAAGAATTTCCTTTAAAAGGGATCCGTAGTTTACCCAAGTATAAGAATTTTTTTACACCTGCCAAAATAGAAATGTTTCACTTAATTTTTCTACAACTGGCAGGATTAGCGTGAACATAGAGTTGATAGTAGGGAGCATCACAGTTTAGGCACCTGGACCATGTGTCCTGAGCTGACTGGCCAGATAGCTGTAAATTTCTGGATTTGCCTTTCATAGTATTGGATATTGTACCATTAACTCTAATTCGGTAGTTTGTCTCAATTTACGTATAGCAGCGTAACTACTTCTTTCAGGACATTGGCATTCAGTTTCCTTACAGAGCATTTCAGAAATCATTAGTCATAGGGGGAAATCACTTCTCAGCTCAAGGGACTGACTGTTTCGTTTTCCTTTTGTTTTTGCTAAGGTTGAGGAATGTTTTTCAGGAACTATTCCTTTAATGTTACATATTTATTGCTATTTTTTAGAAGACTGTTTCACCATTTGTCTTAGTCTGTTTTATTCTGCTATAACAGAACAACTGAGACTAGGTAAGTTATAAAGAACAGCAATTTATTTTTCACAGTTTTGGAAGCTGGGAAGTCCAACATTAAGGTGCTGGCATCTGGTCAAGTGTCTTGCTGTGTTGTCCTCACATGGTGGAGGAGCAGGAGAGAGTGAATCCACTCCCATAGGCCCTTTTTATAATGGCACAAATGCGTATGGCAGCGGAGCCCTCAGGACCAACAGTTCCCATCAGGTTCCACCTCCCGACACTGTTGCGTGGGGTTAGGCTCCAACCCATGAGTTTGGAGGGGACAAAAGCATTTAAACTGTAGCACTGTTTATCTGCTGTGCTTTTGTGGAAGGGAGAGTCCCAATTTCTTATTAGTTCATAGTTTGCTGCTTACCAATGACTCATCATTGACACAGTTGAACTTGGTGGCTGTATTTGGTGAAGGAAGTATGCATATTTCTTTGTAGCACTGAGTTTTGTTGCTTTGTTTTTCTGCTTTATTAACATGCAGGCAGGGGGAAAATGTTTGTTTTTCTTAAAGGGAGTTTGAGCAGTAGGCATGTTTTTAATGTGTTTCTCACTTTAATACCAATTGGTTTCTCAGAAATGTGTCTCATCAAAATGGAAACACTAAGGCTGTTAGATACTTCAAGATAAAATGTGAGTTTTAAGCAAGTTATTGATCTGCTTTTACTTAGGTGCATGTATATTATGTGCCTTCCAGTCCTTGAGCGTTTGGTTGAAAGTTCCTAATTTTTTTAAACCTTTGGCAGCAGTTCAGATAGCTGTCCTCGTTCCTTAGCATGGCAGTACTCTTGGGTTTGGTATCATTCGTTGTGTCGTCTTTGTTCACATTGTTTTTACTCGTTTTAAAAATATGTTTCCAGAATTATACTTAATTGCTGGAAACGTTGATTTTTCTTGAGTGACAAACCAATTAAGTGTGTATGACACCAGGCAACAAAGACACTTAAGATTCTGTGCTTATCCTGTCTCTGAAAAAAATCCATTATTCATCGTCTTACTGTTTTTAAATACTGAGGTAAAATTTTCAGTACAATAGGAAATTGCTTTGGAAATGGAATAAATTGCTCTCCAGTTCAAAGGCTCCATTTCTGAAGTCGGGTTTAAACATGATGTTTCTTATATTCATTTTTCTTCAGCACTCATTGTACTAGTTTTCCAGCAATAAACTTGGTAAGATTGTGACTTTTGCTACAATTCGACACAATCGCCAAAAGAACTTAATGAAAAAGACGAAAATCACATTTTGTGTATTATATTTAGGTGGTGTTTTGAATTTTAATTGCATTTTGTATAAATATTCATTTTCTAGTTGACTGTTTTAAAAGAAGTGATCTTACAAAGAGAAGTAAGAGAAAAGGACCTTTCAAGGGGAAAAATATTTGTTTTAGGCCTGTTACCTCACAGATCATGTAGTTTTTTGCCTAAATCATTTAAAGTGTAACTTGCATATTGGTGTTCTGTGATGGTGTCAGAGTCGTTTGTAGGGGGTTCCATGGAGACACTAAAATGAGTATCATTTTGATTGGGGGGGTAGGGTGTTCAAAAGAGGGGTGAAAATAAGTGAGTGTTAAGAATTTTTTTCCATTTGATAAGCAAGACATGTTCTCTTGTTTGAATGTACATATTTTAAAAGTCCTTTTCAAAACTAAAAATTATTTCCCGGTTTGAAACCTAAGTTAAACTCCTTCCTGTTTAACTGTTGCTCTGTCCCCTGTCCCTGCCCTCTCCCGGCTGCATTTGGTGTCCTCCCCCGGCTGGCAGTGTCCTGCCCGCGCTCCCTCCTGGCTCCTCCAGGGTGTCTGTGCCAGTCAGCCAGACTTCCCAGACCTGCCAAGGCTGGCTGCTTTGCTTCCAGGTGTCCCTTCTTGGGACCCGGCTCCCTGATGATCTGAGGAAGACCCCTCCCTCGCTTCCAGGCTCATCACCCTGCTCTCTTCCCTTCCTGTCCTTCTCCCTTTGACAACACTCTGTGCTGCTGGTCTTCATCCCATCAGCGCGTGGCCTCACACCCGGGCATGGCCTTGCGTGCTCGCGCAGCGCTGTGTGCTCAGTGCTCGGGAACGCGCCTGGCGCAGGTGAGGCACTCGTGTTTCCTGTAAGAGTGCGGTGGGTGTTTCTAGTGGGATTCAGCATAGGTTTTTTTGTAAGCAGAGCTGTGTTTCTTTGTGAATGTTTTTAGCTCATTTGTCATTCAGAGTGTTTGCTTTTTTATTGATTTGTAAGAACTGTTTATAAAGAATTATTAATAGTTTCTCTGTAATACGCTGCAAATATTTCCCCAGTGTCTCATTTGGTTTAAAGTCGTCTTTGATGATGCAGAGTACAGACGTCCGAAGTACCTGGCCTAGTGTCTGTCCCTAGTGAGTGCTCACTCTGTTTTGGTCGGCTGTTATCATTGCTCTGGTGCGTTCCCCATGACTTCTTAGCTGAGGAAGCCCTTAGCAGTTCTTTTCCTTTCTGCTTTTTGGCCTTAGTGACAAACTTATTCCTCAAGTGATTGACACTGTGCATGGACTTGCCCTTTTGCTCAGGCTTTTCTAGGACAAGCATCTCTTAGTGCACGGTACTAACCACTGCAGCCGTGGGAGGGTGAGAGAGCGCGCGCAGAACACCAGCGTAGACGTTAGCCGGGCTGCTGACGATGAGGTCGGTGATGGGTGGAGCACAGTGTCATTAACAATATTTATAGACATTCTTAATTTTTTCCTTTGTTTTTAAAAAATTGTGTTAAAATATACAGTATATAACATAAAATTTACCATTTTAACCATTTTTAAGTGCACAATTCAGTGGCATTAAATTCATTGACATTGCTGTGTAGCCATCACCACCATCCATTTCCAGAACTTTCCATCTTCCCAAACTGAAACTCTGTACCCATTGAACACTAACTCCCCATTATCTACTTCCCCCAGTCCTGGGCAACCACTTTTTTTGGTTTCTGTCTCTGAATTTGACTAGTCTAGCACCTTATATAAGTGGAATCATACAATATGTGTCTTTTTTGTGTCTGTCTTGTTGCACTAAACATAACTGTTTTCAAGGATTGTGTTGTATGTGTCAGAGTTTCTTTCCTTTTAAGGCTGAATGATGTTCTCTTGTATTATCACATTTTACTTATTAGTTCATCTGTCTGTGGACATTTGAGCTTTTATTCTTTTTTAAAATAAAAATTTCCTATATTAATTGTCTTAAACTAGAAATTAAATGGATATATGTGAAGTGCTTAAACTAATGCCTGATACAGTCTTAGCCTTTAGGAAATGTTTGCAGCTGGCTCCTCCTGCTCTCCCATGTCATCTTCCGCCTCTTAGCAGGGAGCCCTTAACCAGCAAGGAGACTGAGGTGGCTGCATGCTTGGCGTGCTGTTGCTGTTGTCCTGGCTTTGGTTAGCTTGCTCTCCGCTGTGTCCTCTTGGCTCTATTTCTCTTGTACTCTCTTTCCCAGAGGTGAACTTTTCTTGTTCTCTGGGTCAGGGGAGGGGCAGTTGCCTATTTGGTGGAGTGGGAGGCAGTCTAAGGATCTATTTTTTTTGAGACAAAGTCTTACTCTGTCAACTGGGGTAGAGTGCAGTGGCGTCATCCTAGCTCACTGCAACCTCAAACTCCTGGGCTCCAGTGCTGCCTCAGCCTCCCGAGTAGCTGGGACTACGGGCACACTTCACCGCGCCTGGCTAATTTTTCTATTTTCAGTAGAGACGGGGTCTCGCTCTTGCTCGGGCTGTTGTGGAACTCCTGGCCTCAAGCCATTCTCCCGCCTCAGCCTCCCAAAGTGCTGGGATTACAGGCCTGAGCAAACGCACCTGGCCTAGTTGTTTCTTAAGTAGCTTTCAATCAATTCTTATTTATTTACTTTTTTTGGCCGTGGAGTCTCGCTCTGTCGCCCTGGCTAGAGTGCAGTGGCATCGTGACAGCTCACTGCAACCTCAAACTCCTGGGCTCAAGCAATCTTCCTGCCTCAGCCTCCAGAGTAGCTGTGATTACAGGCGTGTGCTACCACACCCGGCTAATTTTTCTATTTTTGGTAGAAACAGGGTCTTGATCTTACCCAGGCTGGTCTGAAATTCTGGAACTCAAGTGATCCTCCCGCCTCGGCCTCCCAGAGTGCTGGGATTACAAGTGTGAGCCACGATGCGCGGCCCAATTCTTACTTTAATATCCCTTCATACCCACTTCTAGAGGTATCGTGTGCTGCTGGCTCCTGAGCCCTTGGAGGATTCTGCGGGCACATCAGCCCGGGTCTCGGGGCTCCTCACTGCTCATTTCAGGCTCCACTTTCTTGGATCTGCTTAGTTACCTGCCATCCATCCACCCAGTTGCTTTCCTACTTCCTATAGTTTTGTTTTTATCTTCTCTCTGTCTTCCCTTCTTGTTGGTTTCAGCTTTAAAAACCAAATATTTTCTTTAGTCCAGAAAGTAGCTCATTTATTAATATTCAATCTCCTCCTCATTTAATCTCATTTTCATCTCTCAGAGACTGCCTTTCCCCTTCTCCCTCTGTGTAGTGGTGCAGGCCTCCAGTGGTTCTTTAGGACTGGACAGCTCCCCTTAGCTCCAGGGCCTCTGCCTCCTTGTCCTCAACTCCAGTTACGGAATTTTTGTGACGGACACTAGCTCGACTTGGTTGGTTCGGGTGCCTATCCCTGACCAACCAAGGCAGGATTTGAGCTCCCCATGGAAGAACACAGCTGTCTCTCCGGGGTGATGTGGGGATAAGGAGCTTGGAGAAAGAGGATCTGGTCCGGCAGAGTAACAGGTGTGCTCTGGGTATCTAAATTACCTTCCAGTGCAGAAGTCTCCAGCTGTTGCCTGTGCTCGGAGTGCTAAGTCTATTTATTTCAGCTGCCTACTTCAGAAGAGCAGATGAATGTCTGCGGTGACACTGCGGTCTCTCTCTGGTTGGTCTTTACTGGTTATTTGATGAGATGCCTAAGGATGGAGTCTTAAGACACTTGAATTTCTTTTGGAAAGAAGGTTTCTTAGTCTGATGAGGAAATTCCAGAGAGTCCTTGGTGCTTCTTGAAAGAGGATAAGGGAGACAGGGAGGCGGGGAAAGGTCAGAGACTGGGAGACCTTGGTTCTGAGGCTCCTTTCTGAGGCCTTTGAATTTTCAAAGCACTCAGCATGCTGAAATGCCTTATTTTGGGGAATTATTTTCTACACCCCAATATTCACATACACACAATTCCCTGAAGAACTAAAATGATCGCTAACTGCAGGTATAAAGCTCATTATATGCTATGGAAAATATATTTTAAGGTCTGAAGTTTCCTCCTTTAAAATTCAGAGCAGAGTGGAAATCCTTCTAGCCGTGTTGGTCTCTTCCCAGCCTTGATTATCTGGAGTCGTTCATCATTGTCCCACCTTCTTAACGCCTTCATTTCCCAAATGTTGGCTTGTGGGAATGATGAGATCGAGAGAAAGAAGATAGTAAGTAATGATGATGAAGATGACAAGTGTCCAGATGATCAGTGTTAGAGAAAATGGCAGGAAAAAAGGCGGAGAAGCTGTGGGTTCAAGAAACAACAGATAGAAGACGCCTATTTTGGTCTTCAGATTTTTTTCCCTTGAATACTTTTTCCCCACTGTTCTTTGTAAGAAATTGTAAACATGGAATGTCAACCTAAAATGATCAAAAAGATCAGAATCTAGTTTAAAGAGAGTTTATGAAAATGCAAAGCTTGAGGCCTCCCTTGTACATTGCCTTAGGGAGTTCTCAGGAGAGCAAAAGAGAGGCTCAAGTTTTTAAAGGAAAAAAGGACAAATCAGGAGAGTGGGTGATTACAGAAGTTGCTCATCAGGAATTCCCATTGGTTTACAGAAAGAACACCGGCTAGTGATTGGCGTACCTTGTTGAACTACAGGGTGTATGGCATTTTATGGCTAATTGGTGTAAGTTAGGCTAGCACTCAGATAGCAGGTGCCTTCAAGAGGTAATCATTTAGCTCTAGGGGAGTGAGATGAGCCTGCTGTGACAATTTAAATGCCTTTCTGGTTCTCATAATGTGAAGGGGCTCATGCTGCTCAGATGAAAGGTTTTTCTCTTTCTCAAGAAATGTCAAAATAGGCCAGGTACAGTGGCTCATGCTTGTAATCCCAGCACTTTGGGAGACCGAGGCAGGAGGATCGCTTGAGACCAAGAGTTTGAGGCCAGCCCGGGCAGCACAGACTCCGTTTCTACAAAAAATACAACAATTAGCTGGTGTGGTGGCGTATACTTTCAGTCCTAGCTACCTGGAAGGCTGAGACAGAAGGATCCCTTGAGCCCAGGAGTTGGAGGTTACAGTGAGCCATGATGACGCCACTGCATCCAGCCTGGGGAACAGAGCAAGACCCTATCTGTACAAAAGAAAAAAAAATTATAAAGAAATGTCAAAATAATAGTCCCTTGTGCAGCTCTCTCCACTGTGATTTATCCTACATCTCCAACTTCCAGGAGTGTCTTCTAAGTTTTATGCTTGAAAGTCAGGGTTTTCCCTCAGAGTTTAGGCCCTGTGTTGCTAAGGTCCACATCATGGGGGCAGATCTTGGGGCCGGGTTGTGAGGGAAAAGAGAGAACGAGGATCGTATCTTCTCTGTCCTCCCTACACTGCCTGGAGAGACCAACAGAGGAGAAAAAGCAGAGAAACACTGCCTTGTCGGAGCCCTTTGGCTAGTGCTGGGGCTGGAAAGGGAGGGTCTCTTTTCAGGAGTGTTCTCTGCATCCTGTGTGTAGGGCACATGGAGTCTTGGCTCTGACAGGACTCTGATTTGGGCTTCACGAGCCTATTTTAGATGCCTGAAGCCAAGCTGCCCTTCTCTTGGAACAGTGTGCCTGTCTGCCTCATTGGTTGGAGGTCTGCATGGAAGAAGAATTAATAGGGATGAAAGAATACCAGGTGATAATCAGAAACATTGTCCTATTGCCTGTGACATGAGTGCACCTAGCCGTTGTGTACGTGCACCTGTGTAAGTTACTCCCACGTCTGTCGTGCCTTTTGGCCTGTGGGTCCTGTCCATAGTTTTCATGATGTGCTTGTCTCTGAGTCTTCCAGGCAGTAAGAACCACATGCCGGAGTTCTTGGAGACTCGCTGTAGGTACCCTCTTAACAAGAAAAAAGAAGAAGTCTTCCATAATACTGATCCATCTCTAAATTGCACTTCCGCAGAGTGTGTTAGAATTGCCCGCTTATGTGTTTGATTCCTCTGTTTCTTCATCTGTTGTTTCTGAAGAACTCCCCTCACCACCAGGCCTTCCAAGGGCTGCGTCCTTCTTCTCCGGTGGGCTCCAGTCCAGACAGTGATGCTTTCCTAGCCAGCTGCAAGGCTGCCTTGCTCTGCTGCCTGCCTTCATTCAGACTGCCAGGAACCAGTGCTGAAATCTCAGACTTTTGGCCCTCGGGGCAGATGTCCTGGCTGTGATTTTTGTCTTGTGTTCTGTGCTACTAACGCCCTTGTCCTGCTCCCCGCAGGCTACCTGGCTATGATCTGGGACTGGCTCTGTTGTTTGGAACGCTTATTTCCCTCTTGACATGTAAATTAAGGATTGTCTGTTCTCTGTTCCTTGGTTATGTTTAGTTGTTGGTTCTGGTTGGTTTTGTCTTCTACATGGAGTTTAGAGACTGTGAGGAGAGATTTCAGCCTAAGTGACTGCCGTTGTCCCACAGGAACCCAGAAGTCTGCTTTCTTGTTTTTACATCGAGACAATACCTACCACAAATGCTTGATGTAAAATTAAGTAAGATAGCGCTTGTTGAATCACCGTTATAGTTTGTGACAAATTGTTCTCTGAAAGGTAAGTGTTCATTTTTTAAAGATAAATTATGTTTGTGATTGAGGAAAGATAAGATGAATGGTGTTGAGGATAGGGTGCCTGTTTTTTGGAATCAGGAGAGGAGTGTTGAGCTCTGAAAGAGTGCTGGTTGTTGAAGGGAAAGTTCTAGTGAAGGGAATAGCAGACAATAAATGGGTCATAGCATCATTCCTCTGTATATCAACTCTGACAACAAACCAAGGGACAGTGTTCATACCTTTGGGTATATAGACAACAACATATTGTGAAAAGTCACTTTAGAGCTTTGCTAGATGACTGTGAAGTTGTGTAACATAGAGTGTTTAGACATTACTTGGAGGGGTATTTTTTTGCTGACAGTAACATTTCAGACGATGGGGTTTTTTCTTTCCTCTTACTGAATTAGGTAGTATTGGTTGTGCTGTCGAGCTGCGCATCCCCAGGAAAGGTGCTTTGAGGGTTACTCTCCTAGCGTGGGTGATTGAGGCCTCTTTAGCTAAGGCAGGCCTCCTTGGGCAGCCTTTTCCTTACCCATTTACCTCACCCAGTTTAGGTTTTTGCAAAACAAAGTAGCATCTCTCTGCAGTGTTACTTATTAATTTATTAATGGTTGGCCTCAGCTGAAGGCAGGTTAGTTTGAGGAAAAGAACGCGTGGTTAGTAATATCAGGGCAGGGAGATGTTGTCCTAGATGAAGCACTTACACTGTAAGAGAAGGCTGCTTGGCCTGTCTCAGCACTCCACTCTCACCTTTAACTAGGTACCAGCTGGAAGATGAGTCTGCCCATTTGGATGAGATGCCACTGATGATGTCTGAAGAAGGCTTTGAGAACGACGAGAGTGATTACCACACGCTGCCGCGAGCTAGGGTGACGCAGAGAAGAGGAGGACTGGAGTGGTTTGTCTGCGGTGGGTGGAGACTCCTCTGTGCCAGGTTCGTTATCCACTGATGCCTCATTTCCTCGTGTGCTAGGGTTTCTACAGGCTTAGATTCCAGTGTGGTAATACTTATTAGATATGTTGCTACATAGAGATGTAAAAGCGCAAGAAGACACTGTGCAAGTGATATCATGGAGAGTATTGATAACATTAAGTAAAACCAAACAATACTAATCTGAAAGGAAGGGAAAGCCAAAGTCATTATATTATGTGAGAAGTTTTAATGGTTAAATGCTGGAAAAAATTAGTGATTTTATAGTTAATGCATGGTAGAATTAATTCTGGTCACTGTATCAACATTTATGATGTGCCTTTCTCATCCAAAAAAAAAGATAGGGGCCCATAAAATGCAATTTAATAACACTGTAGTTATGTGTATTATTCACCACCTTTAATGCTTTGACCTGGAATAAAATCCTTCTGTTAATTTAATCAGCAAAATACCAAGACAAGAAGTCCTTATATTTCAAACAAGTTTCCTGGTGGTTGAGATAAACTGGTACGATTCACTTTTGGCTAGCGTCTGGCACATACATCTGAGACACCTTGCCCGCCGCAGGGGTAGGCAGGAATAGGTTGCAACCAAGTGATGCCGCAGGACTTGAGCAGAAGATGTCAGATAAATTACAGCTTTTATAGTCTTTGTGCTGTTCAAGGTTTATAGTCCATACCTTTGTAGCCATTATGAATTTATATCTTTTTATCCATAGAAGAAAGATAAATACTTGTTGAAAAGTATCTTATTTCATCATCCTTTTCATTATCTCTTTAGAAGTTTAACAGAAAGATGTTTATGTAACTAATTTGATTTCTGGGTCAGCTGGTGAGGTGGTATGCACATTGAGTTCTCTGCAGTCCCTTCAAAATTCGCAACGTGGAATATGGGTATGAGGCTGAGCAAGATTTAGGTTCATCCTTCCCCATTCAGCTTTCAGTCAAAGTAAAGCTGTCTTTATCTTTATGTACTGTAAGCTTCATATGAAGAAAGACTTTCCTGGTTAAACAATGTTTTAAAAATTGCTGACTTGTGTTATTAATTAATGATACGGGTCTATGGCTTATTTAAAACATTTTCTGGGTTAAGTAGCCAATATTCTAACATTCCTGGTGTATTCTTTGTGGATACAATTAATTATGGAATTTATTTTGTAACAGATATAAGACTTCAGACTTTGTTTTTTGTCATTTATGATGGTTTGTGTTTTCAAGGGATTTATCTGTTTTCAAATTTACGTTGGCATAAAGTTTATTCATAGTATCTTCTTGTGATCTAGCTACTGTATGAGATCTGTAGTGATGGCACTTTTTAAAAATTCCTGATATTAGTATTCATGTATCTTTAAAAATTAATCTTGATAGGAGATTATCAGTTTTATTTTTTTCAAAGAGCCAGCTTCTGGTGTTGTCTTATTTTTTGTCTATTTTCTTTTAAACTTTTATCTTCAAATAAATTCAAACTTACAGGCCGGGCGCGGTGGCTCACACCTGTAATCCTAGCACTCTGGGAGGCCGAGGCGGGTGGATTGTTTGAGCTCAGGAGTTCGAGACCAGCCTGAGCAAGAGCGAGACCCCGTCTCTACTAAAAATAGAAAGAAATTAATCGGACAACTAAAAATATATAGAAAAAATTAGCCTGGCATGGTGGTGCATGCCTGTAGTCCCAGCTACTCGGGAGGCTGAGGCAGGAGGATCGCTAGAGCCCAGGAGTTTGAGGTTACTGTGAGCTAGGCTGACGCCACGGCACTCTAGCCCGGGCAACACAGTGAGACTCTTGTCTCAAAAAAAAAAAAAATTCAAACTTACAGGAAAGTTACAAGAACTGTACAGAGAACTCCTTGTATACCTTTTACTCAGATTCACCAATTTTTTTTTTTAACATTTCGACACATTTATTTTATCATTCTTTCTATAGCTTCCTATGATTTTTCTTAATCATTTCAGACTAGGTTGATTACTTTATTCCTCTTTACATCTTAATTCTTCAGTATGTATTTCTTAAGGAAAAGGTATTTTCTTATATAGCTATAGTACAGTTATCAGATTCAGGAAATTTGACATTGATAGTTTATATCTACTTTAAGTTTATATTCGGTGTTGTCTATTTTTCCAGTAACGTTCTTTGTTTCTGTGGCACTGGGTGTGGTCACCTCGCATTTAGGTGGCACACCTGTTTAGCCTCCTCTAATCTAGAATAGTTTAGTGTTTGTCTTTCATTCCATTGACATTTTTGAAGAATAATGACAATTATTTTATAGAATATTTTAGATTTGTTTTGTTTGATGTTTCCTCACTTATCAGACTCAGGTTTAACGTTGTGGAATACTACATAAGTGATGCAGTGTCTCTCAGGGCGTTTGCGCCCCATTTTTTTGATTTCTGGTCTTTACCTTCTCTCTTACATTTTTTGACTTTAATCTGCTTTTCTTTAAGATGAATGCTCAGGTCACCTATATTCTACCTTTTCCCTTTCTAATAATAGATGCATTTACATATGGTATTTCATAATCATAACGTTCAAAATATTTTCTAACTTCTGTTATCATTTCTACTTTAATTCACATTTGATTTAGAACTGTGTTGCCTAATTTCCAAACATGGGTTTTTCTAGTTATCTTTTTTTAATTAGTTAGTATCTTCCTTGGTGACCAGAGAACATACTTATGTATATATTTTTTTAATTTCAGTCTTTGTAAGGTGTTGAGACTTGCTTTATGGTTCATAATATGGACAATTTATAGTGAATTTTGTGTATTTGAAAATAATTTGTATTTTTCAGTTGTTGAGTGTCTTGCTCTGTATGTTAGTGAAGTCATATTTGTTAATTGTCTAGTTCAAATCTTCTATATCACTATTCATGGTTTGCTTATTAGTTACTGAGAGACTTCATTAATTTCTAAACATCACTGTGCATGTGTCTCCTTCCTTTAATTATACCAGTTTTTGCTTTATATATTTTTTAGGTTATGTTAGTAGATGATGCAGATTTAGAATAATCAACTTCTGTTGGATTGACCTTTTATTGTCATTTACTGTCCCACTTTATCTCCAGTTTCTTCTGTGAAGGCTTATTTGGTCTAACTTCAGTAAAACTACACCAGCTTTCTTTGATTAGTGTTTGCATGGTATGTCGTTGTCATCTGTTACCTTTTTTTTGATTTTTAAGAAGCTTAATTTTGAAATAATTCTAGATTTACAGGAAATTGCAAAAATAATAGTACAGAGAGGTCCCTTGTACCCTTTACCCAGTTTCCCTCAATGGCTACATCTTATACAACCATAGTACAACATCAAACCAGGACAGTGGCCTTGGTACAGTGTGTGTCTATGGCTCTCTGTCATTTTTTCACATGACATCTGTGTAACCACTGCTGCAGCCGAGATCAGAACCGCTGCCTCAGCACAGAGAGCTCCCTGTGCTGTCCCAGTGGTCACATCCACCCCCAAGCCCCCACCCTGACCCTGGCAACCACTAATCTGTTCTCCATTTTAATTTCAAGAATTAAAATCTCCATTTTAATTTTAATTTCAAGAATGTTAGGAAACTGAAATTATTCAACATGTAATTAAAAAAACTTTATTTTTATTTTCCATATTGATGTGCTGTTTGAATTATGTACTATTTTGAGGTTGGCCTATTTCAGGGAGTATAATGCTTTTGACCCCCATCCAAGTCATTATGTATCAGTGGTTCCTTTGTATTGCTGACTAGTGTTCCATGATATGGATGTGCCACAGTTTGTTTGATCATTCACCTGTTGCAGGACATTTAGGTTGTTTCAAGTTTTTGGATATTACAAATAAAGCTGCTATGAACACTTGTGTACAGTTTTTTGTGTGTGTGTGTGTGTGGACATAAGTTTTTGTTTCTCTGAAAGAAATGTCCAAAAGTCCAATTGATCAGTTGTATGGTAAGTGTATGTTTAGTTTTTAAAGAAACTGCCTAACTTTTTCCCAGAGGGGCTGTACCATCTTAAATTCGTACCAGCAGTGTTTGAGAGATCCAGTTTCTCTTCATCCTTGCCAACATTTCGTTTTGTCACTATTTTTTATTTTAGCTGTTCTGATAGATATGTAGCAATGGCTCATCGTGGTCATAATTTGCATTTTCCTAATGACTAATGAGGTCGAACATCTTATTTGTCATTCATAAATCCTCTTTAGTAAATGTCTCTTCCTATTTATTCCCTTTCTAGTTGAATTGCTTGATTTTTTTCCCCGTGGAGTTTTTTTTATTTTTGTTTTTTTTAAAGACTAGTCAAGTACAGTAGTGAGAAGGGGGAAAGAGTAGAACAAGGAGTTCGATTTGTAACTGACTGAACAGTCAGTTGAGATAACTTGCTCCTGCGGACCAGCCTTTCCTGTTGAGTTTTAAGAGTTCTTTATGTGTTCTACCTGTGGGTCCTTTGTCAGATGCATAGTCAGGAAATGTTTTCTTCTGATCTGTATCTTGTCTTCTCCTCTCTTCACAGTCTTTGGCAGACTCTGAAAAGTCTTTAATTTTGATGCGGTCCAGTTTGCTACTTTTGTGGATTGTGCTTTTGGTGTCACAGCTAAGAATTATACCCAGCCCTATACTTGAAGATTTTCTTCTATAAATTTTATAGTTTTACGTTCTGCATTTGGATCTTTTTTGAGTTAATTTTTTTTAATAAGGTGGACGGTTTAGGTTGAAGTCCGTATTTTTGCCAATGTATATCCAAATGTTCCAGCATCATTTGTTGAAAAGACTGTCCTTTTTCCATGGAATTGTTTTTGTGCCTTTGTCAGCAGTTGGTTGTGTGTGAGTGCGGCTCTCTGGGGTCTCTGTTCTGTTCTCTGGTCAGAATTATCCATGTGTCTGTCCCCTGCCAATACCACACAGTGTGAAGTCTCAAAGTGGGATAGACTGTTTTGTCCTGCTTTATCATTCCTTTTCAAAATTCTTTGAGCTGTTGGTTCTTTTGCCTTTCCATAGAAATTGTTAAAAATTTTTATTCATTTTTAATTTTTATTTTTTTAGAGATGGTGTCTCATTTTGTCACCCAGGCTGGAGTGCAGTGGTGCAATCATAGCACACTGCAGCCTCAAACTCCTGGCCTCAAGTGACCCCGCTTCAGCCTCCTGAATAGCGTGCGCCACCATGCCTGGCTTCCATAGACATTTTCAAATAATCTTGTCCATATCTACAAAATACTTATTGGGATTTTTTTTTAAAGAAACTATGTTGTACCTATATATTAATTTGGGGGAATTAACATCTCTACTCTGTTGAGTCTTTTAGATCATAAACATGGTGCCTCTCTCCATTTATTTAGATACATTTTGACCTTGCCAATGTTTCAGTTTTCAGCATGCAAATGGTAGATTTACTCCTAGGTATTTAATTTTTTTTTTTGAGTGATTGTACTTGCTGTGGTATTTTAAATTTTAATTTCTACATGTTCATTGCTAGTGTGTAGAAATAGTTTTTTATATTTATCTCTTATCCTGTAACCTTGCTGAGCTCACTTATTAATATTTGTGCTAAGAGTGTTTTTGTAGATTGCTTATAATCTTCTCCCTAGACCGTCATACCGTCTGCATGTAGCGATGGTGTCGTTTCTTCATAACACGTGTGCCCTTTATCCTTCTCTCCTTGCTCTGTGGCACTGGCTACACGTGCAGCGTTGTGTGGAAGAGCAGTGGTGAGGAGGGGTGCCCTCACCCCATCCTGTCCCAGTGGGGAGCTGTCAGTACCACACCCTTAAGTGTGATGTGAGCTGTGGGGTTTTTAAAGATACTCCTCATCCAAAACTGTTTGTAGTTTTCTTTTTGGAAACCTATCTTATATTCAAAAGCAAAGCAAAGCGTTGGCAGGAGGGTTGGTCTGATACAGACCCTCTGGCAGACCCAGGCGCGGGCTCTGGAGCTGTCAGTGTGGGAGTCCTCGGCATGTGGGGGTGGCGGAGGCCACATCAGGACGTGTGGTGCAGGCCTGCGACGAGCAGAGGAAGGGGAACCTTGGACAGAGGACGGCTTTGGAAAGGGAGAATAATATCCATCCTTCGGGCAGGAGGAAAAACGGGAGGAGTGAAGAGATGGTGGTAAAGATGCCTTTCATTCTTATTTGGGAGTGTGGGGTCCTTTGAGTGAGGGCACAATTAGGGGACAGGTAGGGACTGAAAAATGGGAAAATTTGGTCATGCTTTGGTAGAGATCATCTATAATCAGCAAAGGAAAATCAATGATCACGAATGTGTATTGAGCGTGGCATAATTTTCTGACCGCCAGGGAAGAGCCTGAGCGATGGCACGGCCGGCTGTGGAGGGCGGGGCGTGACTGCCGCCAGTGGAAGGTGGGGAGTGGCCCAGAGGCAGGAGTTCTTCATTCACGAGGGGTGGAGCGAGTGCTTTTCCTCCGAGATCTGTCGGGCACCTTCTTGAAGAAGGTGGGTGTTCTCACCTCTGTTACAGCGAAGAACTGGAGGAGTCCCTCCTGTGGCAGGAAAGCGCCAACCCAGAAACTGGACCAGGGCCTGACTGGTGACCCAGAGCCCCTCCTCTTTGTTCCTTGGACTGGGAAAGTTGTGAGGCCAAGGAAGCGTGGCCCGAATGAGAGATTAACGATCCAGTTTGGGGTCTCCGAAGTGGAAGAGCGGCGTGTGGTAAATGCCTGGCCTTCCCCTCCCAGGGTACAGCGCTCAAGACCCCTGGGCAGAGCAGGTGAAGGGTCCGAGTCCAGGGTGTTGGGGGTTCTCGGGTGTGCGGAGAGTCACTGGATGACGGGGAGGAGCGCAGGCGTCGCCGCACGGTTGAGCAGGTGGCAGCCGGGCTCTGACAGGTCCAGCCGAGGACGTGGCCGTGTAGCCTGCGAGTGAGCGCTGCGCAGGGCCCGTGTGCGGCAAGTGGTGCTCGCCTGGCCGTGCAGTGCTGTGCCGGTCAGTCGGCAAGAGTTGTGGACTTCAGTGTTCTCGGTCTCAGCGTAGTGCTAAATACATTATTGAGTTTTTTGAACGGGATTTTGTTTTAAGTAGAACGTGACAGCCAAATTTTGGATTTTACTTGTGAGATACTCCTTTTCTTAAGGAAAGTGTCACAAATATATCATGTTTGAAAACGTAGATGGTAGCAGCAAAAACACCCATACTTGAGGAACGTCAGAACAGCTTAATGTGTTTGATGTGTCTGTAAAGTCTTTATGTTAATAAATTGTGATCGTGGAAAAACCTAGCTGGGCCACTTGGCAGGCTTTAATCAGTGTGTGTGGCACTAGATGTCTCACTGCCATGGGGGATGGAAAGCAACCTGGGACAGTGTCACACTGACCCTGTTCAGTAGGCATCTGCTGCACTGAGAAAGTGTTATGGAAATTAAAAACTGCACCGTAGAGAACCAGATGGGACATTTAGCAACCAGATTGGTCTTATTTCTTTATTTCTTATGAATTTTCAGTTGTGAATGTTTACCACACTTTTTAAATTTCCTAAATACCAGGCATTATAAAATTCAATGTCATTAACATTGCTAGATGGTGGCTCAAAGTGTAGAAGATATGTAAGTTAGTTTAATTGCAGGAGGAAAATGTTAGTAAATATTGCAATACAGGTAGATTTTAGGTAACATTAATGAGTTGTACATATTTCAGTGTATTTGTTTGTAGACTCTGTGAGTAGTAAGGCTTATTTTAAAATTATTATTATTTTTATATATTTAATCTTTTTTTCTATAATTTTTTTTTCTTTTTAAATAGAGACAGACTCTCGCTCTTGCTTAGGCTGGTCTGGATCTCCTGAGCTCAAGCGATCCTCTCGCCTTGGCCTCCCAGAGTGCTAGGGTTTCAGGTGGGAGCCACTGTGCCCGGCCTAAAATTATTATTTGGAGGGGACTGAGTGAGTAGGCTGTAATTTCTTTAGGGCTTAAGACCTGCTTTCTCATTTTTATTATTTGGCAAATATTCCAACTTGGACCCTTTGAAAACATTTTTCTGGAATCTTTTAAAACTTTGAATTTCTTTTGTGTGAATGAATACACCTTCCTGTAAGTTGTTGTGTCTGATCTGGCTTGGTGTCTTTCTCGTGAGATGGACATTTCACTACTTGTCAAAAATCACTTTGTCCCCAGGAAGGTGGAGCAGCTGAATGGCATTTCCGTGTGAAGGGAGGGAGGTGCCAAATGCCAGGATATTCCTGGTTCTCAACAGTCAGTCTGTAAAGCATTTGGAGTGCAGCAGCCGGGGGCCGTGCCCCTCTTTCAAGAGGGTGTGGGTGCTGTGCTGCCTTTAGCTTGGTGACCAAAGCTACCTGTGGGATATAATAATTGTCAAGTTTTTTTGGATGAGAGGAAAGGAGGCTATCTCAATTATGGGAATTATTTAATTATGGCTAGTTAAAATTTTAGGAGACAGGATCTTGATATATTAAAATGCTTTATTTAATATTAGAGTACTACTTTGATTATAGAGGCATTTTGTGAACAAAATTCTAATCCTACAACATTTTAAGAAACGTATAATTTGTGTACTATTGGATTTAGTTTCAGTTGGACTTGTTGTAAGGCAGTTTATATGTAAGTGGGAAAGTGTTGTTCTGAATAATCAATACTTTAGAAAGTGTTTAGCACACGTAGACATGTTATTAAGTGAAGCTCCCGGTTATTTGCTGCTGAGGACTTTTCTTTGCTTCTCCCTCTGGATTCTCAGTGTTTGCCCGTGTGTTTCACTCACAGTACTTTGCCATCACACATTTCCTCCTTAGGTCTACAACTCAGTAAGGCTTACGCATACTTTTTTTGCGTAAGTATTTTCTTTATCTTTGGGGTTTATGCCCTTTACTCTTAGCGTTGAAGCCACCTGTCTTCTGTCTGCATCACCCAGGGTGTCTCTGGTGCAGCCCCCAGGCTCTTCAGACCTCAAGCCTGTTGCAAGTGTCCTCACTCCGTGTGACTTGCTGTGGCATCCTGTCTGCTGTTTGACTCTGTACATAGTGACGTAATTAGTAATAACACTTCCATTTGTTATAATGATAGGTGTTAGTAGCACAGGAATATGAATAACTAAATTGTGTCATGGGTCTCAAGGAATCTTAGATTTATCTATACAGGGTTAGAGAGAAGAGTAAAATGTTGAACGTGTGTGTTTGCAGCAGCAGATAGCTAATGTTTATAGAGGGACCAATGGCAGTGAGGGTGAGTCCAGGTAGGTGCTGACAGTGGTGTTGACCTTAAGGTTTCTGTTATAGCTGTTGTTGATGCTCACGTTATGCGCATAGTGGTTTTGCATTTATAGTGTTTTTGTAGAAGAAGATGTTAATATCAGATAAGCACGTTTCCTAAATTTTATATGTATCTTTTCAAATACTTAGCTTTGCCTATCCTCTCTTTGATCTTAGATTTGTCTGACTTTTGTATATCAAAACAGATCAGATAATTATGTGTTGTAGAGCAGAAATTTGTATCTGAGTACATTCCTGAAGAATTTTTGCTGCATGTGAAGTGCTGAAGAGAAGCATGTCCGTACGGAGCCTGCATCTCACCTGTGGCACCTGCTTATAAGTGTGCTTGGTTTATGCCAGTGCTGATCAGTAGCACTCACTGTAATGGTGGAGCATTCTAGATCTGGGAAGCCCAGTAGGGGAGCCACTAGCCATGGTGGCTGTTGAGCCCTTGAGATGTGGCTGGTGTGACTAAGGAACTGGATTCTCAATTTTACTTAATTTTAATTGAAATTAAAGTAGTCACACGTGGCCAGCGCGTATGCTGTTGGACAGTACAGGTCTGGATGCTCTTTGTGCCAGAACTAGTGGGTCAGGACGGTGACTTTGTGAATGGATGTTGGGAGGCAGTCCAGGACAGGCAGGGCTCCTGGAAGGCCGCCTCCATGGGTGGCATGTGCCCAGGGTTTCCTGCTGCGTTAACTCCGGTCTTGTCAGCACTTCACAGAGAGCGAGCAGAGACTCAGACCAGCAGGCTTCCCCGGGGGCACGTGCTGGCAGTTGTCTCATGCCTTTAAAGTCATGTTTTTTCCATTGAGTTCTGCTGCCTGCTCATACGCTGTTCACTTGCTCTCATCATCTACAGAACGGCTGCTGTGCCGTGTCCTAGGCTGAGGAGAGGTGGTCTGTGAAAGTGAGTCAGAGTTGGCCTCTGGCTGTTTGTTAATATGGTGGAGCGTATTGATGTGCGGTTGAGATCCGGGCTCTGGTTTCAACTCTGCCATTAACTAGTTGTTTAGTCTTAGAGAAGCCACTCACCTGTCTGGCCAACAGTTTTCTCATATGTAAAATGTGAGAGTTTGGCCTGGGTACAGTTTAGTTGCAGATGTCTGAAATGATGATGAACTCTGAAGTCAGGGAACCCCATTGTAACTTGCGTCATGCAATGGTAGGATTTTCGTCGCAGTAGGAGTGCGTGCTGTAACCACATAAAAGATCGACAGCTCAGCTGCCGCAGGGAGAACTAGGGAAGGCATGCCCAGATGTCCTGTGCCCTGGGCGTAGTGGCTCAGAGAGGTCTGCGTGGGCATAGCAAGGCGGGCTGGAGAGGGTTCAGGCTGCACAGTAAAAGCAACAGGAGGGTTGGAAGTAGTCATGTGAAGCTTCTTATATTTTATTTGAAGTCTTACTTTTGTCTCATTCAAACACAGACAAGATCAAATATTGTCAACATTTTATTGAGATCTTTTCCCAGCCTTCTTTCTTCTCCTACCAAAAACAGTAATGGTGGAAATACTTATTTCGCAGTCTTAAATGACTTTAATAACACCCTGATTTATAACTGTTGGGGACTTGAAAATATGCTTTGAATGTGGAGATGTTTGGATTTATTGTTAAAAAGTGATGACGACAGTGCTAAGAATTTATGTTGTGGCAGAGTCGGGTCTGTCTGTGCTCCAGTTAGGGCTGGGGTGAGGTGGCTGGGGCTGGGCTGCTGGGCCAGGCACTAGGCATTGTGTCAGCCCCAGAGGGAGAGCTTCTCAGGGGCAGTGCTGGGCAGTCTGGAGGTGCCACGGCGTGGGCCCACCCTTGAGGGACAGGCCACTTCCAAGCGCCAGCCTCTGTCCTTCGGAGTGAAGATCTTCCCAGCACAGCCAAGAGTAAGGTGGATATTCAGTAGGGACAGTGCTAATTTCAGTGGGCACACACACTCCGTCGTATGGAATGCTGCCGTGGAGATTATGAAACGATGTGTCTCTAGGTTTTTAGTGTTCTTAAAGTGATTTCTAAAAAATTATGTCACTATGATTGGAATAAAGAAGTATCACCCCTACGTGGATGAAACAGTGATTCTGAGGTGTTCTGATATGTCAGCCTCATTTTATAATCATACTTTGTATTACCATTTTCATGTAAAATTTCACAGTAACTTTTTTTTTTTTTTTGAGACAGAGTCTCACTCTGTTGCCCAGGCTAGAGTGCAGTGGTGCAATCAAAGTTCAACTGCAGCCTCAAGCTCTGGGACTCAAGTGATCCTCCTGCTTCAGCCTCCCGAGTAGCTAGGACTATAAGCGCATGCCACCACCCTCAGCTAATGTCTTAATTTTCTGTAGAAATGGGGTCTCGCTAGATTGCCCAGGCTGGTCTTGAACTCCTGGCCTCAAGCGATCCTCCTGCCTCAGCTTCCTGAGTAGCTGGGACTACAGGGCGTTTCACGAGGCTCAGCTAATTGTTTTTATTTTTTGTAGAGGAGGGGTTTCCTTCTGTTGCCCAGGCTGGTGTGGAACTCCTGGGCTCAAGCGACCTTCCCGCCTCAGCCTCCCAAAGTGCTGAGATTACAGGTGTTACTTTTAAGTTTACTTTGTCACAAAAGTAAAGAATTTCTGACTTACACAGCTGGCTTTCTGTGCTAGCCTTGAATACATTGAGAAGATGAGATTTAACAACTTCCCTTAAGAAACCATTCTGCATCTTTTTCTACATTTTAGAAATTTGAATTCAACCAAATTTTTAATACTGAAGTTTAAATTCATGATTATTTGGTGCTTCATAGTGATTAATTTGATACTTTTTTTGTCATTTTCTGAGGTAATGTAAGAAAAGTTATCTTACCAGGAACTTTATACTCTCTACTCCAAAATAATCGTTTGGATGGCCAGGAAGAGGAAGAGTTTGTGCTCCCGGAACCCTGACACCATTGTAAATTTAGAATTAAAATATTCATTGCATAGGTGAAGACAGCTACGTGGAAATACAATCAACCTATTATTATCATTAGTATATCACATTAAACATTGGTGTTCTTTTAAAATATTGAGTTAACCCCTAAGTCTTAATATTATATTAGGTAATACTGAAAAAATCATTTTTTAGAAGTGGGGGAAAAAGTGATTACTTCAGAGAAGAGAGGGAGCCACATTCTGGATTAATTGATATCTAAGGCCCTTTATCATCAAATCACTGAGTGGTGTAGTGAGAGTTACCAATAACCTGTAACTATGCCTTTTCTTAGCATATAACATTGACTGCTTCAGAATGTTAACGGCTTTATTCTGGCAATAAGAGTGTCTAAACAGGAAGATAACTCTAGGACTGTAGAAGCCATTGTACATTTATATAAGACAGTATTTTTATGTCAAATTTGTATAACTGACCTATTTTAATAAAAACTCAACAGATTGGCATGACTGCCATTAGTGTCTGGTAAATACAGAAACAATCTTGACTCTAAATATGTAGAATTAGTTTCAACTTGTAAACAAATCATACACAATATGTATCTTTTGTTTCACGCAGTTGCTGTGATTGGCTGATAAATATTTGTCAAAGAAAGAAAGAACTGAAAGCTCGCACAGTGTGGCTTGGATGTCCTGAAAAGTGTGAAGAAAAACATCCCAGGAATTCTATAAAAAATCAAAAATACAATGTGTTTACCTTTATACCTGGGGTAAGACCATTAAGTCTTTGAAGATGGGTTGTGTGTGAGGTTGCCAGCATCCTTTGCTTCAGGGAGAGGCCTGTTGAGACTGACTTAGTCATTTATCTGTGTCATTTCCAAATCAGCATCCTTTTGTTCTTGCACCATCACATTTCAAGTAGTTGTTAAATAATTCACATGTGTTTTAATGGCCACATCATAGAGTTCAACTCAAGAAAATTTACAGTTTGATAATGGCCTTTAGTTCTTGACAAACATCCTATTTATTTATATTATTGTAGAAATATAATAGTGTAGAAACAATGAAGTAAAGCTAAGTGAAATTACCAGAAAATAAGTTATAAATTTTGTTTGGCTGGGTTTTGTTTGGAGGGAAAAGTGGAATGTAATATTTAAAGCCTGCCAAGGAATTTTACAAAGATAGTTAAACAGTTTTTTACACAGCAGTGACACAGTAATAAAATATCTATTGTATTTGCTACTTCACATTATAAATCTCAGGCCTTGTTGTATTGTTATATCATTGATTATCTTTAATTAGGTAGTCTGCTAAGTTTAAATACTGAAGTTTAAATATTTTATTACATTTTTGTTATTAGTGATATTACTGCTTAAATTATAAGTCTGAGTCTGTGTTTGGAATAGTTGAATAATTTTTGCTTTTTGTATGTCATTCCATATTTTAAAAAGAAAGATTTATCTTTGACATAGAAATGTAGTCAGTATAATACTCAAAAGAAGCTGGTACTGACTATATTTTTATATCAAGGTTTTTGATATGTTTTAGGTATTGGCTTTTATTCTGTTTGCAAGAAAAGCTCTTGAGTACAGGGAATGAGGCCTGCTTTATCTTGTGTATTTTAATTTAAATAATCATGCTGACTTAATATTGAGCATCGATCCTCCCACTCCTGCCCTCCCATCCATTCAGTGATTGGCGAATGCTTAATATCTAATATGCTTCTTTATTAAAACACACAAAACTGGTAGCTCTGTAATTAAAAGACTGATCTTTTGTCAGGATAGTAAAATGTAAATCTGTCAGCCAGATAAATATTCTCATCTTTATTGAATGAAGCCACTCTTTTCTGCTTAGGTTTAAATTATTAACTACTCACAGGTTGGCTAAGCAGTGTGCATTTTCCTAAAGGTCACGAAGTTCGTTCAGTAGACAGTACAGTATTGATTACAGTGGTTTCAAGCCAACAGTGCAGCTTAACTTTGATCAATGTAAATGTTCAGCCTGCCCAGATTGGCTGTATCCTGAAAATACCTGTTGACGTGATTGTTCGGTGATTACCGTGTGCATGATTTTTTTTTTCTTAGATTGTCTCTGAAATTAGTCTTTTCATCTAAAATGTAGTATTTTAGAAACATTTGGTAATTACACAGTAGGAATTCTATGCCATTTTTACCATGAATAGCAATTTCTGAATTGCTAATAGATATAATTTATGCTAACTGAGATTTTAAAGAAATCACTAAGGAAAAAGAGCTTTCTTTCCTGCTGAGATTGATTTATGAAATAATTCAAAACATTTTTAGACATCAATTGAGAATGATTATAAATATAAACATGTTATCAATGTAACTGATTTTTTTAGTCACAAACATAACTGTATAACGATGCAGATAACCTCATTATCTGAAAAGTATGGTTCCAGACTCTTTAAGTACTTAACCCATTGCTCTGCTCTTGTTGAAATTTCCATACCTTCCAAGCCTTCCAAGTTGCATACAAAATGACATCCAAGGAGATATTTTTGATGTTTAAGTTGCAGGTTTGCAAGTTCGTAATTTTAGTGTGGTATTTGAATTATTCTCACCTATAAACATAGTTTTGTTTCATTTTGACTTTCTATTTAAGGCTAATAATTTGAGGCATTTGTAAATAGAAATCTATTAATGTACTGTATCTTGAGTTTTCTTTCCTAAAAATAACCACTTGAATTAAAAAACAAAACCAAAAACTTTTAGTATTGGCATTTCTAAAATTTCATTGACTGATGAAATTCATTTTATATTTGAAAATATTATTACAGATCAACTACTAAAAGACTATAAAGAATAAGTAGGTAGTTGTCTTCCTGAAAATTGATCTATAATTACATGTTTTTATATTTTATCATTTTTAATGTTTTGGGGGAAGTAAATACAGGCAGTAAGGCGGTCTGTCTCATGAAGTCACACCTGTGCACATGTGCTTGTTCACGCAGTCTCCATAAAGCTACCCAAATGTCTGTGTTAAAAAAAAGTGGCTGTTATATTTTGTTTTTTACCATTTCATAAATACAAGGTTAATGTGATTTTTTTCTTTCCATTGTAAGATTTTCTGAGTTGTTACCATGATGTATATTTACTGACTTGCTTGCATTGGGAAGGTTTTGCTATCTTATTTGCTTTGATGCGCATGGAAAGATTTATGGATGAGTAAGGAAAATTGGAATATTTCATCAAGAGAAAGTGTCAGAAGCCATTTTTAACATAGTTGAAAGTTCTAATTATCTTATTTTTCAGTTTATTTCACATATAATTTGGGGGTAACATTGCCTCTCTGTATATATGGAGTAGTTATTAGGAAGCCAGTGTCAAAATCAATAAATTTCCTGTGAATTAGAGCATATTTTCACTGTTTGATGGAAATGTGGTTATATGTGGTGCTAATTTTAACTATTTAATTTGAGTATTAAAATTTTTCCTTGAAGGGATTGTGTTAATTTTCTCTTTTCCTTTTTAGGTTTTATACGAACAATTCAAGTTTTTCTTGAATCTCTATTTTCTGGTAGTATCCTGCTCACAGTTTGTACCAGCATTGAAAATAGGCTATCTCTACACCTACTGGGCTCCTCTGGTAAAAGAAAAGATTTTTAAAATTAAATTAAATTATTAAGTGTTTAGAAGTAGTTTTAAGAATTGAGACGGTTAAGAGAGAAATTGACCATATTTTTAAAACATGATGTTGTTGCTGTGTCATTGAACTTGTGTTAAAGAGTATGCTGGGTGCTGTGACTTCAGTCCTTTTGAGCCCTGCCCAGCAGTCGTCTCAAGAGGTCTTGAAGCCCCCTGGCTGTGGCAGAGGGGTTTCGATTAGGCATCCTGCACCTCACCTAAGGGCACAGGTCTGCTGACTGAGCTGTTGGGAATGACCGGGGAGTTGTGGGTTCTAGTGAGTTACTCTCCGAACACCCTGACCAGTGGGGAGAATTCTAAAGTATCCGAATGGTGTACAGACGATTTCTGGTTGGCACCTCGGTGTGTAAAGTTTTTTGAAAGGCCATTGCTACTTATCATTGAATATTTCTGTTTCAAACATAGTCTTGATAGTTTCATGCTGTTTGTTGATAGGTTTCATTACTTTTCAGCTTGTGTAGTTGAGATGTATGTCTTCCTTCTTCCTTTCACCTACAAAATTGTACTGCCTCCCTTTTTGCTTTGCTCCCTTTGAGGCGGATGACCAGAGGAATCTGGGCAGGAAACACAGTTAATGAAAGGATTCCTTCAGTGCTGTGAACTAAAATAAAATCTTAAGCTCCCCCCAGCTGACTGAATAGACCTCCTCTTGGCCAAGGGAATACCCTAAAACTGAGTTGCTAGCATAGAGAAAGGGAGTTTAGACAGGCCTCATCATGCCCCCCTCCCTTCTTGGAGATAATCCTTTGTCACTCATTAACAGGCCTAAGGCTATGCAAGACAAAGCTTAAACCACACCTACGAGTCTTCAATTTACATAACAAATCACTTGAGTCTGGGTATGTGGCCAGTGGTTCATCTCTGATTAACAACAGACTTCCTTACCTTAAAACATTCCAAGACTTTAGACAAAGCTTCATTTCTTTAACCAATTACAAATCAAGAGTCTTTATTATTTTTTAAAGGGGGGAGTCAGAAGGGGGGGCTCAATTTGCTTTTTTTTTTGGAGACAAAGTCTTACTCTGTCACCTGGGGTAGGGTACAGTGGCTCATCCTAGCTCACTGCACCCTCAAACTCCTGGGCTCAAGGGATCCTCCTGCCTCAACCTCCGGAGTAGCTGGGACTACAGGTGCATGCTACCACACCTGGCTAATTTTTTCTGTTTTTAACAGAGATGGGGTCTCGGTCTTGTTCAGGCTGGTCTCGAACTCCTGAGCTCAAGCAGTCCTCCCACCACGGCCTGCCAGAGTGCTAGGATGACAGGTGTGAGCCACTGTGCCTGTCCACAAATCAAAGAGTCTTTAAACCCACCTATAACATGTAAGCCCATGCTTTGAGATGTCCCCCCTTTTTGGGCCAAACCAGTGTGCACATTGCATGACTTTACTTGTAATTCCTGTCTCCTTTAAACATGTAAGACCAGACTCACCCAACCATAGCAAGTCCGCTTGCTCAAGGCTTCTTGGGCTCAGCTCCGGCCATGCTCCTCAAATTTGGCTCAGAATAAACCTCTTCAAGTTATTTTACAGAGTTTGGCTTCTTTTCCATTGACAGTGGAAAAAGAGCACAGCGGTCAGGGGGCCATGAAAGCATGGCCTTGTTAATGGGAGAGCTGGGCTGTCTCTCTGGCTGTGTGGGCCCCACCCTGACTAGACCCCCCAGGCGAGGCTGGGGAGCCCAGTCACGGGACAGGCCCTGGCATCCTCTCCTGTTTATTCATCAGTGAGGTTGAGGTCCTGCCAAGGACTAGCTTTGATTCCCTTTCACATCCGCTTTATAGTAAGGCGGATTTGAGGAACGAAAGTAACTTTTTTCCCCCACCAACACGATAGTCAACCAGAGAAAGTAACTTTATATGTTACTTTCTGAGTATGTATTTATATGTATATAAATACAAAATTACTGAATAAATGAATACCTTTTTTACTTACTGAATTAATGAGATTGAAGGAGACCTTGGTGCTGAGCATGGGTGAGACTGAAACACTGTGGTGCTTACCCACCGTCAGTGTGGACGCGGGCCCGTGCTGCCTTTTCATCCACTGTCAGTGCAGACACACACCTGTGCTGCCAATTGGAGGGTCGTTTAGTAATATGTATCAAAGATCTTAAAAATGGATTCAGCATTTTTGAGGAATTTATCCTAAAGAAATGATTGATCACAGAGTCCCTTATTATTTTTGATGATAAAAATTATTTAAAAAGTCAAATGCCCCAACGGTGGTTTGTTTAAACCATGCTATATCCGGTGCACATGTTGGAATACTGTGTAGATTTAAAAATGATGTTTAGAAAAAGTATTTAATAACATTGAAGATGTAGATGTATATTAGAATAAATAAAAGTGAGTCAAAGTATGTACAGAATGAAATGCACAAGTCTTTTGATGAGGTAATACAGCTCCTTCGTGTCCGGCGCTAGTGTAGGCAAGGTTGATCCAACAGTGAACAAGACAGACAAAATTCTATCCTAGAAGAACTTATATTCTGGGGGAGAAGACAGAACGTAAATAGATTGCCAGTGCCATGTGTAAAGCAGGACAAAGAGTAGGGGGTAATGGGGGCATTTTAGGGAGGGTGGTCAAGGGCGGCCTCCCTGACATCTGTGCGATGAGACGGTTGGCCACGTGCAGGACGGGGGAGACAGCTGCAGGCAGAGAAAGAGCAGTTACACATGCCTTGGGCTGTGCTTGGTCTGCTCCAGGGTGTGAGGAGGTCGTCCTGCTGAGTTTGTGGACGAGGCACAGTGCTTGGAAAGCAGGTCACAGGGGTGGGTGGCCGCCCCTCCAGGGCTCTGTGGGATAGGAAGCCACGTTTTTGTGTATGTGTTGCGCGTGTTCACACAGAGAAGAAACACTGAATTGTATGCAGTCGGGACCTGGAAGTCGCTGGGAAAGCTGGGTGGGCATGGGGAGGGACGCAGGCGACTATTCTTTTCTCCCACCTTCACCCATCAGAGGGAACCTCTGTTCTGAATGTGAGAGTGTAATTGCTGTGTATCTCTTTGTAGTTTTACCACTTATGTATGTATCACTGAAACAGGCAATATTGCTTTACATGCTTTAAAAATTTTTGTAAAGATTATCTTAATCTGCGTATCCTATTGCAATATACTCTTTGGGCTTTATATTGGTTTACAAAATTGATCCATGTGGACACATAAATGTCTACTTCCTCTGCTTTTCACTTCCCTAAAGTGTTAACATTTCATTGTATGACTGTATCACAGCTGATCTGTCTGTGCTCCTTGGAAAGGAGGTTTTAGGGTTGTTTCTAATTTTTTACTATTATGAACTTTGTTGTAATGAACAATTTGAATGTTCGTGGTTCCTTGTGCACATGCGTAAAAAATTCTACAGGCTATAAACTCCATAGAAGTCTCATTTTACAAGTGCTGTTGATTTTTGATTCATTTTCTAATAAAATCAATATACCATTATAGAAACATAATGAAAATACTTGCTAATACTAAAAACATAATCATGTTTATGATTTTAATGTGTTTATTTCTAGCCCCTTTTTCCTATCTATAGCTTTTTTTTTTTTTTTTTTTTAAGAGATGGGGTCTCACTACGTTTCCCAGGCTGGTTACAGAATCCTGAGCTCAGGAGATCCTCCTGCCTCAGCCTCCTGAGTAGGTGGGACTACAGGCTTGTGCCACCATGCCCACCTTTCTGTTCATAGCTTTAATAATTGTGTTTACCACTTAAATATTATTTGCATCTTGGATTAAAATTTATTTTAACTTAAAGCAATGATAGTCTGGAAATATAATCCTTCTTAAAAATTCTAAAGTAAAATGTATTAATTTGTATTTTGCTCTTGCCTTTACTAGCTTTAACCAAAGAAAATATCTTTTAGATGGTTCTTTATGAATACTTTTATATGATATGATCACAAAATTGATCATCTGGGCCATACCTTAATGAATTGTATGTGTTTTTGCGCATGTTGTCTATTCACCTACACAATAAAACATTTCCCTACTTTCTCTGTTTTTCACATGAGCACTTGTTTCCAGTTCTAGCTTCAATTTTAAGTGCTTAGATTAAATTTTCACCCTCAGGTTTTTTTTTTTTT
>NW_012151508.1:719416-871500 GCF_000956105.1 Propithecus coquereli | reverse complement strand
GATACTGTAATTCTACTGTGATCGTGTTTTAAGTGTTACAAAGAGAAGTGAAAAGCCCTTTTTTTTTTTCCATTTGAGTAATGTTTATGTTGCCTTCTGGCACACATAGGTGAATTCTCATATTCTGAATATCATACCATTAGATTTCAGAATTTATCTGCTTTTTAAAATGATTTTCTTTTGTTCCTTGGTTTGGCAGCAGCCACAGTTGATGCCTTCTCTCAGATAACAAATGGCAAATAGTATGTATGCTTGTGCCATTTATATGCATTTTAACCTTTGATTCAGCAAAGATCTTAAGTCGATGTGCACATTCTGCTCACTTTCAAATCCAGGAAGCTCAGGGTATATCGGATCTTTGATCTAGACTCACCTCAAAAATTTGTAAAAATCTTTGAAAATCCAGATATTAAATATAGATCTTTTTGTTAATCTAATAAAAATTAAAGAACCTTTAAACATATACTAAATTTAAAGAAATTCTTTTAAAGGAAGTTATTTAAAAGAATGCAGATTCTAAAATAGAAATATATATAGGTACCTCTTTTTTTAACCAAAGGAAATCTTAAGCAAGGATTTCTTCATAACCTCTTGAGTTCTTGCATTTTCTCTACCAGTTTATTTTAACCCCATTATGTCCATGGCCTATAATAGCTTGTGGTCTTTATAGACACTTTATGTTTTTGACATCTTTTCTCCGCCTACCTTCTAAGGTATCTGTAAGGTTGTTCAAAACAAGTATCAGTTAACATTTCCAGATTTCTCTTAGCCAGAAACCTGCCACAGAAGCATAATACCAGTTGGTGGTTTTATGTTTACAGTTGGTGGTTCAAAAATCTTATTTCTGTTGTCTACTAATTTTAAATACAAGTTCCTTCAAGATTTTGCCCTCTACTCTAACTAAAATTGAGATATTTTTGAAAACAGTGACAGCTTAATTAATAATCTTTTTCAGTTACTCCAGTAAATATTAATATTATTTATTAGTTTTAGCTCTGAACTAATTTCTGTTATATTTTCCCATATAATAGAAGAGTAAACTGGAAAGTGATTTCATTGCATTATCATGTCAGAATGATGGTCACCTTCATATTGTTCAGCCTTCAGAACAGTTCTTCAAAGCAAAGCTGGTGTAATTAATCATAGTAAGAAAATAGATTGTAATGCTTCTATCAGAATTAGTAAGATGTCATAGATCTGTCCTTGCAAAAAGTTTTTAGACAGAAAATCCGGCTCTGAGGGTTTTTAACACTGTATCTTCCATATGAAATGTCTTCCTGGTACTTTGTTAATACATAATTGGCAACCAGATAGCCTGTGTAGGTGAGAAATCCATCTATGAGGATTGTGATTTTTTAGTCTGATTTTAAAATCCATTCTTTTTTGTGAGTGTCTCTGCATTGGAGGTGTAGGTGAAGTATAAGAAAGAAAAGCAAAACCCGTTACTTGGAACCTTGCCATCCGGAGTCCCCACTGCTAGTGAGCTGTGTGACTTCAGTAGAGTTCTTTTATTCTCTGTGTCTGAATTTATGTCTAAATTGGAGGTACTCATTTAAGATATTTGGAAAAATATATGGTATATGATGAACCCTCAAAGGTAATTTGATAATGTACCAATGGAATTTTTTCTCTTTTTACAAAAATGCATATTATTTGGGTACTTGTTCACGTGCCTCTGGGTTACCTGGAGAAGTGAGAAAGGCTGTGGCTAGGCCGCCCGAGGGCCCATGCTGTCTCGTCTAACTTGCAGGCTCACGCACAGATGCTGCTGTTCCCAGGGTGTGACAGCGTTTTACTGTGGCCTTTCTTGTTTCTGGTTTTGGTTTTTCTAGGGAGCTAAAGCTTAAACCTCTGACCTGGTGGGTACCTAGGTAGTGGGAAGAGCCAGCTCTCCTGCAGTGAGATTTGCTTGCCCTTGTCTTCCATGAGCCACCTGCCTGTGGTGACCCAGTTGAGAACTCAGAGGATTTAAACTGTTGAGGTCGAGGCCCATCTATTGCAGACTCTGGTGGTTGAGAAGGAAGTGATGACATCGGCGTCCCTTTCCTCACATTCTCGGCTGGCCGTGGGTGCTGGAGACGGTGGTGACACCTTTTGGCGGCTGTTACTCACTCAGATAAACCTAGATTGGGAAGTGGGCTGCAAAGCAGCTTGTGCACTCTAGCACCCTTGCCTGGACAGGTTTCTGTTTCCTCCTAGAGTGTCTAACTCCTGTTTTCAGAAATTGGGACCTACCCCTCTTTATTCCGTCTTCTCTAATACTACTCCATTACAAGCGGAAACTTATTTTTACTCACTCCTTGAGTTCTTAGAAGCACTAGGAACTCACACATCTTTGTGCTTTATCACTTCTTAATGAATTCAGAGTTAACTTCTGCTGTGTCTAAGTCATAGGCTTAAAGGGGTGACAATTAGAGTCACCTTTAAATAACAGGTATGTGTGAGTTTTGTTCCCTGGGGATTAGAGGTAAAGATACACGATTCAAATAAGGCCTGAGCAATTCTGTGTTAAAAAAAATTTTCTCAGGTGATTATGATATGCTTGTCTGATTAAGAACCACTCCTTTAAAATACTGTCTGCAATATATAAATAAAATATGCTTGGTAACACTCATGCTCTTGTCTGTTAGGTGAGTCAGTCACAAATAGAACTTTAAGAGATTACCTCTCCATCATGAACATGAGTCTGTAACAGTAAATACTCTCTTACATGGCAATGGCTGTAGAGAAGTGTATTTTCTGAATTTGAAGATGCATATTTTTCATGTTATCGAAATTGAGGTGTGACTTATAAACAATGTATATTTACAGTGGTATTGTCTTTCCCACCAAGACTATTACTGAAATATTTGATGTGTCTTAAAACCAGTGACATCTTTGAATCAGGGAAATAGAGTATTTCATCATACGACTGTACTGTAAATTTTTTATTTGTGGACACTCAGGTTATTTCTAATTTTTCATATTCATACAGTGATCCTAGATTTTTTCCTTTAGGATAAGTTTCTACAAGTGAAACTGCTGGTTAAATAAGTGCACGTTTTAAGCCTTTTGATAATACCAACTTTCTTAATACTTTCTTGGAGGGTATCTGTTACTTTGGCTTTTCATATTTATTTTCTTTGTTTTTCCTTTGTTAACTCTAGTTCTAATAACATAATTTGTATTCAGGTTCTTGTGTCTAACTAATAAGTTCTCTGATAACCACTTTTATTTCATTGCTGTTTTATCATGACAAGTTATCAACTTTGGAGAAACTGGGCCTAATTCCCTATAGTACATTTTTCACTCTATTGTGGACACATTTTATCATAATGTAAAATCCCTTTTGTTCTTAAAATTTTGTACTTCACTCAACTAACTACTTCACTCAACTACCACTCTTAAGAGTAAAGGGCTGAATGCTTTTTCCTTAAGATCAGGAACAGGGACATCTGCTGCCATACCTTCTATCCACCATTGCACTGAAGGTTAATAAATAGGGCACTTAGGCGAGAAAAAGGAATTAGTGGCAACTAGATAGAAAGGAAGGAAAAATCTGTCTGCTTTATCCACAGGTGGCATGGTCTTGTATACAGGAAGCCTAAGGGATCTGCACACACAAGTACTGGAACTAAAGGATGAGTTAGCAAGATTGTAGGATACAGGATAAATATACAGAAATCATTTGTATTTGCATACACTAGCAGTGACCATCTGAAAATGAAATTAGGATAACAATTCTGTTTATAATAGCATTAGAAAAAAATACTTAGGAATAAATTTATCTAAAGTGCAAGATTACATACTGAAAACTACAAAACAGTTTTGAAAAAAATTAAAGAAGGTCTGAGTGAATGGAAGGTCATCTCCTATTCATGAGTTGAAAGACTTAGTATTGTTAAGGTGGCAGCACACTCCACACTGATCCCTGTCAGAATTCCAGCTGGGTTTTTTTTTTTGTTTTTTTTGTTTTTTTTTTAGCAGAAGGTAACAAGCTTATCCTAAAATTGATAGGAAAATGCAAGGGATGCAATAGCCAGGACATTATAGAAAAAGTAGACCAAGGTTGGAGGACTCACACTTCCCCATTTCAAAACTTAAACTGCAAACTACAGAATCAAGACAGTGTGGCATTGACATGAAGATAGGTGATACAGATCAAACTGATTTTCAGCAAGCACACCGAGACAGCTCGATGGAGAAAGAGTAGCCTTTTCAGGAAATGATGCCGGGACAGTTGGAGATCCACATGCAGAAGAAGAAAGTTAGACCTTTACCTCACGTTGTACACAAAATGTAACTTAAAGTGGGTCATAGACCTCAGTGTAAGGGCCAAAACTATGTAAGACTCCTAGAGGAAAACAAAGAGGTAAGACACCAAAAGCCCAAATGACAAGAGAAAAAATAGGTAAATTGGATTTTATTAAAATAAACTTTTTTTGCGTCAGAGGACGCCATCAAGAAAGTAAAAAGATAACTCAGAATGGGAGAAAATATTTGTAAGATCATATTTGTAAATCGCATACCTGACAAGGTGTTTGTATCCAGAACAAATAAAGAGCTCTTAAAACTCCACGGCAAAAAGACATAACAGATAAAAAGTGGGTGAAGGATCAAAATATTTAGACAAAGAAGATACACAGATGGCCAATAAGCACATGAAAAGTTGCTTAGTATCATTAGTTGTTAGGGGAATGAAAATTAAAACTGGAGGACACTACTTCACACCTGTTGGAATGGCTGTAGTCAAAAGGGCAGGTGGTTACAGGCGTCGGTGAGGATGAGGAGCAGTTGGAGCCCTCATTCCTTGCCGATGGGGTTGTAAAGTGGAACAACCTCTTTGGAGAACAGTTTGGCAGTTCCTCAATACACTAAACATAGAGTTGCCATATCACCCAGGACAGGCCAGTCCACAGAGACTGAAAGTAGAATAGTTGTTGCCAAGGGCTGGGAGAAGGAGGGAAGGGGAGCTGACTGCTAACGGGTACAGGGTTTCTTTTTGGGAGTTGAAGAAAATATTATAAAATTAGATCGTTGGTGGTGGTTTCACAGCTCTGTGAATGTACTAAAAACAATGAATTGTAGACTTGAAAATCATTAATTTTATGGCATATGAGTTATGTAGCAACAAAGCCATTATTGAAAAAAATGAATGCAGTATGTGCTAAAGCTATGGCCCCACCCCCCACCTGTTAGGAACTCCCCCCCTCCCAGCAAAGGACCTAGGTGAGGGTCTTACTCTGCCATCAGCAGTTGTCTTCTGTGGGGACTGTAGCAAATCCGTGGCACAGGCGGTACCACACCTGCCATCTTTGTGGAGTGGGGCACGTTGCCAATTTGTCACAATTTCTTTCTCGGTGAGTCCAAGAGTTGGCTTTAGGATGCTTCTCGAGACAGTGTTTCCGACAACCTCGAAGGTCAGGTGAGAGACATCATGGTGTTTGGGAGGTTGCCAGCAGGTCCTGGGTGTTGTAGGGTACAGCAGTGGTGAGTGGGAGGCAAGGCTAGAGATCTGTCCATTCTTAGGGCGGGGGGCTTGAGGGGAGCGTCGTATTTCAGTGAAAGGAGCATAAGTGATGGGGAGCTGCCGAAGGTTCCCCCCTGCCCCCGAGGATGATTTTGAGGGCGGTGAGGCTGGGGTTGGTGGCCCAGCGTGGTGGTGGAGGGTGACCTGGAGAGGCGTGGAAGCTCCGTGAGCAGCTGGAGAGCAGCATTATTAATAGCGACGGCAGTGGATGCCTGGAGGATCCCTCAGGTGACATGTGCAGAAGGACAGCCAGGGCGTGTGGCGTCCGGGACGCCCAGGGGTGGAGAGTCGGGAAGGAAGGAGGGGCTGGTGAGCAGTGGCCATGCACAGAGGGTGGCCCACCTTACTTGAGAGTGGTTTCACTGGAGCTGTGAAGGACGCAGGGGAGGGGACTGGGTGCGCTCAAGGAGGCGCAGCACTGGCTGGAGAGTGACCTGGAGACGCTCATGGTGAGGGAGAGCGAGGACTGCCGAGGAGAGACGCCGCAGGGCCGAGCACAGGCTGTGGGGCTGACGTTGAGTGGGAGGCTCGAGGGGCACACGTCTGAACCATGCCATGTTAAGGGCTTTTAAAATAGCGTGTTTGGGGAAAATCCTGTTTCAGTAAATACAAGAAACATATTCTCCAACAGCACACTTCATTTAGCCTACTGGTTATACAGAAGGAAGAAAGCTGGAATAAAAACGATTATTGTCCTTTCAGTGGAAATTCATCCAGTGTTCTGTTATTTACAGTGTAGACCGGAGCGAGGTCTTCAGCAGGGAGCCTGTCGAAGAGGTTTTTTCATTTAATCGTGGGGAGAGGGATGGAAGAATGTTTCTGCAACGTGTCGGAAAATACCTATGCAGCCCATTGAAAAGGTGGACACCAGCACATGGCAGTGGTGTGACAGGTTGCACAGTAGATTACAAGTATACAAAAGTTTACTTAGTATCAAATTAATCTGTTCAGAACTTTATTTAAAAAGTGAGGTGAAGACACTAGCTGAGCTCCTCCGCGCAATTCATCTTAACGCACCATGTAGGAAAGTCAGTCTGTACGGGTGTCGCATCTGGGAGTTGTTTTGTGTTCCTGCATAGCTTTTCTTCTGTCAGAAAAACTCAAATGCAGAAATTAAGTGTAAGATTTTTATGTAAGTCATCGTTAATTTACTATTTGAATGCCTAAGTGTTCTAAATATAATTCATGGGTTTGTTGAAAATTGTTAATTTCTTTTTTTGGGTTACTAAGTATTTTCTGAGGTTTAGCTTGAAGTTCTTATTATGACGTGAATTTAACAATTTTTTCTTGGGTATACTAAGAGTTGTAAATCTTTTACATTGAATTATATTCCTTTTGTAACATTTCATTGTTACCTTTTATCTTTGTTTTCACTATGTTTTAGAGAGTAATATAAATCGAAGGAAAAAAGTAAAACTGAATAATAAAGAAACTTTTCGTACTGTTTTGTTAAAATTTAGTTTTCTAAAATTCCTTATTTTGTTTTATAGGGATTTGTCTTGGCTGTTATTATCATGCGGGAAGCAGTTGATGAATATCGGCGTTTTCAGCGAGACAAGGAAGTAAATGCACAACTATATAGCAAGCTCACAGTAAGAGGTCAGCAAGACACTTCTAATCCTGTTTAGCATTTGCTTAATGGGACCATCATTTTAGAGTTAGCATTACACATGAAAGAAAACATGTCTTAATTCTGTTATCGACAGTAGTATTATGTGATTGTATGTTGTATCTAATTAATTTTCTTATATAATGCATACAATTTCAGGGTAGATTTTTATTCATTTTGTTCATTCTCTAGATACTCGATATGTCTATTTTTATATACATGTATACACGCAAACACACATGCATATACATAGATAATTGTATAATGTGTTCTATTATAGTACTGAGACTATGAAACCCAACTGGTATATGTACATTTTCTGTGAAGCATAGTATCACTTTATCTAAAATCCGTCTTCACGTTATATTTTAAACACACTTGTAAACATCAGCTGTCTATACCGTGGCGTTAAACTGTACTTCAGTAAAAAGGCCTCTGAGCACAAGCAATAGCTGTCGTGATCCAGTCTGGTAACTGATGAATGCACCTTTCCTTGACCTTCGTTCCAGGCTTAACCTTTGCTTAATTTATGTTCTTAAAAAGCTTGTTCATACGACTTTCTGGTCCGTACTGTGGAAAAGCAGCAACGTATTGGGAAGAGAAGGGGGAGACCGTTGCAAACAGGCATGTGACAGTTAAAAAGTGACTGAGATCTCGGCAGTGAGGGAGATGCTGAAAGACTAAATGGTTGTTCGTGATAATCCCAGCATCTGTTTGCAAATGAAATGTAGAGCGGATTTTGTATTTTTGTGTGTAAGTGGACATGTACAATGATTACTTGATATAATCCCTTCAAAAATTATTTTTAACAGCTTATTGGGCTGTATTTCGCAAAACATAAAATTCATCCCCCTAAAGCATACAATTCAGCGTTTTTGATATTTCATGCAATTGTTAAGCATCACCATCATCTAAACTTAGAACATTTTTAACATTCCCAGAAGAAACTGTGATTCCCTGACCCCAGGCCCAGGCCACCACTGGTTTACTCTCTGTCTCTGGTTTTGCCTACCCTGGACATGCTGTTTGAATGGCGGCATGCAGTAGGTGGTCTTTTGTCACCAGCTGCTTTCACTTGGCATGTTTTCACAGTTCATCCTGTAGTAGCATTTGTCAGTACTTTATTTTCTTTTTGCTGCCAAATTATATTCCTCTGCATGGTATGGCACATTTTGTTTATCCATTCCTGGGTGTTTGCGTTGTTTCTACTTTGTGATTGTTGTGAATGATGGTGCTTTGAACGTTCGTGTACCAGCTTTTGCATGAACATTGTTTTTTTTCCCTCTTGGATATATACCTAGGAGTGAGTTTGCTGGATAATATGGTAACTCTATGGTTAGCATTTTGAAGAACTGCTAACCTGTTTTCCTAGCTGGCCACACCATTTTACATTCCTGCCAGCAATGTATGAGGGTTCGAGTGTCCATGTCCTCACTCGTGCTTGTAGACTTATTACTTACTGTCTGCCCTTTTTTCCTCTTTCTCCTCTCCTCTCCTCCCTCCTTCCTCTTTTCAGAGTCAGGCTCTCCCTCTTTCACCCAGGGTGGAGTGCAGTGGTGCAGTCGTAACTCACTGTAACCTGTAACCTCTCACTGTCACCTCGAATTCCTGGGCTCAAGTGATCCTCACTCCTTTGCCTCCTGAGTTGCTGGAACTACAGGTGTGCGCCACCACACTCGGCTAATTTTAAAATTTTTTTAGAGATGGTAGTCTTGCTATGTTGCCCAGGCTGATCTTAAACTCCTGGCCTGAAGTCATCCTCCCATCTTGGCCTCCCGAAGTCCTGGGATTATAGGTGCGAGCCACCATGCCAGGCCCTAACTGCCCTTTTGGTCATAGCCACTACTTTTTGATTATAGTGGGTGTGAAGTAGTGTCTCATTGTGGTTTTGGGTTGCGTTTTCCTAGTGAGTGATCATGTTGAGCGTCTTTTTATATGCTTGCTAGAATTTGTGTATCTTCTCTGGGTAAATGTCTGTGCAGATCCTTTGCCCACTTTTTACCTGGGTTATTTGTCTTTTAGTTGTTGAGCTATAAGAGCTCTATGGAAAGCCTGGATTCAAGCCCCATGTCAGATACATTCTGTGGGTTATATTTGCACTTGCTCGATGGTGCCCTCTGATGCGTAAACGTTTTTAATTTTATCTATTTTTTTTCTTTTGTTGCTTGTGCTTTTGGAATATTTTGCATGTGGTGAGAGTTATGGGTCCATATTCTTTTGCATGAATATCGAGTTGTCTTGGTGCCATTTATTGAAAACACTTTTTTCCGTTGAGTTTAAAAATTAATCATTAAAAATTTTTGCATAAAATGGTGGTATGGTGGAGTCATGGGAAAAAAAGGCAAGCCTTAGTTTAGGGACAAAGAACCGCCAAGTGGCCAGGTAAATGAGGTGTAACTTTGAGCTGTTTTTTTTAAGGACATAGTATAGATTGTAGCTTATTTTAAATACTGTTTTGACTGTGGTGCTTGGGCCGAGCAGAGCTTTGCTTCCGGCATCCTGCTCATGCTGTTCAGAAACGGGCAGAGTGGTGGTGGCAGGGAGGCGGCAGAGTGGGCAGCTCCTTCCACGGAGACCTTGAAAAATCAGGCAGAAGCCATCAGGACTAACTTCTTCAGAACTCTGGAAACAGTCAAAGATTTATTGCACCAAAGAAACCGCTGAATTGTTCGCCTGACTTGGGCTCACTCAGAGCAGAGTGTGGAACAGCAGCGGCATTTCCCAGACCTTCACGAGACTGAGGGGCGACTGCGGCAGCCTGGGGACAGGAGCGTGGGAATGCCAGGCAGAGAAAGCTGGGGAGAGGGTTTCTTTGGGAAATTTGGGCATTCAGAAGCACCTGTGTTCATGGGGAATTTGGAAAGCCACGTGTGAGCTGAGGACTGGAGGACTGCTCGGAAGAGACTGGGGAAGGTCTTCCACCTGCACAGAGCGAGGAGGAAGTGCAGACTGGCGGAGCTGCCGGCGTCCTGGCTGCAACCTGAAGGATGCTGTGGCGCAGAGCCAGGCTGCAGAGCCTGGGGGAGGTTTTGTTTTCTTCTTCTCTATTTTTTTTTTTTTTAGCTCTTCACATTCAAGGAAATCTTTGTTAAAACACTGGCTGAATATGAGCTAATGGAAGAGAGACTTCTGAGAGCACACATGGCAGAGAATACCCACTTTGCAAAAATTGTTCAGAAAAGTCACTAAACAAATATAGCCGTAGCGTATAACAAGCAACAAAACCAACCCAGAAGAGGGAGAAATATCTGGTTTCCAGAATTATCTGATTGTCCAGTTTTCCACAAAATATTACAAAACATGCAAAGAAACAAAGTTTGGCCTATTCTCAGAAGAAATTAATAGAATTTCTATTAATAGATGTCTCTGAGGAAGTCCAGATGTCGGACTTACTAGGCAAGGCATTTAAATCAGCTGTCTTAAATATGCTCAAGGAGCTGAAGGAAACCGTGAGAAATTGCTAAAAGGTATCGGGAGAACGATGTATGAACAAGTAGAGTGTCAGTAAAGGTATAGAAATTATGTAAAGGAAGCAAATTCTGGAGTTGAAAAGTGTAGTAAGTGAATAGGTAAACTCACTAGAGGGGTCTAATAGCATATATGAGCAGGCTGAAGAAAGAATCAACAAGCTTAAGCCTAGGTCAGTTGAAATTATCCAGTTTGAGGAGGAGAAAGAATGAAGAAAAATTAATAACATCAAATGTACCAAATACCTGTGATGGAAATCCTGAAAGGAGAGGAGAGAAAAGGCAGAGAGAATATTTGAAGGAATAATGGCCAGAAACTTCCTAAATTTGATAAAAGACATGAATCTATACATTCAGGAAGTTCAGTGAACCCCAAGAAGGATAAGCACGCAGAGATCCGTACTGAGACACGCAACCAAACCGTTGAAACCCAAAGACCAAGAGCACATCCTGAAGGCAGCAGGAGAGAAGCGACTGGCCACACGCGGTGGAGCCTCAGCGGGGCTTCATCAGAAGCCATGGAGGTCTGAGGGGATTGGGGACATTTTAAAACTGGTGGCAAAAAAGTCTGTCAGCCAGTAATCCTATATCCAGTAAAACTATCATTCAAATTAAGACAGTCCCAGATAAACAAAAGCATCTTAGCAGCATTATCAAGAAGTGAAAAGGTGAATAGAATGGGAGAAAATATTTGTAAATTGTATGTCTAATAAGGGTCCATATCCAGAATATGTAAAGAACTTTTACAATTCAATAACAGAACGATAACCGAGTTAAAACATAGGCAGAGGATCTGAATAGACATTTCTCCAAAGAAGACACACAAATGGCCTGCAAGCATGTGGAAGGAACAATGCTCTGTCAGTGTCATTAGTCCATGAGGAAGCACAGATCAGAACCATGGTGAGACACTGCTTTACACCGCACGGTTGCCTGGCGTTTAAAGAGACGTGGCAGGTGTAGGAGAGGATCTGGAGAAATCAGAATCCTTGTGCATTCCTTGTGGGAATGTAAAATGGATCAGCAGATGTGGAAAACATTGTAGTTTTTCAAAAAGTTAAATGTAGAATTTAAAGCAGGGACTCAAGCAATGTGTACCCATGTTCATTATAGCACTCCCTGTTCACAATTGCCAGAAGTGGGTAACAGCCAAAATGTGCGTCAGTGGACGAATGAATGGATAAATGAGTGGGTAGCAAGTCCCCGCAACGGGGTGTCATTCAACCCTCAAAGTCATTAGAGGGTTGACAGGGGTACAGCATGGATGAGCCTGCAGAACTTCACGCTCTGTGAAGGAAGCCGGGTGCAAAGGTTACGTATCGTATGACTTTTTGTGTGAAATATCCAGAATAGGTCAGTCAGTCGGCAGATGGGTGGCTGGGGCCTGGTGGGGGAAGAAGATGGGGAGAACCCGCTTGTCCGCAGGGCTTGGTTTGTGATGATGAAGGTGCTTTGAACTTGGCATTGCGAATGTAGTAAATGCCACTAAATTGTTGACTTTAAAATGGCTAATTTTATATTATGCTGGTTTCACCTAAAAATGAAATAAAACGTTGAGGGGATAGTACTTTTGTTGTGTCTTTTGTGTTTGTATGATACTTGACTCGAAGAACTTGAAAAATAATTTTCAGTCAGTTTATTTTAAATATAAATGGAAATGTATCCTTTTTTAAAAAAACAGCCGTCATTGCTGGTGATGTAAGAAGTGGAGATTTTATTGTCGATGATGGTCATTGTAGCCACTTTGACTTCTTGTGTGTCACGTAACATTCATGATACTCATTGTCACAGCTGCGGTCATCCGGGGTAGAGGTGGCATTGTCTCCAAGTTACAGGCTGGAAGCGTACCCAGGACGAATGCTGAGTCACTTGCCCTAAGTCACGTGGTTTTTGGTAGAGCGGATGCTTCGGCCCAGATCCGTCTGACTTCTCATCCGGTGTTGTTCTGGCTGTGGCATATTGCTTCATGGCTTGCTTCTAGCCCACTAGATAATCATAATCACGTATTTACAAAGCACCTACTATGTGCTAAGCACTGTGATGGCCTCATGAGATTGAAACATGACTTAGTTCTGAACTTTGGTTTTTATTTATTTTTTTTAATTTTTATTTATTTTTGTTTGAGACAGGGTCTTGCTCTGCCATCCAGGCTGGAGTGAGTGGTGCAATCACAGCTCACTGTAACCTCGAACTCCTGGGCATGCCCAGCTAATGAACTTTGCATTTTAAGAGTCCATGTAGTGTTCTAGGCAGATAGGATAAATTTAGAGCGTTCTGGTTTGTTTTTGTTTTCTGTAGCTACCTATTTATGAATGGAACTTGAATTCTGTGCTATGATTCCTTTATACAGCTTATGATGGTTGTTTTTTTAATATGTCTTAGCTGTTTCTTAGACTAGTTCTGGCATTTTGTTTAATGTATTTTCAAGTATGCAGACACACGAGTGAGACAGAAGTCTGTTGTCTTTGAACCTTACTTCGTGTGTGTGTGAATGTGAGAGAGAGAGCATTTACATATTTACATGTTTCCTGTGTTTCAGTTTACTTGCCAAAAGGGAATTTTACCTATATAGAGTACAAAAAGAGATGATCTTTATTCCTGTGTACTTTAGCATCTTTGATTCATATTTATCAGCACCTTTTATTGTTGTACACTTTATACCTTGTTAAAATTCTTTTTCTTTAATTTTACTTTTTAAGAGATAGGGTCTTGCTCTGTCCCCCAGGCTGGAGTGCAGTGTCATAATCCTAGCTCACTGCAACTTCGAACTCCTGGGCTCAAGCAATCCTCCTGCTCAGGCTCCCAAGTAGCTGGGACTACTAGCACGTGTCACCGCGCCTGACTTTTTTTTTTTTCGGTAGAGATGGGTCTTGAATTCCCGGCCTACAGCGATCCCCCAGCCCGGAGGGGTGTGGTTCAGTGGTAGAACTTTCCCCTGCCCAAGTGCTGGGATTACAGGCTTGAGCCACTGTGCCCTGCTGCCTTGTTAAAATTCTTAGCCTTTTATTTACGTTTAAAAATACTTGTCTCAATGAAATTTTGTCATATTTTAGTCAAATTTACTCTATTTTTGAGTATTAATTATTCCTTGAAAAAGCAAGTCAGAAGGCTTTTGAATCCTATTGTGCCTATGTCATATATTCTTCCAGAGGGAATCATGAAATGTGATGGGTTTTATGGGTCGTGGTGTTTTCTATTTGGCAAAAAGGATTTCCCTTTGTGACAGTCATATCTTAAGATAGTTTTTTTCCCTAATGCTATACTCAAGTTTTATTTGAATTTTTTTCATCAAAAATTGCTTAGGAGCTGATACACTTGAAGTAATTAGAGTCGATTGCTGCAGTCCAGTAGTCAGACAAACACTGATGACTTTGCTTGTTTTGTTTATGTCGTGTCATCTCTTGTTCATCCATTTTTGTGACAGTTTAGATAAGATAGGGCAATGGATATTTAGAAATCGTTTATGTATATTTTATTTTATATAGTCAGAGTGGTTCTTCTATAAGCATACTCAGCTTTTCACATTTTCATCCCGTATGGTGCGTTTTCTTAAAGTGTATACAGTCATCTTTATTATCTGTGGTCTGAGATCTGAGCAGCATTTGAAAAGAATCCATCCCGATATTTCATTAGGAGGATTCAGTATACATTATTGTATTTCTGCTATATAATAATATTTCACAAACACTTTGCATTTATTGCCTCATTTTTTTTAGTTCCCTGTGGCTGGACCAAGGTAGATAGATACATAGTCAGGACTGCACATCTGTACTGAGGAGTGGATATGTGTACCAGGTGTGGATGTGTATACTCAGGAGTGGACGTGTATACTCAGAAGTAGAGGTGTACGCTCAAGTGAATGTACACACACACACGTACATGTATTCAAGTGGATGTGTAAACTCAGTACCAATATTTCTTCTCAGGTCACCCTTGGAGGATCTGTATGGATTCATTTCTTCAGGATACTCACATATTTGACTTTTTAGAAAAATTTTATTGTTTGGAGATTAGGGCCTAGAACGTATGAAATATACCTTCACAAATACTGATTGGCAACACAGTGTATCTTCTTGTAACAGATAAGAAGTTAAGAAATAGAAAAAAATTTACTTTAAGCCAGATTATCTCTTTAGAAACTATAGAAATTTTAAAACTATAAGAAGTTCATTCTTCATCTCCCATGCCTTTCACAGAAAACGTGGAGAAGAGTTTCAGTGATGGAAACTTTCTATCAAGTTTATCAATAATAATTACCATGTGATGCTTATTAATAAGCATACCATTGTATATATCTAAATACCATTTATATCAACTTATGTAAAAAAATTTTTTCCACCAAAATGTTGTTCAATTTTAATCTCCTACTTTATATTTTATGATGATATTGTGTCTCTCTCTCTCTCTCTCTCTCTCTCTCTCTTTTTTTTTTTTCCTTAGATAGGGTCTTACTCTGTCACCCACGCTGTATTGCAGTGGTGTGATCATAGCTCACTGCAGCCTTAGACTTCTGTGCTCAAGCAATCCTCCTGCCTCAGGCTCCCAACTAGCTGGGACTACAAGAGCACACCACCACAACCAGCTAATTTTTAAAGTTTTTTTTTTTGTAGAGATGGGGGTCTTGCTGTATTGCCCAGGCTGGTCTTGAACTCCTGCCCTCAAACAATCCTCCCGCATTGGCCTCCTGAAGTGTTGGGATTACAGGCATGCACCGGGCCGATATTGTCTCTTTGAAAGTTTAGTCTATTAAAAATGAATTAAAATATTAAAATTCGCCTTTTGTGTGATATGGTCATGTTATGGTTTTTTTGGATATGGTGGTTCTGTATGTAATTTTTATAAATAGAATATCCTTCATTTCTTACTATATAACATTAAACTGTAGAAGATAAAAATAGAATTCTTAGTTTTATTCTTCTTTGTTTATTTGAATGATACTGGGGGATTTTTTCATGGTTTGTAAACATGGTTGTTACTCTTTTCCTTAGATGTACACATGTTTTGTGTGTGTGTGTGTGTACTTGCTTTTTGAAAGATGTTCATGCTGTTGTAGTACACGTTTTTACTTAACACTGTGAACATTTCCGTGGCATTAGTCTGTAACGTCTTGTGTGTGGTTGTATGAAACTGCATCGTATGAACGTGTCACCGTTCAGTCTTCCTCAGTCGGACCCTGTGGCTCTGCAGGAGAGGTGGCTGAGCACCCTCATGTCCCCCGCTCTTCAGTGGAAGTGGACTGCAGCCTTACTCTGCTTCTCCCTCATCCTAACTGAGGACTCTGGGGTCCTCTCTTCCTGGCCCTCGTCCAGCCCACTCCTTGCTTTGCTGACAGAGCTTTCCCAGCAGCTGTGCAGTCCCTGGACCTGGCTCCAGTTTCCGCTCCAGCCGGCTCTTCTCTTGCCCAGAGTGAGAAACAGCCTCCTCGCTGCTGACCACTCCATCTTTCCTGTGCTGTAGTCACAGAAGTTCTTTCCAAAAGCAATCCGATTGCCATTTCATGGCTTCAGACCCTTTGGTTTCTTTTGATGGCCCTTATGACGAAGCCTTAAATCCCGTGTGACTCAGTTCCCTGTGGTCCGGCGCTGGCCCTCTTCTCCAGCTTCTCTTCTGGCTTCCAGAGTGCAGTCACACGAATTTTTCTTCATTTCCTTGATATGCCGTGCTTTCTCCCCATGAGGGACTTTTCAAGCGTAGTCGCTGTATCTGGTGTGTTCTTGTCCTGCCCTGCACTCAGAACTTCAGGTTTTATAAAAAGATTACTTTCTCAGAGAGGTCTTCCTTAGTTTCCCCAGATGTTGCTCGTGCTGCAGCCCCCTTGTGTGTCCCAAAGCACCCTGACCTTCCCTCTGGGGATTACCTTTAATTCTTCTTCTCTCAGCTTTGTGAGAATGGGGTCCTCGTTTCTCCAGGAATGAGCAGAGTGATTGGCACATGGTAATAAGCACTCAGTAAATTGGGTGCTTAAATAAATGAAGAATTTCCAGGCTGTATATAAAGTTCTAAGCCTGGTCTGGGTGATCAAATAGCTGTTTCATAGGGTTGCACCCATTTGCATTTGCAGTGTGCCCACAATATTCTTCTCCTAACATCCCTGCCCACTTGCCCAAATATAAAAGATTGTTTTTTAATCTACTAGTTCGGTGAAAAAATGCTATTGCATTCTGTTTTCTTGCTACTTCAAAAAATTATTGTTCATTTGTGACCTTTTATAAGTTGTTTACTCAGTACCTTTTGTTTCTTTATCTATTTTAACCTTATTATAATTTTTCTACTAAAAGGAATTTGCCTTTGTCACATGTGGCAGATATTATTAGCTTGTTTGACTTGTTTTTCTTATGTGTAGAGAAATCTATAATTTTTATGTAATTCAAATCTTTTGTGTTTTTACTTTAATCTTAGAAGCTTTATTCAATCCCAGTATAAACATTTTATTTTCATAACGATATTTCTGTGTTTTGAGTTTTTATATTAGGTTATTAAATATAAAATGTCTGATTTTGAATCAAAAGTTTATTATATCTCAAACAAGCAGTACAATTAATCTAAGTATCTAATTTGACACAGTTTTGCTATCTTAACGGTAGCTCGTTTATGCCAGCAGCACAGAAGCCTGGAGAGCGAGTGGCGATGAAATCATGAAAGATGTTTTCCACAGCTTGTTGAGAATTGAATGTTTTTCCTTTCAGGAAGTGAATCAAAGCCTGGAAGAAGTGGTAGTCAGTTGGCGCAAGGTCTGGTGAACACAGTGGGTGACAGTTTCCAAGTCCAGCTTCTCTAGTTTGAGCAGCATTGTTTTTTGTGACATGTTGTCTTGCAAGAGGATTGGCCTGTCTCTGTTGACCAGTTGCAAGCATCCTCATCATTTTGTCCAGTTGGTTGCAGTGGACATCCGCTGTAACTGATTGACCAAGTTTCGTGAAGCTGTAGTGGATGATACCAGCGCTGGACCACCAAACAGACACCAGTAGCTTTTTGGGATGAATATTCGGTTTTGGACTGTGTTTCGGCACTTCATCTCTATCCAGCCATTGTGCCAGATACTTGTGATTGTTAAAAAGAATCAATCCATTTTTCATCGCACGTAACAATACGGTGTAGAAATGGTTTGTCTTTATGTCGTGACAGCAAGCTTCGAGACGATTTCTCTTCTGACCTTCTCGTCACCCACGTGGCCAAGCAGGTCCATGTAGCATGCTGGGTTTGTGCACGTGTGCAGGCCTCTGAGAGGGAGACTGCATTTTTGTATGTCTTCTGATTTGAGTGATTGAGAGTCTTAGATGCTGTTGATTATTACCACTCATATTAATAGTATTTTGTGTGTTAACCTTTGGTAGAAATTTAGGAAGGATATCTAACTACAGAAAACAAAGGTTAGAAATTTCCATTATACAAACAGAGGACCTAACCAAGACTTTGTGCCCTTGCTCTAGTAACACTATATACTTTTCATTTGTATCTGGTAGTTGATAAAATATTTAACATATGAGATACTTATTAGATTTTTCAAACCATTGTAGTTTCCTGAAAATTCTTTATTTTGTGGATGCAGTGAATTACTGTTAATACTGATTTCAGTGTTTAGTTCTGCATGTTGCTTTAGGCAAAAGATGTGTGCATTGGTGGGCTGTAAAGTCTGTATGGATAGCTACTTCTCGCAGCTTCTGGACTCTCTACTGGCAATTACACAGATGTTAAAGACTATTTTAGTTAGATAATTTTAGAGGGGAAGTGGTTGGCTAAGTATAATTTAGTGAATAACATTCAATATTTTATTATTTCAATATTCTTTCTAAAGCTGTCTAATTCATTTTTTACTGATAGAATTAAGAAAAAGAATTGGTTTTGTATAACCTGAGTATCTTAAATTATTTTAGTTATTGCTAACAGATTAAGAGCAAAAATTTGGTACTTTCTGCAAGATGCTCTATAATCATTTCCCCAGACTTTAGTATTTCTTTTTTTCTTATTTCCTAGACTGTAATTTATACAGTTCTTTCGTTGATATATTTTATTTCACTCTGCCTTCCTTAATCTCACTAGAACATAAGTTCTATGCAGGTGGGCTTTGTCAGTTCTGCTCACACTTTCATCCCCAGCACGTATGAGGGCAGAAGAGCCATGTGCTCAGAGTCAGTCCTGCCTCCCAGGACCTCCTTGGCTTCCTCCACAGTGGTCAAGGAGCAGCCCTGAGCACAGGGTCGATTAGGCTGGGCCCTGCTCTCCCTTCACCCGGTTCAGGTAGAATCCAACGATGCAGATCACCACGTGCCTCCCCAGACAGGTCAGTCTCAGCCTTAGCACACTCCGGCCCTGTGCGCATCAGGACTACCTTACGGTGGCTTGTGTGTGCGCGCGTGCATGTGCGTGTGCATGTGCTGCAGGCTTCAGGTCATCCTTCAGACTCTGCGTGTTCGTCCCCACGAGATGTCGTATGTCTTTATTGTCACCCTTGCCCTTGTTCATTGCGCCTCCAGATTCAGATTCCTTCATCACCTAAACCCGTTCTCTCTGAAAGTGCCCTCTTGCTTTCGTGGAAATGTGGCTCTTTTCTGAGCGTCCTGTGTCCTCCACAGACTGTTTGGTTTCAGTTTTTGCTCCTGTGGCTTAGGTGCCTCTTAGCCTGCAGTCAGCCCCTCCCTGTCTGTCCACCCCTGGACCCGACCCACGGTCAGGGCCCCCCCTGTCTGTCCAGCTCATTGCCTTTCACAAAAAACTAAGAGTTGGTGTAGTGACTGGTAATGTTTGCTTTTGAGAAGTAGTGTGAACTCACCTGTGGCCTGTTAGCCGTCAGAAGAAACTGTAAAAGGGGTGGACATTATCCTGTGTTAGAGCAATAGTCACAGAGGCTGTGGCCAGTCCTGAGGGGGGAGGGGCAGAGACGAGGGAGCAGGTGAATTTGCCCACGTTTTGTCACCTCCTGAGGATGTCTCAGATTATGTAACATTCACCTACTCTGCATCATATTTGTTACATTAATATTTTGTAGATATTTAAGTATATTATATATGAAACTCCACAGACCACCATTCCACATTAGATATTATATAGATAATTTAATATTTCCTCATGTGGAAGAATCATTTTTAGCAGTAAAGCTTTAGATATCAGTTTTCAGTCCTGTCCTGTGTTGATAAAGCTACTAGTAGAGGGTGATTTTATATATCATTTGCTTTATTTCTTTTTTCTGTCAGTTATATGCTAATTAATGGCATCCATGATAATTAATTTAAGGATTTTTATATCTCCGTGTTATTATTAAATAAGTCTCAATCCTGGAATTATTTAGTAATATTTCTGATCATTGGTAACCTGAGAACTGAAACAATGACAAAGTATGGGAAGAACATTCTCACTGGAATCTCTTAAATTACCATGAAGAAATTCTTGATTTGTTTTTTTACTGGGGAGTAGTTAATTATTTGTGCTTGGAAGTTTACTAAGAAGTTAATTGTTGGTGACTGTCTATCTGGAATTTATTTTGGAAGTATAAGCATAGAGAAATTTCTGAAGTATTTTTTTTTCCTCCTAAAGTTATTTCTGAAGTAATTATTTTCCAGTTGAAAGTTGAACTCCTGCTGTGCCGTTGTTTCCTTAAGTTGATTATACTTCTTCTTTTTTTTTAAGGTCAAGTACAAGTTAAGAGTTCAGACATTCAAGTTGGAGACCTCATCATAGTGGAAAAGGTTGATGCATTTTTAATTTTTGATATATTTGAGAACTATATATAACAGTTATTAACATTTAGCCTGACTGCAAGTAACTTTTGAATTTGAAGGAAATTGTTTGAGACACATATTTTAAATCCTAACATCCCTGTGTAAGATTTGATGTATGTACAGTTTATATTTTTGAAGATAGATTATAGGTTACTGGAAGTGTTTTCCATGTCATGCTAGGAGTATGGAAAAGCCTCATTTTATGCTAAATATTTTCATTAAATATTTTACCTTCTTCCTGATTTGGTAAGTCTATATAAGAATTTAAGTGAGGGAGTGATGTGAATTCCCTTTTTTGTTTGTTAATTCTTGTTAATTTGTTCAGGGTTTTTACTCGTTTATTTATCTTTAAATTTATGGTCCGACACAACGCAGGTTCTCGAATACTGAATAAATGAATCCTGTTATCAGTCATTAATCATGAAGTTTACTTCCTTATGTGTATGTTTTAAAAATTATATTCATTATATTTCATGTTGCTGTGATACTAGCATTCAGCAACAAAGTTATCCTTAGATCCGGTTCCTTTAGGTTAATTAACTTGTACATGTTTAATGTGTTTTCCGTGTGTGTGTCTCAGATGGAAAACCATGAGCTTCAACTTTTCTAATTTAGGCCCAATATTAAGGACTTTATTTTTTAAGGAAACCATTTGGAAGAGTTTGTTGTTTTTCATTTTTTCTAAAGAAGTGATCGTATATTGAAAAATAAGCGTTATGTGATAGCAACTGTATAAACAGATAGTTATAGAATATTACAATGTTCTAGATTATTCTAGAGTTTAATATAAATAAAGGCTGTCAAACTATTTGTTTTAATAAAAATCCATTCCGAGTCAAGGTTTTGTCATACCTTTATGCATTTAGGGAAAAGAAAGAAAATGCCAGTTTGTCCCCTGGCTTACCAAAGAAACCTTAGAAGTATCTAAATTTTTGTACAAACATGTCAATTTAAATGTTGTTAACTGAGCAACATATCAAGTAAGGTAATAGCTTAGAAGTAGAGATTTTAGAAGTTGCAGGTTGCACAGGTCATAGCACAGTCTCTGAAGTCTAAGTGTTTGGAAAGGCTCTGTGGGGCAGAATCAGAGCAGGACCAAGGCGGACACTGTTGGGGATCCTTCTTCACCTCTCAGAACTAGCTTCAGGAAGAGGAGAATGTCTGCTTTTTCTGCAGCCGGGGAGAAAGAACATTTTATCTTATTTTTCTGAGGTAATACAGCTTAATAAATAAATATTACAATGCATATTGTAATATCCAGAACAAACGTTAAAAAAATGTGTAAAGAGGTACACTCTGAGATGCTGTAAGTAAACTAAGATGGAAGCCTAAAAAGGGCTTAGGTAATAACAAGAAGGAAAATATTAGAAACAGAGAATATAAGAGGAAACCAACTGAAAGCAAATAATAAAATGCAGCCTGGGGGCCAGGCTTGGTGGCTCACACCTATAATCCCAGTGACTTGGGAGGCCCAGGTGGGCAGGTCGCTTAAGCCCAGGAGTTTGAGGGTACAGTGAGCTATGATCTCACCACTGCACTTTAGCCTTGGTGACAGAACAGTATGTCTCTAAATATTTAATAAAAAGAGAACATGCAGTGCAGACTTACATTCTAAACATACCGATAATTATTATCTTTATTGTGAACTGTCAAAATGCACCAATCGACAGGCAGAGTGGGTTTTAAAATAAAAAAAATGAGACCCAACTCTATGTTGTTTGCAAGAAAATCACTTCGAATTCAGTGACATGATAGGATGAAAGTAAAAATGTGGAAAAAAATGTACCATGTAAAATTAATTGAACAAAAGTAGGAGGAGCTATATTAATGTCAAAGCATACTTCAGAGTGAAGAAAGTTACTAGAGACAAAGGGGTGTTATGTAACAGTAATGGGATTAATCCATCAGGAAGATGGAAGATGCTAAATTCATACCCATTAAACAACAGATCCACGAAATATGTGAATCAAAGCTATTGGAGCTGAAAAAAGTAGAAAACTCATGGGTAGGTGGTTCACCATCGTCCTCTCAAATTGGATAGAAGAAACTGGCAGAAACTCAGCAGTGATGCAGAAGGTCTGCACAGGATGAGCTGCGGGACCTGGCTGACACGCACAGACCACCCACCATACCTGCCAGGAGGAGAGAACACGTTTATTCCAGTGCCCACAGAACATTCACCAAGATAAACCTAATACTGTGCTGTAAAACAAACCACAACAAATTGAAAAGAATCGAAATCATAGTGTGTTCTTTCACCATAATAGAATGAAATTAGTAATCAATAACAGAAAAACAACAGGAAAACTCTAAAACACATGGAACGTAATCAGCACACCTTGAATTAATTTATGGGATAAGTAGTACTTCTCAAGGAAACAAAAAATACGTACAACTGAATGAAAATTAAAATACGACATTCTGAAATAAGTGGTGCGTGTAGGGGCAACGCTGAGGATTCTGTAGCATTAACTGCCTGCAGAGGAGCTGGCGAAGGTCTCGGGTCAGTCACCTGAACTCTGACCTTAAGACATCAGGAGAAAATGAGCAGAATTAAACCAAGACATGCAGAAAGAAAGAAGTAATGCAGAGTAGAAGACAATGAAACTGAAAATAGGAAGACAGAAAATCTATGAAAGTAGAAGCTGGTTCATCTAAATAAATTAATAAAATTGGTAAACCTCTAGCAAGACAGATCAAAATAAAAAGTGATGTCACAAGTCACCAGTATCAGTAATGAAATAGGAGCTTTTGCTGTAGGTCCTGCAGCCATCAAAAAGGTAATTACAAAATATACCATCAGCTTTGCCGTCGTAAATACATGCATGGATAGATGAAAGGGACCAGTTCTGAAACCATAAACCATAAAAACTCAGTCAAAATGAAATAGACAATGTGAATAGTCCTATAACCAGTAAAGAAGTTGAATTAGTAATTTAAAAGCTCTGAGAAGGAAGTATCAGGGTCCAGACATCCTCTTTGGAGAATTCCTTGAAACCTTTAGAGAGGACTTAGCATCACTGTTCCACGGTCCTTTCTAGAAAACAGTTGAGGATGGAACACTATCCAACTCATTTTATGAGGCCAGGACTATCTTTATCCCAACGCTAGACAAAAGACAATGTAACAAAGCTACAGACCAATATTCCTCATGAAAATATACACAAAAATCTTTTTAAAAATTTGGAAATTGGTATCAGCAATATGTAAAGAGAATTGCACATCCTGACCACAGGGAGGTCACTCGCGGAATGTGGTTTGGCTCAGCATTCTAAAATCAGCCCCTGTAATCTACCCTGTCAGCAGAATGAAGAAAACCGTATGAGCATAGCAGTTGTTGCAGGGAAGCGCATTGGACTAAATCCAACACCTGTTCATGACAAAAATTCTCAGCAGGTTGGATTAGAGGGGAATAACCATATCTTGTTTAAAAAAAATCTACAAAAAACCTATAGCTGACATTGTACTTAATAGTGTAAGACTGAATGTTTCCTTTCTGAGATGTTTGCTCATACTGCTCTTATTCAACTGGCAGTTCTAGTCTGTAAGTCAGGAAAAGGAAATGAAAGACATACAGATTGGAAAAGAAGGAATAAAAATGTCTTGATATGCCAACGACATGATTGTATATGTAGAAAATCCCAAGGGATCTGTAAAAAAAAAAAACATCCTGGCATTGGTTCAGTAGGGTGGCAAGTTCTAAGGTTAACACACAAATACTAACCCTATTTCTGTATCATAATAAAAACGTGGAAACAAAAATGCAGTACTCTTACAGTCATAGCTATGAAAATGAACTCTTAGGTAAGCTAGAATCCACAATGTGTTGACGAAAGTAACCGCGAAGACTTAAGTAAGTAGACACTCTGGGTTCTTGGCTTGGAACGTTCCACAGTTTTCCAGAAATTAATCTGTAGGTTTAATATAGTTTTATCGAAATCCCAGAAAGTGTTTTTTTCGAAGACGTAGATAATCTTATTCTCATACTAATTTGAAAAGGTGCAGGCTCTGGGGTAGGTAAAATAAGGAAATTTTTCCTTGATGCTAAGGCATGTTACGTAGCTACCTTAGTGCAGTGTGGAAGGAGCATGGATGTGAAGATCAGTGAAACACGGGGACCCAGAAATAGACAAAGGTGCCAGAGCAGTTACAGGAAGAAAATGGGGCCGGGGCATCCATTGGTTAAAAGAAATGATCATGGACTTAATGTAAAACTCTAAGACTTAGAAACAAAATAGAAAATATTCAGAATCTAAGGGTAAGAGACTATTTCTTAGACTTCAGCAAAACAACAATGCAGAAGAGAAAAAATAAGTTGGATCTCATTAAAATAAAAAAACATGTGCTTTGTGAAAAACCATGTGACTATGGTGAAAAACAGGCCACAGATTGGGAGAAAATATTTGCAAATCATGTATCTGACAAAGATTTGTGTCTAGAGTATATAAAAACTCAAAACTCAACAGTAAAAACAAAAAATTCAAATTAGAAAATGGGCAAAAGATTTAAAGAGACTTTTTGCCAAAGATTTACAGATAGAAAATAAGGACATGAAAAGAAATTCCGCATCCTTAGTCATCAAGAAATGCAAATTAAAACGCAATGAAATATCAGTACACATATATCAGAATGGCTAAAACGAAAACAGAGACAACACCAAATGTTAGCAGCCATGTGAAGAAAGTGCATCATTCGTCCATTTCTTGTGGAAATATCAAATGGTGCAGTTATTCTGGAAAATTGTTTGATGGTTTCTTAAAAAAACTAAATATGCACCTGTCCTGTGACCCGGCAGTTGAAGTCCTGGACCTTTGTCACAGAGGAATGTTAGTTTATATTGATACAAAAACCTGTACAAGAATATTTATGTCTGTATTATTTATAACAGCCAAAATTCAGAAACAGTCCAGATACCCTGAGTGGGTGACTGGTCATGAAACTGTTGTACGTCCATACCACGGTGTGTCACGTTCAGATAAACTGTTGTACATCCATACCACGGTGTGTCACGTTCAGGTAAACTGTTGTACATCCATACCACGGTGTGTTCGGTTCAGATAAACTGTCGTACGTCCATACCGCCGTATGTCATGTTAAGATGGCACAAGGCTCCTGCTGTCATGTTGCTTTGTGTCTCAAGGGGAAGGAAAAATGAAAAGTATCCAATAATTGCTTGAAATTGTCTAGTCTGTTTATGAGTGCTTCTTAGCAAAGAAGACAGAATAAGGGCATAAAGAGTAATGGTCTGAAAATGAAATTATGAAAAAAATTTACAATAGCATCAAAAAAACCTTAAAAATAAATTTAACGGAAGAAGTGCAAAACTTGTACTTTGAAAAACTACCAAGTATCGTTGAAACACATGCTCATAATTTTATGTATTAGTGTTGTTAAAAAGGTAGTACTCCCTAAATGCATTTACAGATTCAGTGTTAGCCCTCTCAGAATTCCAGCTGACGTCTTTGTTGAAATTGACAAGCAGATTCTAAAATTCTATAAATAGGACACATTTTGTTCAGAAATTAGAATGTACAAAGATGTCAGATGCCCAAATATTCAACAGAAACCCAACAAAACTCTTAGCATGTTTTTTTGGGTGGGAATTGACAAGGTATTTTTCATGTATACAGGGACATGCAGAGGCCAAGAATGACCAAATGTGAGAATTAACTCTACAACCTAAAAACACTAGAAGATTAAAGTAGTTAAGATGATATTACACCAAGATAGATACTCAGTAATGTTTTATAGTTTTTGTGTAGAGGTCTTACACATTTTTTATTATTAATAGTTTTATTCTATTGTTTTTATTCCTGAAATGGGTGCATTTTAAAATATTAAAAAAATAATTTCTTGCTATTACTGTGTGTGTGTGTGTGTGTTTATTTTCTGTGCTGTTAATTTTTGCTCTTACATTTGCTTACATCCTTATACTTTGCATTTTTGGGGCGTTCATTGACTGTGTTTTCTTGTGTTTCAAATGGTTGTGTAGCTCTTTGATTCTTTAGTTTTAGCTGACACCTTTTCTATTGTATGCACTTAATTGTGTGTGTTTTCCTGTAAACATTCTCCTGATTTTAGCTGTTCCACTCGTTTTCCTGTGTCTGTTGTGATTTCTTCCTTGACTTTAGGGGCCTTTAGATCCCAATTAGTCTCCTCCTTTTTAGTGCTGGAAAGAAATAGCTCCATCCAGCAACATAGCTTTATAACTTATATTTGTTTTTATTACTTGTTGGCTGACAGATAATCCATTTCTTTATCATATGTAGATGAATTCTTAGGTCTCAAAAAGCATATATAATTCATGAAATTATGTGAAGTATTCTTAATTACAATTATACAGTTTTTCTTTACATTGATACAGCTTTCCCATTTGATAGACTTACTAGTGATAATGATTAAAGGATTAAATGTATGACTAGTCATTTGCAAAAGTGCTTATAGATACAATCCCTTTGAGTTTTTTTCTTTTCTGTGTCTTAAAAGAATGTCTCCTCAAAGTTGTAGGGTTTTTGTTTGTTTGCTTGTTTGCTCAGTTGTACGTTCATTTATTCATTCACGTTTATTCAGTGGTGTTTTATTAATATTTAGGGTAAGCTCTGCTTTGTGTTGGGCATTGGAAGACCATGTTCCTTCTTTCCAGGGCTGTTTAGTCTAATAGGGAGGACGTAGTTTTTCACAAGGCACTAACTGCTGTGGTGTGTGTGAGTGAAGGAACAGCAGAGGCCATAGAAATGGCACCATTTAACATTTTTCAGACTGAAGCCTTTTTTAAGTCATCACTAAATGTTTACGTGGCTCACTAATGGGAAAAAAAATCTTAGAGGTTGAAGTAAAATATTAATTAAAATACTAATTTTTGATACACAATTTTATAAATGTTATTTCAGCAAAATTTTAATTATGACATTAGTTTTTACTGGTTATTTCTACTTTGGAATTGTGTTAATTTATAAGTCTGCATATAGATAATTAATATTTTATATTACTCTTTGCAGAATCAAAGAATTCCATCAGACATGGTGTTTCTTAGGACTTCAGAAAAAGCAGGTATTTTTTTTTTTTTTACATTGCTGATCACTTAGTATTTTGGCAGTTTAATTTTTATTTTAAAAGGTAAAAGTAAAATTTATGCTTATAAAAATTTCTCTTTGATTAATAATATTGAATTCATTTCTAAATCACATTTAATTGTTAGTGTTTAAAAGATATTTATTGTATATGTGCTTAAAATGAATCCTATCAGAACCTTTGTATACAATGGATATTTTCATTCAGATTCATATTGAGATCTAATTAATTAAATGATGATGTTGCTTAAAATTTGACTGCTTTTTTTTTTCATCAATTCAGCCAATTACTGTTTACTATTTCCTATGTCCCCAGCATGAACTGTTGCTTAGATGCTAAAGGGAACAACCTTCAAAGGGTCTGTGGTCTTGTTTACTAGTGGAAGTGCCCATTGTTAGTAATGATCCTCCCGTGTGGGTTCTGTGATGTGGGAAGAGATGCTAGGACTGTGTGAGACGGAACAGACCATTTTGCCTATGTGAGTTAACGTGAGCTTTGCCGAAAAAATGATGTCTGTGTGACCTGAGCTTTCAAAAGTAAGAAGGTGGAAAAGTGGTAATAGGATGGAAGCCTAGTGCGGTCAGGTAGAAAAACTGCTGGATATCAAGAAACCTGACTTCAGGTGACTTTGGCCAATGTCTAGTTATGTGACCTAGTGGAGTGGGCACCGTGTCCCTCCTCCTGGAGACGACGGCAGTGTGTCACGCACCGTCCCTCGTGTCTGTCTCCCTACATTGCTGACTTTGTTGAATACATGACACATATTTTTATAGCAAGCTAAGCATGCTATTATTTTTGTTGGAAACTTAGCATATATGCTATTATTTCTAGTATGAAAACCCTAGAAAGGACTAAATTAGATTTCCTAAAGTTGTTGATTTGATTTTTCTTCATATAAACAGCGTATTTTAAAAAGGGGCATTTTAAGTCATGAGAAAGCAGAAAAATATTTTCTCCTTTAACCAAATATAGTTAAGGTTATTTACTTCGTAAGGTGAATTCTGCCATTAACAGAAGAATTCGGTTGTCCCCAATAATCAGGTGACCTCTGTACACTTGATACATTTATTTTTTCATGTATTACTTCATGTGAGTTTTTATCCTCCTAGCTGTGGCAGACTGACTAGGTGCTCTTCCATCCCATTCCCTTTCCTCGTAGAGACACAGCTAGACTCCCTTTCCTGTCCAGTTGGGCGGAGCCCTGGCACTGGGCTGTGGCGAGAGGAGGAGAGCTGGAAGCCGTGTGTGTCACGTCCAGCCCTGGACCTAGCCGCCTCTGCAGTCACCTGCTCTGCTCTTCCCTGCTGCCCGTTAGGTGTCCATAGCTAGGGCCGTGTGGGGAACTGCTTGTTGAAGATGGCGGAGCCCCGTTAGCCTGGCGTCCTGAGTGACTGTGTGGAGCAGAGCCCTCCCTTCCATAGCAAGGGGGCTCTTGAGACAGGAATCAGCTTGTACCGTTGAGCACTTAAGTTGTAAGGTTTGTCTTTTACAGTAGTTAGTGTTAACTGATTTCTCATCCGAATCACCCTCCATTTTGGAAGTCTGCTTACTAATGCTCTGTGCAAGTGACGTTTTTTGCTTTTAGAGTGTTCGTGCTTATATTTTGAAGCCATCATTTGCCAATATTGAGTGCATGGTGCTCTTTTTCCAAGTATTTCTGGTCTTTCTGACAAAAGTGTAGGGAGACCATTTAGGTGCTTTAACAGTCCAGTAGGTGAGCCTCATTCACGCTTTGCACATTCCACGCAGTGCAGTGTTCTCAGCGCAGGCTGCTGGGTGCGCGGGAGCTCTGCAGACCTTCCAGCTCCCTGCGAGGCTGATCTCAGCTGCACGTGTTCATTCCAGGGTACAGCCCTCAGTCGTGGTACGTCATCCTTCTGTGTGTTGCTGGATTTGATGTGTTAGTGTTTTGTTAAGCATTTTTTCATCTGTATTCATACAGGATATATTGATTTATAGTTTATTGTTTTTGTGTTTTCTCGTGTTTTTGTAGTTTTGGTATCAGGGTAATACTGGCCTTAGTAGAATGAGTTGGAAAGTGTTCCCTCTTCTAGTTTTTGGAAGAGTTTCTAAAGAATTATTATTAATTCTTCTTTAAATGTTTGGTAGAATTCATTCATAAAGCCATGTAGGAGTGGACTTTGAGGTTTGTTTTTTTAATCACTAATTCAGTTTCTTTACTTGTTAGAGGTTTGTTCAGCTTGTCTTTTTCTTCCTGAGTCAGTTTCGGTAGTTTGTGTCTTTCTAGCAATTTGTCCACTTTGTCTGTTGTCTGATTTGTTGGCATACAGTTATTCTTTGTGTTCCCTTATAATCCTCCAGTGTTGATGGTGACGTCCTCTCTTTTATTCCTGATTTTAGTATGTTGACTCTTTTATCTTTTTTTCTTGGTCATTCTAGCTAAAGATTTGTCAATTTTGTTGATCTTTTTAAATAACCAGCTTTTGGTTTTAATGATTTTTCTCAATTGTTCTTCTGTTATTTCATTTACAGACTTCTATTTTTATTATTTCCTTCCTTCTACTTTTCTGTTCAGTTCTTCTTTTTGTAGTTTCTTAAGGTGGAAGGTTAGATAATTGATTTGAGGTCTTCTTTTTTATTAATAATATATGTGCTTATAACTACAAATTTCCATCTGAGCACTGTTTTTGCTGTGTCCCCTAAGGTTTGGTGTTATCATACGTCTCAAAAGTATCTTCCAGTTTCCCTAGTGATTTCTTCTTTGGTTCATTGTTTATTGATTAATACGTTGTTTAATTTCCACATATTTATGAATTTTCTAAATTTCTTTGTTATCGATTTCTAATTTCATTTCATCGTAGTTGGAGAACATACTTTGTATGATTTCTATCCATTTAAGTTATCCAAATTTGTTTTATGTCCTTAGGAATCTTCCATGTGCGCTTAAAGGAAATCTGTTTGCTGCTGCTGTAGCAAGGGTTGCTCTGTGGGTGTTCATGAGTTCTGGCTGGTCTGTAGCCTGGGTCAAGTCATCTGTTTCCTTGTTGATCTTCTCAGCTTCTGTCTGCTGGTCCTATCCGTTACTGAAAGTGGAGTGTTGAAGTTTGCAACTATTTTTGTTGTAATATCTGTTTTTCCTTTAATTCTGTCAGATTTTGCTTCATGTATTTGGGGTTTTGTTGTTAGGTCTAAATATATTTATAATTATGTCTTCTTGATGGAATGACACTTTTATCATAAAATATCCTTAGCCACTCTAGCTCTTTTTTGGTTACTATTTACGTCTTCTTCCATTGACATACTTTCAACCTGTTCGTGTCCTTGAATCTAAAGTGTGTCTCCTATAGATAGCATATAGTTGCAGTATGATTTTTCATTCATTGAGGCAGTCTTTGCTTTTTTTAAAAAAATCAGATTTATTGGGAAAATTTATATACATCAAAACGCACCCATTTAAAATATACTTTTAAAGGGTCTCAGGAAGTGTGTACATGTGTTTAATCATCATCCCCACCCTGATGGGCCCCCTGTGCCCTGTCGTCGTGCTTGGCCAACCCTGAGTGGTCCCTCCAGCCTTTCCTCTCGCGCACCTGGCGGCAGGCTGCGCTGAGAGTGCACACGGGCACGCGGCCTGGAACTGAGCTGGCAGGGCCCTCCCTGTGACCCACGGTACTCCTGTTTGCCTGGGTCCGTTCTTGAAAGCACCTTTGTCAAACGTCCTCAGTGGTTGCCATAGCTGCCCTTATCCCACTACGCGTTCACTTCCAGCCAGCGACATTCCCAGCTTTCCTGAGGAAGCAAACGCCCTCCGACTGGCCACTCTTTCAGTGTCCCCCTCAGAGCGAAGGAAGGTCCCTCCTCTGTCGAAACTCCTTCTCTCCACTGACCCTCTGGGGCCTGTCTCCCTGAGGTGGACCCCAGGGCCCCTCCGTCCGGGCCTCTTCACGATCTCAGCCCCACCGTTTCCTCCTGGAGACGTCGAAGCTCGTCTTTGTCCAGCCACCAGGGGCCCTGCCCCGCCTCACTGACCATACACCGCTGTCTGGCTACCGCCCTTCTCTGTTCTTTGCTTGCCCCCAACATCCTCTTTCTCCGTGTGAGACTTAGATGGAGTTCCTCAGGCATCTGTGGCAGGCACACCTGTGCTTGTGCTCTACATGTTCCTCCTGAGAAACTGGCTCAACTATCATTGTATGTGATCGTATTGAGACATCAGGGCCTGGTGGAGGTGGGCGGCACACTCAGAGTTTGATGGAATAGAGCTCTGTCGGTCTCTCTTTTGACTGGGGACTTCAGTCCATTTCTATTTCATGTAATTCCTGATAAGGCAGGAGCTACATTTGCCATTTTACTTTTCTGTGTCTTATATTTTTTGGGTGTGTCTCTCTTGCTCCATTACTTCCTTCTTTTGTTTTAAATAAATATTTTCTGATGTACTATTTTAATTTCCTCTGTCATTTCTATTATTATTATTAATTTAAAAATGATTTTGTAGTGCTTGCCCCAGGGATTATAAACTAACACTGTTCACTCTTGGGTAGTTTAGTATTTTTCTTAAATAAATACTCCTGGAGTTGTTGAAATCTTTGGTTATTTTCCAGAGTTTTGAAAAAGTTGCTTTTGACAATTTTTGTCAGTATTCTCATTTGCAGTTGTGGAGAAGTATATTTTCAGAGGTTTTCACACTGCTATCCCTGTGGACAGCACCTGTTTATTTATGACGTGTTTGTCTTGTTTTCCAAATGTATTCAGTATAATGAATAATAAAATGTTTGAATTTGGGAGATGTTATTATATTAATTGCCCTTTTAATGATTGTGGTAGAAATATATGTAAGATTAAAAATATTATTCCAAATACGGAAATGGTTTTGGGTAATTAGTTAAAAGGAGAGGATTATTGGCCGAGCGTGGTGGCTCACACCTGTAATCCTAGCACTCTGGGAGGCTGAGGTGGGAGGATCACTTGAGCTCAGGAATTTGAGGTCGCAGTGAGCTATGATGACGCCACTGCACTCTACCCAGTGACCGAGTGAGACTCTGTCTAAAAAAAGAAAAAAAAGGATGATGTAGATTGCATTAGAAGGTAAATTTTGAACAAAATTCAGCACTTGAAAGCTGGAAGGTGGTTAGAAATGTCCGTCTTTCATAGAAACCTGAGGGCTGGAGAGTGTAAACGCCCTGCTTAAGATTAAGTGGCTGACAGCAGCGTGGGGAGTTCTTTCCCCGTGCCCCGTGGTGGCGGAGTAAGAGCAGAGCCTGGGTGGAAGGTGAGGCCGTGAGCAGCTCTCCAGCACGTGAGCCCCAGATGAGCAATGCTTCCTCTGGCTCTGCCTTGCGTTGCCCGTGGTGGGGAGAACTCCTCTTTGCAGTGGGGAGACACTGAGTGGTTTGAGGGTCTTGGGTCCCTTTGAGATCCTTCAGAATTGTCATCTTGTCCCACAGAAAAACGTGCGTGGTGCACACATATCCCTGGGGGATTATCGATGGATCCAAGTGAAGACCTTGCTGTAGTTTGTTTTAACCTGTGTGTCTATATGTTCCTCAGTTTTATTCATTTTATTATTTTTTCTGTCAAATTTACATTGTTAAAATGACAATAATTACTTATATGCAGATATTAAGAAATCAGATTCTTTAATGCTGTTTTGCTTCTCTTTATAAGATGGACCAAATAGCTTTCAAGATGTGTAAAATTTGTTATAATATTGCTTTTGATCAAGAATTCTTAGCTTTAGAAATTCTGTTTGTGTGATTTTAAGTAATTATTTTAAGTTTTCTTATTGTTTTCAGAAGATCACACAAGTTCAGAAGTTTTTTTGTGCTATCTACTGATACTTTTTAAATTATTTTATTGCTTTTCAGTTTCAGTTTTAAAAAAACTTATAATACACTGTTATAATAAAAATCTTCAAATCTTAGCCAATATAGAAGTCCTCAGTATATGCAGCATGTTCGGGCTTGGACAGCGGCAGCTAGGTGTGTGTCAGCAGAGCGTGGCGGGTTGCTCCGTGGCTGTGTATTGACTATCGATACAGCGTATTCTGCTGGGCTGTGAGCTGATTGTTTAGAATGTAAATGAAGCTGTTGATGGATCTGGGGACTGATGGCTTCAATTCCAATTAATCAATTGCTTCATCAGTTTCTTAATTCAGATCAAATATCTACTGAGCACACATAATTCTTTTAGTGGTATTAAGAGAAATTAATGCTTTAGAACTAATTTCCATCAGTCTCTTATAAATGCCAATATCTTTTTCGTCTCTCTCCTAAGTGGTGGCAATACAGGTTAAGTGGTTGGGACATACCATGGTAGTTCAGGGCTCGTGTGACAGTGGGACGGGGCAGGTGCATGACACTGTACTCATCCACGTTGTCTCTGAAGTACTATCCATCTTGCCACCAGCTTAAAAATTTCGTGCAGAGTCATTAAGTCATATAAATGATTTAAAAATTAAGTTTAATGGCAAACGATCTGGTATTATAAATGCAAAGTCAATGTCTGTGTTTTTTTTGTTGGGCATGTGCTGTAGCCCATGTCTCTCAGAGCTGTTGGATTGTGAGCTGTCCCAGGCAGTCTGCTCACACAACGGGGTGACTCACTGTGCTGTGTGACACGCGTGCTCTGTGTCACTAAGTCCCGTCAGTTACCTCATCTCCACTTGATGCTGCGCTCCTGTGTGACACATACACAGTCGGTCTTGATTTGTCATTGAGCCTGTCCTTTCCTGTCAACTCCTGTCAATTATACAAAATAAAATCAAGTATTCATAAGCGGTCTGTAATAGGATATAAGCAGACCAATTTAATAGTCCCTTTTTGCTGAGCCTTAACTGGAGTCAGTTGTAGCTAGTGCTTTCTGGTAAAAAATTATTAGATACAGTTCTTGTAAGACAAGTCAGATTGGACATACTTCTGATTTTCCTATAGTTAATTCTTTCTCTCTTTAAATCACATCAGGTACTGAGAGTTATTAATTTTAACTGTACTTGAGAAAAATAAAATGTCATTGTTTTCCCTAAGTTTTAAAAATGGCATATAATTATTTAGCACAAAGCAGATCATTTTTCTTTAAAGGGCATTTATATTCTTTACAGTGTTCTATAAGTTTGTAGAAATCCTGTGCCCACTTGAAGAGCAGAGTTTCACTTTTAGAAACACAGAATCTTACAAATTTAAGGGACTCCGGAGGTTTCTCCCTGTCGTTACTCTACATAACAGAAAACAAACTTAGAGCTAAGTGAACGGCATTGACATCTCACAGTGTCATGGAGAGTCTGGAATCTAGTTCGTTTTAAGTTACTTTTCTTATTATAGTTCTTTTAACATGTTGTCGCGTTATTTATGCTAATATTTTGTGGGGTTTCTGTATCTCTATTTATTATAGATGTTTTTCTATAGTTTTCTGGTACTGTTTTTCTCGTTGTGGTATCAGGATAATAGTCACTACATAAAATGAATTGGGAAATATTTGCTTTTTTATTTCCTGAAAGAGATTGCGTGGACTTGGTGTTAACATTTCAGCCTGGAGACTTCTTTTTCAAGAGTATTCTGGCTCTTGTAAGAATGTGTTTTCTGTTGTTGAGTGGAAAATTCTAAAAATGGTCGTGTTGGTGGGTAGTGTTGTGGTCTTTTATATCCACGCTGACTTTGTCCCATTCTGTCAGTTGTTGAGAGAAGGATGTTCAAGCCCTGTTTCTCCTTTCAGTCAGTCAGGTTTTGCGTCACATGTTCTGCGGGTCCGTTGTTTGGTGTGCGCCCATTCTGGATTACCGTATCTTGGCGATTGACCACTTTATCATCTTGTAATTTTCTTCTTCATCCTTGCTAATTTTCTTTGTTCTGAAGTCTGCTTGATCTGGTTAATATAGCCGTTCCTACTTTGTTGGATTAGTGTTCAGTGTGTATTTTTTCATCCTTTTACTTCAACACATGTGTATTCAACATGCTTATCTTGTTTTATTTGCAATGAGTTTCTTACATATAGTTGTTTTTTGTTGTTGTTGTTGTTGTTTTTTAAACAGTCTTGCCAACCTCTGGTTTTAATTTATGTACTCAGACCATTTGTTCTTTATGTAATTTTTGACATATTATGGCTCAAGTCTGCCAGTTTTTGTTTTTTCTTTGTTCTCTCCATTTTTCATCTCTTAGTTTTGTTATTCCTGACTTCTTGTAGGTTCTTGAACATTTGTTAGAATTACATTTTGATTTATCTGTATTGTTTTTACTCTAGATATGTATATACATACATATGTGTATCTGTATATGTGAATATGTATCACCACAGTATATTCATGTTGAAATTTTACCAATCTGAGCGAAATGTAGAAACCATTCATCTGTTTATGTGCCTTTCCTCCCCCATTTATAACATAGTTGTCTTAAATATTTCTTCTACACATATTAATAACCACATCAATGCTATAATTTCTGCATCATCTGTCAGACACAATCTAGAAAACTCAAGGAGGAAAATCTATTATGTTTGTCTGTATTTTTCTCTTTTCGTTGTCCATTTGTCCTTTCTGATGTTTCAAGATCACTACTTTTCCCATTTTCTTTCTATTTAGAGAAGTTTCTTTAGCCATTCTTTTAGGATAGGTCTGCCAGAAACAAATTCTCTTAGTTTCTCCACATTCGAGGATGTCTTTGCGTTCTTTTCATTCCTGAAGGATGTTTTCACTGGGTATAGTCTCAGTTGATGGTTCTTTTCTTTCGGAACTTGAAGAGTGCTGTGCCGTTTTTTCTCGGCCTTGGTATTTTCTACCACCACTCTGATTGTTTTTCTCCTGTGGGTAAAGTGTCGTTTCTTTCATTCCATTTTCAAGATTGTGGGTTTTTTTTTTGTCTTTAGTTTTCAGAAGTTTGATTTTGATGTCTTCACATGGATTTTTTTTTTTTGGCTTATCCAGTTTGGAGTTTGCTTAGCTTCTTGAATTTGTGGGTTTATGCCTTTTGCCAAATTTAGGAAATGTTCTGCTATTATATCTACAAGTACTTTTTTAGCCCTACCCTCTTTCTCTTTTCTTTCTGATTTCTAATGATACAAATGCTAGTTCTTTTTTTTACTGTCGCACAGGTTCTTGATGCTCTGTTAATTTTGTTTGATTTTCTCTCCATTGTTTATATTGGGTAATTTCTTTTGTTCTGTGTCAAGTTCACCGAATGTGTCTCCTGCCCTTTCCATTCTGATGTCGATCCCATCCATTGAGTATTTTTTCTGGTTATTTTATTTTTTCAGTAAGGATATTATGTTTGATTTTTCTTTATATGTTACATTTTCCTGCTGAGATTTTTTTTTTTTACATTTCCTTTAAGTGTGTTTATATTTTATTATTGAAACATTTTATTATGGCACTTTAAAAACATTGTCAGATAATTCTTACATCTGAGTTTTTTTGATGTTGGGGTCTGTGATTGTCTTTTCCTATTTAATTTGCAATATTCCCTGTTCTTTTTATGATGTGTTTTCTTTTTTTTACTCTGGACATCTTGAGTATTATGAGAATCTGTATCTTTTAAAAATCTTGTATTTTAGCAGGCCTCCATGGATACTGCGCCACTGGGGTAGCGGGGAAGGGACACTGCCTCTGTTTTGCCAAATGGGGATGGAAATTCAGGTTCTCCATTGACCTCTGTAACTCCACCCAGAGGGGCAGGGGCACCTCACTGTGGGAGGTGCAGATGTGCCATTGTTGGAGGTCCTGGGGGGTCACAGCCTTTTCTGTGGGTTTTGCTGGAATAGGGTGGTTATCATCTAGAAGTTTTCTTTCTTACTGGGTTTTCCCTTTGGCTAGAGAGTGTAGACATTTCTTGGGACTGTTTTATCTGTGCTTGTTGGTGTTTATGGGTGGCCAGGTTCTTCAGTAACTAGTCTGAGATATAAGAGGCGAGATGAAAACTGAGGAAATTTAGCTCTGTCATGCCCCTATTCCTGCTCCTCCTGCTCCCTCCCTCCCTCTGTAGGTGTCATGCACACACACAGGCACACACAGATACGTATGCACAGGGAAACACACACACAGGCACAGGTACACATGCACACACACAGATACACTTTGTAGACACATGAAGATATGTGTATATACCCACAGATATGCACACACAGGTGCATTTGCATGCACAGATACACATGCATGCACACAGATATACACACATACATAGATGCGCTCATAGACACATAAAGACGCATGTACACACAGATACATACACAAAAACAGGCACACGCAGAAACACACAGATACATGCACTTGCACACATACAGATGTACACAAACATACATACACAGATAAATACACAAATGTGCACACACAGATATGTATGTGAACACACACAGCACACACAGATACACAGAGATATATACCCATGCACACACAACAGATATACATGCACACATACACAGATACATAGATGCACACCCACACACATATGAACACACACCCACACACAGTTACACATGCGGAGAGAGATGCCTGCACATACACACGTGAATTCTCTCTCTCTCCCCTCTCCTTTGTTCTTAACTATAATGTATTGTTTTGTATATGTACTGTTCTGCACCTGGATTTCTTCATTTAGCAATATATGTCCTAGAAATCTTTCCGTAGTAGTCTATTGAAGTTATCTTCTTTTTCTTTTCTTTTTTTTAACTGCTGCATGTGCTCTGTTTTATTCAAATAGTTCTCTAATCATTTGTTCCCTTTTGTTTTATAATAACCTTTTGTTATAAACAATGTTGTAATGAATAGTCTTGTGTATATATCATTTTGTGCATTTGCTTTCTATCTTTAGAATAGTTTATGAGAAGTGGGATGATAGCATGGTAAAAGGGTAAATGGATTTTTGTAATTTAATATTTTTCCACGTTTAAAATTTGATAAGCTTGTGAATGTATAATAGCACTTACCTGGATTTTGGCATTTGAGCTTTGCTTTTACTATTGAACATATTTTATGGTGGTAAATCTGATATTTTATTAGCAAGATAATACCACATACTCTTAATATTTTTGTGTATCTACTTATTATTTTGTCATTATTAGAACATGGATTAAAGGTAGAAATGATCAGTGCAGTCTTTCTAAAGTAAAAGACAAATCACTGCTAACCCTGAATAGGCAAGAACACCAACTAGGAAATCAGTGATTAATTAAAAAAATTTAATGACCATTATCTTTTCAGCACAATTGTTCTGTGAATCAAGTAATACATCTCAAATAAAGGCTTTTACGGATTTTTGTTCCTGGGAATATCTAGATATATCATTTGTGAGTGGAACACAAACCGTACATCGAGATACTGTGCTTCGGTGATACTGCAGGTCGGGGATAACACATTCAAGAGTGGTGAATTTTTCTTCTCTCCTTTTAAGGTTCATGCTTTATTCGAACGGATCAACTAGATGGCGAAACCGACTGGAAGCTGAAGGTGGCCGTGAGCTGCACACAGCGTCTGCCAGCTCTGGGGGTGAGTAGCGTCCTCGCTGTGTCATTGTTTTATTTCTAGTGGTAACTTGTGGGTAGTACGTGCATTTCTGTTTATGCCAGCTAATTTATTTAATGCATCGAGAATTTGTTTTATAACTTTTTTATTTCTCAGGAAAGATTGAAAATTATGTCAGAATAATTTCTGTGGTGTTTTAGCACATAATTGGTTTTAGGTAGTTTCGAATGTTCCTACTGGCTTGACACTTAGAGAACTTTCAGCAGGGAATAGATGAATCCATTCTTGCTAACTGATTCACTCCCTAACAGGCTAGTTATTGTTTTGGGAAACTAGAAGTCAGACATGGTTTTAGCCTGGTCTTTGAGACTAGCCTGTTGACGAAAGGTAGAGAGCCCTGCTTGGTTAGGGGGGAGTAAGTGTTACTCTGTGTCTTAAACTAGGGGTAGAAGGAGAGAGACACTTTCAGAATTCTCGTTTCACCTTTGCTGAGTTTTTCTTTGTACCTGGAGAATACATAAGGGGTGAGGCTGGAGAGAACAGTATGTATAGATTTCTGTATTTTCCATGATGCCTAAAACAAATGTTTCACAAATATTGAGAGTCTCCTAACCTAAACTGGTACACATATTTTTTTTTTTTTTAACAAAACCTTAGTTGTGGCCACTGGTATTTATTTTATGTCAGTTTGTGTATAGTATTGATCTGAATATGAGAAGCTTTTTCTTACATGATTTGTTGATACTCAGTGCTGAGTAAGGAAGTATTGAGATTGTCCCTGAGTGACCTTTGACTTGAGCAGTTGTTTGTTAAGGGAAGGAAAATCAGATACACATTCCTTAGTTTGGTTGAGTTAGGATAGGAATAGCTACTCACATCGCATACAGTTTGCAGTTAATTACCATGAATAGCAAGAGCCTCCTCATTCTTGTGCATACTGGACTTTTTGGAAACTAAATGTGTTTGACATGTAAGACTCATAGATATTTTCATTATTGAAGTATTTTAGTGTTGCCTGTATTTTAGGTGGTCCCTAGGTCGACATTCGTTCCTTTATAAGTTTTTGTATCTTTCCTCAAACCATTTGGACGCCAGTTAGAATTTGCTTATTCCTTCTCTGTCCATTTGTTCACCGTCAGGGGACACCGTGGACCACATGCTGTGTCCACCACGTAGCCACTGTCCTCTGTGTTCTTGCTCCTCCCCTTCTTTTTTTTTTTTTTTTGGCGACTCTTTGCAAATGAAAAATACATTTTTGCCTTGAGGGCCACACAGAATTAGTCCAGGCTAGATTTGGATCACAGGCCATAGTTTTCTAACGCCTGAGCTGGCGAATGAGACTTAGCTAATCAACCAGCCTCTGCCGCCTTCTTCACGGGGTGCAGGACAAGTGAGCAGCTCCTACTCCACTTTGTGGAAGTATGTAAACATTAAGAGAAGGCATCTGAACAGCAAGTCTATATGTTTCAGAAAAATTCTTAGAAGTAGAATTGTTTGGTGGAAGGATATCACAATTTTAGGCTTCTGATATTTCCAAATTATCGCAGGAAGAGATGTGCAAAAACATTTTGTAATTTGCAATGTATGGTTACTAGACATTATTTTTAAAAATATTTAAAATAAGTATTGAAGAAAACAAATCTTAGTTTGATAGAGAAAATGTGGACAGTTCATTGTTTTAATTTGTAATTCTTGGATTACTAATAGGATTGAAATTTTCCTCCATGCTTATTAGAAATTTATATTTTTTATTTGGTGGTTTGCCCCATCCTTGCCAATTAAAAGTTACACATGTGCTTGTGTATGTATAGTATTTTTGAAATTGATAAAACCAGATATATGCAAGCTGTATCCTATGTTTAATTTTCTCCTTTTTAGACACGTAGAAATATTTTCCTTTCTCTATGTTATCTCTGTTTATCACATAGTCTCCATTATGTTCTTTTTGAAAATTGCCCAAGCTGCTGTTCAGGATCAGGGTTTCTCAGTCAGAGCAGGGTAGCATATCAGTCAGATGATTTGTTTTCATGCTTTGTCAATTCTCGATGTTCTGTGGTTGTCGTTAAGTTCTGTAGGATGCTGTGTATAATGTGTATGTTCAGAGTTATTGCAACTGACATTTCTTGTGGTTGGTAAGGAAGGAGGGCAGGTTCACTGGGCCAGCTGATGAGTAGATTAGAGTCTAGGCTTGCTTTTGCCTCCTCCCCTTGGATCAGCTGACTCTGCCCCATTCACAGTGCTGGGGACCCTGGGCAGCTGTGACATCATAGGTCACAAGTCGAGGTGCAGCACTTTCCTACCCTGGGCCTGTGCGGGAAGTGTGCACGCAGCGATTCCTGCCTCATAGGGTGGTCGTCCAGGCTGTCCTCACAGTGGCTGCACCCTGAGCAGTCTCACCAGCAGTGGGTGCGGAATCCAGTTTCTCGCCAGAGTTGCTATTGCCACCATTTTTTATTTTAGTCATTCTGACAAGTGCGTAGTGATATCTCACTGTGGTTGTAACTTGCACGTCTATACTGGCTAATGATGCTGAACACTGTTTCATGTGCTGGTTTGCCACCTGTATGTCCTCTCAAGGGAAGTGTCTGTTCATGCCTTTTTGGTGGCTTTTATGCAGAATCCCCAGGATGTTACGTCTTCCTGACCACATCATGTGCAGAGAAGACACCTTCACTCTGTGGTTGCAGCCTGTGTGCACAGCCTACTGTTCTTTTACTTGCAGCATCACACTGGCTGAGATCTCTAACACAGGCTTTCATCCTTGTCCTGTCTCCAGTTTTGGGGAAAAGCCTTGAGCCTCTACGTACGTTGATAGCTGTGGGTTGTTGTAGATGCCCTTTGTCAGGTGGAGGAAGTTCTTTCTGTTCCTAGTTTGCTGAGAGGTTTTGTCATGCATGGGTTTTTGGAAAAGCTTTTCTGTATCCATAGAGATGATTGTATGGATTTTCTCCTTTATCCATTAATATGATAAATTATGTGAGCTCGTTTCTTGTTTGTTACACCCATCATGTGTTCCTGGTATAAACGCCATTCGGTCATGCTGAGTAGTCTTTTCGTATATTATAGTATTTGGTTCGCTAACATTTTGTTAAGGATTTTTGTGCCAATATTCACTAAGGATGTATTGCATTTGTTTATTGTCTTTAGTTTGACAGGTATGCTGGTCATGTAAAATGAACTTGGGAGTCTCTTTGCTTCCTGTTTTTTTTTTTTTAAATGTTGGTGTATGATTGGTGTTAGATTTGTGTTACTGCTTTTTTAAATGTTGAATAAATTCACTCTTGAAACTGGTCCATGAGTTTACTTTTTTGAAAATATTTAATTATGAATTGAATTTCTTTGATACAGAACTAATTCTCTCTCTCTGTCTCTGATCAGTCTAGCCAGAGATTCACTTATTTTATTATTTCAAAGAACTTGCTTTTGATTTCATTGAATATCTTTATTGTCTGTTCATTTTCTATGTTGCTCACTGCTCTTATCTTTATTTCCTTCATTCTACTTGGTTTACGTTTAACTTTCTTTTTTTAATTGCTTAAGGTGGAAATTAGAGCCTTGATTTTATACATTGTTCTTTTCTATTTATAAGCTTTTAGAGCTATAAATCTGTAAGCATTATTTAACCTGTGATCATACAAATTTTGGTGTACTGCATTTTCATTATCATTTAGTTAAAAATATTTTCTAATTCCTTTGTGATTTTGTCTTTTACCCCTTGATTATTTGGAAACATTTATTTGCCAAGTAAACAATTTTCCTGATGTGGTTAATTTCTTAATTCTGTTATGGTCGCATGTTCTGTTCTGTGTCATAACCTTTTGTGTGTATTGTGACTCGTGATATGGTGCAGCAGGTGGGCTCTCTGGGTCCGTGTTCTATGTGGGCTTAAGAAGAGTGTGTGTTCTGTTGTGTGGATGTTCTGTAAATATCCATTAGGTCAAGTTGATGGAAACTGTTTAAATGTTTTATGTTTTTACTTGTTTTCTACCATTTGTTCTCTTAATTACTGAAGAAGAATTTTAAGATCTGATGCTTTTTGATTTGACCCTTTGGTGCTGTTAGTTTTTGTCTTATATATGTTGAAAGCACTGTTATTGGGTGCATACACATTCAAAATTATTGCATTTTCTTGAATTGGCCCTTTTAATTATTTCTGATGGTGGTCTTTGCTGTGACATCTACTTTACTGCTATGGATGTTCCATGTGTTTTTCTCATTTTTGTTGTTTAAATACCTTTTTTTATTCTTCTAAATATGTCTATGGTTTCATGTAAATCTTTTAATAGTTTATAATACTTAATTCCTTTTCTGTTAATTCTCTGTCATTTCTGATTATATTTCTGTTTAAAATTTTTTCTCCTTCCCTGCTTCTTCTGTGTCTGGTCATTTTTTATTGTATGCTGGATAAAAGCCTCTTGATCTTTATTTTCTTAGTTCAGCAACTGTGGATCAGCTTGATCTTTTCAAAGCTGTTGTTAAACTTTGCCAGAGTGGGCCTAGAGTCCCACCTTCGTCGTAATGCAAGTTTGATCCTACGGCCGGGGCAGGATCCTTTTGGGATCTACTGAAATCCTTGCTTATTCAAAGGTGCCTCTCAGCTACGGCTAGTCAGAAGTCGATCTCTTTCCACCTCTGCTATCTCTGGGGGTAGTTCGGTGTGGAGCTCTCTGGGTATACTTTGCCTGGCCAGATAGGGTTTTACCCTATGTAACATGTATGTTAGCATTCAGTGACAGACTCAAATAGAACATTTTGCATTTTTCTGCAACTCGTTTTCTTCCTTCCTTCTTTACAGTACTTTGCAAAGACGAGGTATTGCAGTTTTCCTGATTTCTGATCTGTCTCCTAAATTCAGAAAAGCTGCCCCCCTCTGCTTAGCTTCCGCTTTTGCCCTGTGATATGGTAAAACCCCTTTATGCAAGAAGCTGGGCTTGCATGGGGCATACAGCTTTGTTTCTTTTCTCCCTGGGGTCAGTATGTGCAGCATCTGAAAATAGTTATTTCATCTATTTTGTTCATCTTTCCAGTTGTCTTTGATGGGAGGGCAAGTCTCAACAGCAGTTACTACAACATGATTGTAGAAGTTGTCCTTGATGATGATGATGATGATGATGGTTTTTAAAGACAGGATCTTGCTACGTTGCCCAGGCTAGCCTTGAAGTCCTGGGCTCAAGTGATCCTCCCAGCTCAGTCTCCCGGGTGGCTGGGATTACAGGTGTGTGCCACCGCACCTGGCAGTTGTTGATTAACTTTTAATGAGAAATACTAACTTTCTTCTGGACTAAACAAGCTACATGACATTTCAAATTACAATTAAAACAAACAGGCATTTGTTAATTGAGGATTTGCTTGTCAGTAGGGATATGCCTGTTAGGACTGGATTCACCAGGCCAGGTAAAGCCCTTGTGGAGGCTTGGGTCCCTACCTTTCTCTACCTCAGAGGCTCCCAGCCCTCTCCTTTAGGAGGATGCATTCCTTCAAAAAAGAGGTAGAGGTTGATTTTTATCCTCCTGATTTTAATAGTAACGTGTGCATTGAAAGTAATAAGTAAGTCATAAAATGGAAGAAAAACCTTCATAATCTACCAGTTAGCCTTGGCTGTCATGGACGTTTTGGTACAAACCCTTCCTGACGGTACCTCCCCTTGTTACACACTTGGTGGTTGGATAATGCTATTAATAATATATTTATAGCTCCTGTTTTTTTTCCCAGTAGAATTTATTCAACAATATGTTTTGGATCATCTTTTCATGTTAGAAATTGTGTATCTCTGCAAGTGTTTTATTAGCTGCGTAATTTCTGATAAATTACAGCTTCCGTAACCAACCTGATATTGATAAATATAAAAGTTAACAATTTTGATGTTTTATGATAGTTTACTCATTAGTTTGCTTATATCCCCTCCCACCCTAGTATGATACTGGAAGGTTCCAGATCAAACACTAAGCATATTTCAAGGATTTTGATCCTCTGGCCAGAAGGCCAGAATGCTTTCCAGAAGTCTACAGCAGCTGATGACATCTACTGTGTGTTAATTAGTCATTCTCTCACTCTTTTCCAATCTGAAACCATGAAACCGTGAAAATGGTACACTGTTTACATTTAATTTTGTTTAATTTTTTTACGAAGTTGAAGATAATTTTTATCTAAGAAAGTATATTTCTCATATTTTTGTTCATGTCATCTGCTCATTTTTCTGTTGTGTGTTTTTAAATATATATATAAAGTTTGTTAATCATTTTTTTATTTTCTAATTTTTATCAGTCTCTTCTAAATACTTTTGTTTATAGTTTCTTTTGCTCAAATAAAAGTTCAGCATGTTTATATAATGTAACCTACCAGCATCTTTAAAATGGTTTTTAAAATGATTAGTGCTTTGGTTTTATGCTTAGACTATTTCCACTCATGATTATATTTGAAATAATATCTGCTTCATGTACAAAATCGAATCTATCTAGCATTTATTTTGGGTGAAGCCGTGAGTGAGCTTTTTAAGTTAGATTAAACTTAAAAAAAAAAAGCCTGTGAATCAGTTAAACCAGTACCATATATTGAACTACTTACTGTTTTTGCACAAATTTAAAATTGCCCTCAGATGATTGCACAGGTTTTCACTGTCAGCATCAAGGTATGAGTGTGCTTGTTTCTCCATAGCTTTGTCCAGTCCAGGTTGCAAAGATACTCTCCCAATCTTTTGCCATATAAATGTTTTAAACCTTATTTAGGTAAATATTTGTGTGTTTTCCTTTATGCTTATAGGTTTGGTGTTGCGCCCAGAAGGCTATTCTCCCGCTAGTATTCATTTATCCTTTTAACCACGTTAATTGTTTGTGAATAGGCGGAGTCTAAAAGTGAGAGACTGGTCATTTGCATATATAGTGTTATAATTATTAAAATATCATTCCCTGCAGGTCCACGTGATGCACAGAGACCCGTAGAGAGGGATGTTCAATAACGTCACAAAATCTGTGTAGCTAGATGACAGCTGTAGAGTGAGGGTCAAGCAGATTCTTTTTTACTGCGTGCAGTGACCTGAGCAAAACCTGCCTCGTGCAGCCCAGGCTGCAGCCGAGATTCCTGTGTCGCTGCTTCCTTCCTCAGCTCTTGCCCACCCTCACTGCTTCTGAGTGTTTTCTACTTTTCTTTTCTTTTTTATGTTGCAAAATAGAGCAGTGAGTTTCATTACTACTTAAGACATCTAGCGTATTCTCATACTGTTTGTTAGTATGAGTTAAGTTCTATCGTGGAGACATTCTTGTAGCCTGTTGACTTTGTAACGTATTTTGAACTGATTACTGGGTTAGTGCTGCTGTTTCCCGGTATTTCCTCCTTGTGTGCCGTTTTCTTTTTCTGATGTGCATCCTCAAGTAATCATTCCAGGATTAAAGGGGAGAGAGAAACTGTGACTCCGTAAGTGACTGAGAGGGCTTTGGTTTGCTGTCACACGTAGGTGGCAGCCCCACCCTGTCTTCCCCCAGAGACCCTTGTGAGAATTCTGGGGTGCACTGGCCGTAGGCAGCGTGGGGTCAGCCAGAATAATGATAACTTTGTAATAGATTTAGTTTTGCCAAGTGTAGTAGAAAAGAAAGTGCAGAATCAAAATATTATGTTAGAAAGAATTTGTCTGAAAGAAAAGCCAAACATAAACCAACGAAACATGATTCCTGTTAATAAAAAAGTGTAGGAAAGCACATCAGTTAGTGGATGGAGGCCAGGAGTGGAGGGAGGGGTGGCTGCAAGGGGCCACGGTGCTGCTGTGGGTGATGGAGATGTTCAGCGTCTTGGTGGTGACGGCCACGACATATACATAGAACATGTGAAATGTTACACTTTAGGTGTGTGTACTCTGTTACATGTAAATTATACCTTAATAGCTAAAATTTCACCCTACTATTACCTATAACTGAGTAATCTCTTTGCTTGATTACAGAACATGTCAATAATATAAGGACAGTGACAGGTGTATACACACAGATACATATGTGAACTTTAAAATATTTACAGAGTTACACAATTCATATAATGCTACTTTTAAAATTTTATGGCCAGTACACATTTGAGTGGCATGACTGTATGGTAAATGAAAACATTTTAATTTTTGATATTACCACAAAAAGCAGTATATTCTGGAACAAAGGCAAGTTTAACTGAATTTCTGATTCATTAATCAATTTCAATTTGTAGCTTCATATAATTTGGCGTATCATATGTATATATAGATATTTTTTTCTGTAGAGAAGAACGCTCTGATTTCATTATGGATAGAGGCAGGGCAATTCAGTTTTCCATTTAATAGCTAAACCCATCCTTGTCTGTCATTCCAACTCCGTGTCCCCGTGTTGTGGATGTGAGGGGGATATATCCCGCGTCACGGGCTGCCACTGTGTCACCGGTTGTGCTGCATCAGACTGTGTCGTGGTGACACCCGGACTCAGTAAACCTGTGGACCTGAGAGCTTCTCTTAGGGAACCGAGGGCACCACTAAGAGTGACTTCCACCAATTCCGTTGTCTCTGAGCACTTGCTGTGATCAGAGAATGAAAGTCCAAGAAGTCACGTGATAATGGCCGTGCCATGGTGCCCGTGAAGTCAGATGTGTCCTTTCGCTTCATCGCTGTGTAGAGGGCACGGTTTCCAGGCACCGTAGACGTATGGAAATATGTTTCTGGCTTTTGTGATCAAGCCAATTTATTAACAGCCACGAAGCCACAGTAATTTTCAATAAATCATGACATCCTGATTTATTTCAAAAGATCCATATAGCAGTAAACAATACCATTTACATTTAATTAGTTTTATTGAACAAAAGGCAGTTTTATTTGTAATGAACCACATGTTATGATTAAGGATGTATTTTAATGACCTTTAAGTAATGTGAACAAATGTTGCCCTTGACCTAATAGCAGAGGCTTTTCTACATTATTGAAAACTTCAGAATGATTTTTAAATTATCGTGAAAAGCTTCGAATGACATTCTCATTATTGTGCCATTATTCAGTCGTTTGATGTCTACTATATTAGATGAAATGCATTCCTCTAAATGATCATGTGCACATAGAAATGAGCTTGTTGCCATGTTCTTTATTTTTGTGTATCAAAAGGTAGTCTACCATATGAAAATTTCATGTTTTGAAAATCACCGTGACAGTGTAACATTTAAATGATAAGCAATTCTTAAACTTGCCTTATCTCTAGGGTGTTTGGCTGCTTAGTAAACATTGTAGCAGTAGATTCATGAGTCTTAAGTTGTTATACAATGTATTTCTTCTTGTGTAAACTATCTTGACTTAATTAACTTGAAAAAAATTTTTGTTAGTTAATATATAGTTGAAGCTGCAGTAACAGCTCCACTGTGGGGAACTGTTGCGTTCAACCTTTATTCCACCCTCTTCCAGCCTCTGTTCTTTAGAAACTTGAAAAGGAATTTGCATGTACTTCCCAGAGTTCCTTGAAGGTATGGTGTGTAAGTTAGCTTGGCGAGGCAGGAGTGAGGAGGAGTTACCTTTCTGCCCATGGGTGTCCTGCAAGCGGGTGTCCTTGTGGACATCTGGGTTCCTTCTGCTACTCTGCAGCTCACTTCCTGCTGTGCAGCCCAGTTCCTAACAGCCACTGACTGGTACTGGTGTGTAGCCTGGGGGTTGGCGACCGCAGCGCTAGAAGATCTAGGGCAGTTCCTGTTTCCTGTACTAAATGTGACCCCAAATCTAGAGAGTTTTTCACTGTCAACACCCCAGAGGTGGTGGTCTAAGGCTGGTAGGGCAGCTTTGTCGTCTTCCAGATGTGACTTTGCAGGATGGGTCCCCGCTGGCTGCAGGAGAGGGGAAGGATGGGCCTGTGGGGCGCTTGCAGCCCAAAGAGGCATCCGTTTCTTCTCACGTTTGCTGGCTGGAATCAGTCACATGGTCATCACCAGCTGCAGAGAAGGCTGAGAAATGTGTTCTTTAGGTGGGAAGCTACCTGCTCATCTAAAGCTCAGAAGGTCTGCTTTTACAAGGAAACAGGAATAATAAAGATTGAAGGTAGTTCACACCATTTCTTCTGTATTTTCTGTTGAGAGTCTTTGATTTCCTCTTAAGGCTGCTTAGTGAATGGAGTGCGCTGAAACTGTTCAGTTTTCTTGGAGGATTTTGTTGCCCTGCAAATAGGATGTCTCCTTTAGAACTGTTGTCACGGTTCCCATTTTTATTAGCATCAAGTACTTCTCACGTGTTCTTCAAGGAACTCTAAGCAGTTTGTAAATTTGTATGTTCCTGACGCATGTAGATTAAAGTAGGAAATAAATGTACAAGTAGTAAATATGTCATTTAGAAATGAAAGAAGCCATATCAATTTTAGACCATTATGTGTTCTCTGTTAAAAGAGTATTTTCTTAGGCTGGGCATAGTGGCTCACGCTTGTTATCCCAGGACTTTGGGAGGTCAAGGCAGGAGAATGGCTTAAGACCAGCCTGGGCAACATAACATGACCTCATCTCTACAAAAAACAAAAAAAATTAACCAGTTGTGGTGACACATACCTGTAGTCCCAGCTACTTGGGAGGCTGAGGCCAAGAGGATTGCTTGAACCTAGGAGTTTGAGGTTGCAGTGAGCTATGATTGCACCACTGCAGCCCAGCCTGGGCGACAGAGTGAGACCCCGTCTCTTAAAAAAAAGTTTTCTTAAAAGTTATTGAGCATGATAAACAACCCATCAGTCCCGTTGGCAGAAGAGATCTATTGAGAAAGAGCCCTGTGTAGAGAGCATGAGGAAGCCAGCAAGCACCCCGCCACCTTCTGAGAGGACCATTGTAGTGCTGCACAGACTGACTGCCACAATCAGACATCCCTCTCTGGGGGTCTCTGGGTGTCATGTGGAACTGCAGGAACCTTGTGCAGCGCCCCAGGAGGTAGATGTTTTACGAACATCTCCCAAGTGGCTTCGACAGGTACCTGACGTTAAGCAGTGGTGTTCTGTTAGAATCAAAATCATGCCCCATGTTGAGCTTAAATATTTTGTTTTTTAGTCATCTTCCACCCCAATTCATGGTGTTGGCACACAAAATCTAAGCATATCAATGATCACTTTTGGTAAATAATATATGAAAAATACAAATTAGCAATTGAAAATTTTCCAAGTAATTTTACTAAATTATAACATTGTAATTAATTCAAATGTTCTGTATTTCAGGACCTTTTTTCTATCAATGCTTATGTTTATGCTCAGAAGCCACAGCTGGATATTCATAGTTTTGAAGGCACATTTACCAGGGTAAGTCAATCTCTTGTTCAGCGTGAATACGTTCATTGTGTGTGCACGTGAGAAGTAGCAGACCTTTGTTTTGAGAGAGCAATTCAATCAAGTTCAAGCAGTTCGAATTTCCTTTCGGACTAGAAAGGGAAAACCTACATAATGTTCCAACTTCTTAAATTGTCCTATGTCAGATATGTTTTTTGGATATATTCAGTGTAGTTTTTCTAATTTCTTAGCATATTTACTATTGATAAGATCTTTATTTTCTAAAATGTTGTGAGTCAGAAAACTGAAGTGATTTAACTATTTCAGTTTTGACTGGACAGTTGGTACCCTGTGGTATCCACATCATGTCTAATTTTTCGTTAACTGGCTGTATGAATATATACACGTATGTATGTGTGTGTCTGTGTGTACGTTTCTTTATACACATACGCCTGTTTCGTGCCACATACTTTTCATTATTATGAAGTTTTGGCAAAGCTTGAAGCCCCTCCGATCCTGACTCATAGCGTGTGAAGGACTCAGTCACTTCTGATTTTAACAGCTGGTAGCTGACATCATAAATGCTTTATAATGAGGGATTTTAGTTTGTGACTGTAGTTCGTTTTTAATTGCCGCAGTTACTTTTAAAAGGTGTTTGTTGGCGCAGTCTCCTTTGCTTCACTCTCGGTCACGTGCAAGGATTGGCAAGTAGTTGTCACCACTTGAGACAGCATGGACAGAGCTTGTATAAGGGGACAGTCCGTGTGCAGACGTGGGGATGTGAGGCAGGCACCTGTGAGGTCGTGGGGTCCTGTGGGGCAAGGGACGTCACCTCGCGGCCTCTTATTTCCGGGAGTGCCGCGCACAAGTGCTCGAGGTGTTCTTGGAAACACAGGAGGAAGCACGTCCTGGTGATGGGTGCCGGGGAGTGAATTCTGAAACACATTCATATCTTTTTGTGTTTTTGCAAACATATTTATTGTGAAAACAGCGTGTTCTTATTAAAGACAACTTAACAGATGAGAAAAAATTAAGAGTTAATAATGTACCCACTATTAAGAATTTGGAATATTATTTCTTTCTTTCTTCCTTTCCTTTTCTTTCTCATTCCTTTCTAATTTATATCGCTTATGACTTCCTAAACGTTGGGCACGTTTGCTAGACGGTGTGTGGAAGTACGTGAAGCGAGCAGCGCGTCCCGCTGGGAGCCGTGGCTGCAGCGCCTGCGTCGGAGGGGTGCGTGTGGCTGAGTACACGGGTGTGGGAGGCTGTATACACCTGCAGCCCCAGCTGCTTGGGAGGCTGAGGCAGGAGGGTCGCTTGAGTCCAGGAGTTGGAGGCTGCAGTGAGCTATGATTGCACCACTGTACTCTAGCCCAGGTGACAGAGCAAGACGTTACCTCAAAAGAAGAAGAAAGAAAAACAATGCTACAAGCATGGTTAGGTCTACTTGTAGATGTGTTTTTGGTGTCTGCACATGCCAGCCCCTGGAGTGAGTCGGTGGGGAGACGCCAGGCCAGTGAGGGTCTGTGGCTGTGAACGCGCAGGAGACGCAGCGGGCGCCAGCGAGTGGTTGGAGGGAGTGGAGGTGGTGGAGGTCAGCGTGGGGGAGGGTTTTAGGCTAAGTTTGAGGCATAAAGCGCTTGTGTTCTAATCCAGTCTCATGCATTACTCTGCTAAGGGTTTAATTCTGAATTACGATTTTCAGACGTGTAGCATTCCTAGGCTAGGAGTTTTGGCACCGGGTGGTAGGAATTCAGGAAGACACGGCACCCCCTCAGCACACACGCTTTCGCGGCTGTCACCAGTGACAGCTTTTGCTGGCGAAAGTGTTCCTGCCGAGGGCTGAGTAATTCACATCATCTGCAGGGCATGGAGATGGTGAGTAGTTGTCAACTTAACCATCAAAGCCTCCTTGTTTGGGGTCTGTGAATTCAGTTCTGAGATCGAGCAGTACAGCACGCGCAGGAAGTGTTGCCTCACTGTCTTCGCCGGCTCCGCTGCATTCCCCTCCTTTCCTGCTCGGGACTCAGCGGCTCGGGCACGGTGCTGACTCCCTGGTCGTTTTCCCTTTTGGAAGCACGGCCCATTCCTGCTTAACCTGTGACTCCCGCTCGGCAACAGCCTGTCCCTCGCTTCTGTTTCAGGCCATACTTATGGCTCTAGGCATGAAAGTTCCAAGGGAGGCTCTCGGTGCTTTTTCCGCGTGGGGTGACGTTGGGTGGACCCCTCGCTTCTGCTTCCTCCAGGTCTGAACCCGTCTGGGCCTGGAGGTCTGCAGAGGGGCCGGCAGGCACACATCTGTGCTGCAGCGGGTGTCAGGGTGGGGACCCCTCTTTGGACGGGGCAGTCATGAGCACGGTGCTGCCTTCTTCCTAGCCCCCTTGGTGCTGGACACCGCCTCAGAGAGGAGCAGCCCCTGTCAGCAGTTCCCACTCTGAGCCGCCCAGGGTGTGTGTCCTTGGCCCTGGTTCACGCCTTGACAGCCGGCTCCTGGGCGAGTTCTCCCAGGGCAGCCCTGGCACAGCTGAATCCTCCTCCCGCCTTCAAGGCCTGCTGGCCTCCTCTGCTCACACGTGTGTTTCTGCATTCAAGACTCTGACAGGCTAAAACCTGCCACCCTGCCAGTCTTCTTATTTGCACACGTGGCCCACGTGCTAAGAGACCACATGCCAAGCTCCTGTAGGCACCTCTCTCGCCATGGAAGCCCCAGGCCCCCAAGCTCCCTGGCAGTCCTCTGGCCATGGGAGCCCCAGCCCTGACCCTTCTAGCATTTCTCAGGACCAGGGGTGCCCTGGCCCCTGTTAGCATTGCCAGTGTCTGTGTGCAGGAGAGCCCCTTCCCCGGTGCTCTTCCGTGCTGCTTTGCCCTGACTTGCTTTGGGTTGCAATGGGAAGGTGCCCTCTCCCTGCCTCCTGTCTCTGCTGCCCAAACCCCCTGGCTCTTTTGTCCACCCTCACCCCGGTCCTCCCTTAGGAGAGCCATGGTGGGGGTTGTCTCTGTGGACCCAGGTTTGCCCCTTCTTGCAAGCCCTGGGCTGAACAGGGCTGAACACCTTTTCTTTCCAGTTCTGGCCGTAAGTGGCAAACTCGGGGGTAAAAGGAAGAGTCTTAGTTTGTATGTTCCCCTCCTGCATGCAGCGGCCGGTCACCAACAGTTACAGCTTTTGGATTGCAGTTTTTGCACTTTGCACAGATACTTTGCTGAATCGTCACAGCAGACCCATAGGTGAGTCGGTGTCTCCCCACTGTGTGCTACGCCGTCTGGCTGACATCACATAGCAGGGCAGCAGGGTGCGCGGGCCCATGTGCCGCCCAGCTCCACGCTGCCCGCCTCTCGCAGGGCCAAGGCTGTGCTCTGTGCGCACCCTCCATCCTCTCTCCTCTGACTGTGTCTCTTCCCATTCCAGCTCTCTCGCCTTCGGTCATGCATCCTGCAGTACGTGGTCTGTGTACCACGGAGCTCTCACGTGTCCATGCTCCTCTGTGACTCTTTGGCTCCCCGTGCCCTTCAGAGTCCAGCCGAGCCCTCTGCGCAGCTCTGGCAGGCCGCGTGGGCCTTTCTCCTCCCACACTCACCCGACTGTCTGTGGCGTGCGCTCTGTGTTGGTTTGCAGTTCGGGCTTCGGGTCTCAACGATTTACCTCTCCTGGGAAGCCCAACATGACCTCTTCAGGCACACGCTTCGTGCCGTTTGTGTGTGCTTTCATTCTTCTGCATTTGCTCTGTGCTGGATGGATATTTGACACTGAATTGTAACCTCCCGTTTTCCACCTATCTGCCCCACTGGAGAACATCAGGAGTTGTCCAGGACCCGGCCGTTGGCAGAGGAGAACTCAGGTGCTGTTACAGTGGAGAGCTGGTGTCATCCGTTGCTCTCTGGGCGTCGGCCTGCCTTCTTCGTGGCGGGGCCGGTCCTTGCTCCGTGGGCAGAGTTGAGCTGTGGGAGGCTGACGGCAACAGAAGCGAGTGCAGTTCACAGCAGTGCACGCGAGTGCCGTGGGTAGAGAGTGTAAGTCCGCGTGGGGTCAGTGCTCACTTGAACCAGTCTGAACAGTTTCACTGGTTCTTGCTTTAATTAATACATTAAAGAAATCTTTGAAAAGTGTTCATTTTATATTCTTGTGAGTCATGATTTTGGAAATTATCATCCAGCAGTCGATGCCCTGTCGCAGCAGGGCCGTCTCGTCCTCTGTGTGGCATCCAGCACGGGTCGGGGCGCAAAGCAGTCTGATCATCTCTCAAGTGAGGAGTCAGCCAGTCCGGGCGCACTCAGCAGAGAGACTGCTAGTCCCTTGTTAAGACCGACCTTTCCAGTCTTTGTTCAGTGCGACAGACCGTGTGTGCTTTACATTTCCTCAAGGCTGCTTTGCTTGACAGAAAAGAGTGTGCTCTTGAATTTCTTCAACTTTTAGGTGCCACCACAGCTTTGCTGTATTTTCTTCTTTAGATCAGGGGAGGCTGCAAATAGTTAACACACAGTTTCCTTCCATATAAGCACCTCTTTAACTCTGGGATTGAACTGTGGCTTCACCACGTTTTAGATGGGTGGCCTTGGCAGAGCGCAGCGGACTTCTGAGTCTTCCCTCCCAGAGCAGGCGGAGACGTGCAGGAACTCTGGAAGTGTTAGCTGTCGCCCCTCTTCCCGCATGAGCACCGGCCTGGGGAGTGTCCGCCACAGGGCTCACACAGGTGCAGTGCCTGGCTGGTGGTGAGTGGGAATGGAGCGGGCCCAGTCTCCCGTGGGGAGGTCTGCGACGGTGCCCTTTCTGGGCTGGGGTGCTCGTCCTCCCAGGTGGGCCATGTGTTGGTGTTGTGATGAGAAGAGTTGAACTCGTCTGCAGCATAAACACAGCAGGCAGCTTGCTATGGCCGGTGCTTCGATTTCTTTCCTGACACAAACAAAAAACCCTCGATCATCTTATATTTGTACTTTGCACCTATATTTTATCTTGCCTTTTCCTGTCATTTAGGGGGGGTTAATATCACGTGGAAGCATCTAAAACTTTAGCTCTGGGTCATGACGGGTGTTTCAGACTGAAGCAAAGATACCCTCTTAGGCAGTTGTGGGGCACTGTGAACTGATATTTAGAACTTGGGTTTCACTGCAGAGAAGGGAGATGAACAGTGTAGCAGTTGTGCTATCCGTAATTTGCTACGAGTCTGAGCTATTTCTGCCGAGGCGGGGGTCACCTGGTCAGAACAGAGACGGGGTTAGGACCGTCCACGTGAGAACAGACGGAGACAGGGATGGTCCAGGTTGGAGCAGACAGAGGACCGGACCTTGTATGAATTATGGCAAGTTCTTAATGAGTGTCATTCAGATAAATGGCCTTTCATTGTCTTTATTTGACGTTTTCTAATAGAGTTTTGTTTACCTCACTTTAAATATATCAATCTTGAGTTACAGATTGTTTAAGACAAATCTTTTTTTGTGCATTTTTTGAAAAAGAAGAAAAAGAGAAGTAGTTTTGTAACTGGAAAATGGAGTTCACTTTAATTATTCAGATTTGTTGACCAGACTGTTAAAAAGTGATAGCTGCTGCTTTTCCTTTTTTTATAGTGTAATATGCATCAGAGAAAATGCATTTTCTTGGTATGAACTTAACTACTTACATAAGAATTAGAGGCTCCCTGGCCTGTGCAGTCTGCTGTCGGTAGGTGCGTTGTGACCTGCACCTGCTTCTGCCTCCCCCACGACAGTGTCAGGGTAACCTGAGTTGCTGACTGTGTAGCGTTTTGCGTTATGTAAATGATTCACGTTATTGTTCTTGATATCATTAATGTCACTTATTGTTCAAGACATAGGTCTTCTCTTGAAAGTTTGGAGTTTGAAATTGTAGCCAGGTTTGAAGTATTAGCAGGATTCGTAGTCCTTTGACATCATATTCCCATTTAATCTTTTTTATAATGTATTTTTTGCTGTAATTTCTTTGCAAGCCATAGCATACTTATCATTGTTCATGTCTTTTTCAATCAAAATACTCTTCTATTGAAAAGAAAACCTCTTTTGTTTGCAAAATGGGGTATACTGTTGAGAAACCAGCTTGAAATTGTAACATTTTGCGTTCTTCCCTTCTCCCCAGCAGATTTTATCTTTTCAAACTGTATAACATTAAGGAGAAGGAAACCAAAAGAAAAGGTTATTTAGAGATAATTTCTTTCCCATCTTCCCAATCTTTATTCTGTACTTCATGAGATTGGTAAAGAACTATCTTTCAGAATAATTTTCTTCTTATTAGAGAAATGTTTAATGTTTAAAGTCCGTCATTGCTATTGAAGAATTGAAAGGAAAATGCACAGCTACTGTGTGTCCTTTCACACGTGATTGCGTCAGGAATAGACAAAAGCATTCACTGATTAAATGGTCATGGGAAAGTAATAGGGGAGCCAACTTAAATTTCTAAAACTAAATTGTATAGAATCTTTTATTTGCAGTTCAGAAAGCCTTATAAACTTTTTATATTTTGTAATGCTCTTCTTTTTCTTGGAGTTCAATGTAAGGGGAAAATATTATACACTAAAATGTTTGCGTGCATTAATAATTTTTTAAACTTTCACATTAAAGGGAAACCTCAGGAAGAGTTTCAAGGGAGTGAATTGTGTGAGTTTGTATGTGGGTATTTGGTGGTGCTGAGCTGGGGGCGGGACTGAAGGAGCGCTTGCCTCCCGCGCCCCACAGGGAGGAGGCTCAGGGTGACAGCAGACCGTGGACTGGACGCAGGGCCACAGAGCAGGGTGGAAATGAGAGGAAGAGTCTCAGGTTTGCCTGTTCTTGTATTTGTTCATTTGCTAGCTGGGCTGAGTGCCTGTTCGGTGATGGGAGCTGTCCCGTAGCTTACAGTCCTGTGGGTAAACAAGCATTTACATTGCTTTGACACAGTGAAAATAATTCAGGGTTTGTTTTAGTAAATAACTTTATTTGCTCCATACCTTAAATGATAAATGCGCGATTGGCTCATTTATACCAGTTACGTACTCAGTTTGCTGGATTGCAGCTGAAATTCCTAGACCAGCATGCAGTTAGAGGATGTACCTTGTTGGCCATGTTAGGGAAAAGGAGGTGAAGACACGTGGATTTCACTGTCTTTCCGACAGTATTTATCAGAATTCGACTCTTAAGGCCATCTATGCGAATGAGTCAGAAATTGGTCATTTCAGTTCGGTCATAAATTCAAGCACAGAATTAGTGTAGAGGGAGGCTACTCACTTTTCTAAAAGTTGATTTTTGTTGGTTCTATAAAACCATAAAAGTCAAAAGGAAAACTCAGTTTTTCTGGATTATTTGTTTCTGCTTTAGACAATTTTTATCTCTTTATCTTCAATAGCCACTTTAGTTATAAACAAAGGGAACAAAATGCCTGGCATTTTCTGTGGAAGAAACAAGAACAGGATTGGAAAAGAAAGTGCTTGAATATTCTTATGTATTTTAAAGACTGTAATGATGGCATGTTAGCTACTGTGGCAGAGTTTAATTTGATTCCAGTATATTTAGAAATTTATAAATACGTCGTTACCATTAGTATAAAACTGTGTACAAGTAAAATGGTTAATGGTATACAATTTTTGTGACACTGCCATCCTAATATAAATACTGATATTATTCTTTTGACTCTTCCCTTCAAGTTTTTTCCCATAAGCATACGTATTTACATTGGAATAATATAATTCTCAGTTTTTCCACTTAAAAATACATTGCCTTAGTGTAGTGCATATTGATGCAGCTTAATTATCAGTAGATTTTTTTACGTTAAAACTACTAAATGCAGCAAAGTGTGTACCTTGTTTTACTTGATGAACTAACTGTAAGAAGCAATTCCTAAGGGATGGTAAAAGGAGAACGTGTGCCGGTCTGCAGAGACGGGGGTCTCATGCTGGCAGCAGAGTGTGCTGGACAGGTTCCTGGGTCAGGGCTGTGCCCTGCAGCTCCTGCCCTTTCAGACCCGCGTGGGTTCCGTCACCAGGAAGACTTGTGTCCCTTTTCTCTGCTGCTGTTGCCCTTCTGCCTACGGTGATGTTTACCCTTGATCCGCTGTTCTGTGATTTTCGTGTGTACATGTTTAGCTCTTGCACTGAACCACGAACTTCTTCGGGGAAAGGCTGTGTCTTAATTCTTCTGTATAGTCGTAGTTTCTAATGTAAGGCGCATCATATATTCAGAGGCTGACTGAGTGCACGCTTGAGTGAGCTCAACGAAGGCCCCTGTCTGCAGATGGTGTAACTAAGGCACGGTTTAATTCAATACCCCTCTGTATTCTTGAATTGATTTTTTTTTTTTTAAAAGAAACAGCACCCCACTTGTGTTTAAGCTGTCATAGTCACAGACCCTGAGATGCTCAGGGAAGTCTCCAGGCCCAGTGTGGCCTTCTCTGTACAGCAGTACGGAGGAGTGTGAGTGACCATGGCCTGGGGGACGGGCCGAGCGTGGGGACTGGAACACAGGCTGGCTCCTAACTGCGGGTCTCGCTGTCGGACGCACACAGGGCAGCTGGGGCAAAACCTCCTTCTGAAATTAAACTTTATTTCTGAAAACACTTTATTTTCTAAATATTTGCAGTGTTGGGGGAAATATTAATAGTTTGGAAACTGTAGAATTGGTTTAGATTCTGTGCCTCACAAGTAAATCAGAGAATCAAATATCAAATATCTTCCATGTAGCTATCAAAACGACCAGAACTCACATCGCTGAAGGCGGTTTGATGAGTGGATGGAAAGGAAACGGCAGCAGCACGGACCTGTTTCTCACACGCCATGTGTTTTCAGTTTCTTCCCCTCCTTCCCAATTTTGATTTCTTTGGTATCTTCAAATATATCCTGATAGCAGATTATCAGCTTACAATACAATACAGTTCTCTGGAGTGGCCTTGTTTTAAAGGAGACTCACGCAGACGGGACAGCTGTCCACGCTGCTGCCAGGGCAGGGCCGAGGGTGTTGTCAGTCCTTTGTTCCAGCGCGGCGTCCGTAACCAAATTCGGATTGAGACTTCAGAATAAGATGAGAAGTTCTGAGATTTTAAATTGTAATTTTTGTCTCTGAAAATGAACGTTAAGAATGTAAAGATACAGGTAGACTATATATATTGCTGTTGTGATATTGCCATGCGGCCGTGTTTGTATCTGTACACATATCTAGCAACATTCAGCTTATATTTGAGTTTCGTTTTAATGAAGAATATCCGACATAATAATGACATTTTTAAAGAGGAATTTAAGAGAAAAGACATTTCTCTTCATATCTATATATGTGTATATATATGTTGTACAACAGTATTCACAGAAGCATTTTTTTCTGTCACGAGTATATACACGTTTGAAACGCATAGCCCTTATCCTTAACAAATGGTAAGGGGAGAAAATTCTTCTGTGCATACAAAATACATGTTGAATAGTTGATTTTTGGTGATTTCTGGGCTAATGTTTTCTACTCGTCTAGCAGTGCTATAGTGTTATTAAACCACATATTTGAATATGCAATTTTACTCTTAAAATATTAGAGCAAGCTGGGTGTGGTGGTGCACCTGTTGTCCCAGCCACTCAGAGGGCTCACTTGAGACCAGAGTTCCAGAGCAGCCTGGGCAACATAGCAAGACCCTGTCTCTACAGAAATGAATAAATAGATAGATAGATAGAACATATGGTATTTTCATGAAAATTTAAAATTGCCTTATATATATTAAAAGAAAATATTCAAAGTAATTGATCAGAGGTGGCCTTTCAACTTGTGGTTTTAATTTGCTACATTTCCCTCCCCACCCCTCCCGTTTTGCAGTGCCTTTTCACTGCTGTTAGCTGGTTCTGGCTGTGGACATATTTTTAACACTGTGGACATTTAAAGTATGAGTAATAAAAAAAAATCACTAATTTGCCAATTTTGTTTTTGTTTTTCTCTCCTTGAACAGGAAGACAGTGACCCGCCCATTCATGAAAGTCTCAGCATAGAAAACACCTTGTGGGCAAGCACCGTTGTTGCATCAGGTAAGAAAGTCTCCTCCTTTGAGTGTGAGTTCTCACAGACAGATGATGCTTTGTGTTGTCCAGGGACTCCAAACATGTGTTTTCAAAATGCCCTGAAATACTTAGGGACCTTGCTCTACACAGACTGCCATTGGCAAGTTGGGGTGGCCCTGGAAGTGTGCGGGGGGACGGCCCCTGCACTTGGCGTGTGAGGCCTGGAGCAGGCAGGGAAGTGCAGCCTTCGTGTAGGAGCACAGGGCATTTTGCTGGGTTCGGCATGTTTCTTGACAAACTTGTCAGTGTGCCTTAGAGGTGCACAGCAGTGCTGGGGACGCCAGTGGTGACTTTAGGTGGAGGAGGAGCGTGTGGTTGAGTGACTGGGACAGGGAAGGGTGAGGTGAGGCCAGGCAGGCCGTGGGAGGCAGGTCCCGTCAGTCCGTGGACTGAGTGTTCCTGGTGGTTGAGGAGGGAGGTGCTTAAATTCTGACAGTTTAAAAAGTAACTTTCTAGGGAAGGTGTTGAAAATGTGAACGATTATCACCTGTCAGAACTTAGTGTCAGTTGACACAGCCAGTGATGCTGGGGGCGGAGTTGAGCAGCAGGGACCACCCGGAGAGGGCACCAGCGTGACAGGGACCGAGGAGTGGAGGGGGCTTGTCGGGGGTGTCTGTCCGCTCAGCACCGCGCAGGGCTCGTCGCCCTTCTCTCCTGGGACGCGTTCCTCCGTCCGTGGACTGTGTGTGGAGGACTGTTCTGCACCAAGCGCTGGCGATACCGTCCGGAGCAGAGTCGTTACGGGTCTTGTCCTCAGGGAGTTTATGGTTTAGCGGGAAGACATCCATAAGGGTCCAGGCGATTTTCCTGTGCTCAGTATCACGAAAGTGCTGATCGATACTGTGACATCACATACCGACAAAAGACGTGCAAGTCAAGAACCTATCTGGACAAGGTCTAGGGAAGGCCTTCCGAGGCGGAAGCACTGAAACGGACTGAAGACTGTGCGGACGTGAGCCGGGCGAGGGGGTGGCAGGAAGGGTTGTGGAGGACGCTTGGCAGAAGGCGCAGTGCTGAGAGGGACCCAGGACCCTGAGGAGAAGGGTCCAGGGGACAGTGTGCCTGGCCAGGGGGAGGGGGGGACACGCAAAACCGCATAACAGACGCCTCTGTGTTCGCCTTTCAGCAGGTGGAATATGAAAGGGGATTTGATTTTATCCTAGTGTTTTGTGTCACTAAGATAAACTTGGTAGCAGATACGACAGTTTCGATAGGTTTCAATTATGTGGGCTTTTGTTATTTACATATTTTAAAAATTTCTCAAAATACAGAGAGAGAAGTTAGGATCGTGCTCCATGAAGAGACAACAAAGGTGGACTGGCCAGGTCCTGAGCTCTGTGGACCTCAGGAAGGGGGTTCACACTTCGAAGACACCTCACAGGTGGACACATCAGGTCCTGGGCTCCGTAGACCTCAGGAAGGGGGTTCACACTTCGAAGACACCTCACAAGTGGACACACAGATCCTGGGCTCTGTGGACCTGGGGAAGGATCTTCATACTGCAGAGAGCACACTTTCAGCCAGGGAAGACTCAGAGTCGTGCCCTTAAGCCTGTTCACTCCGTGTGTTTAGCTGTGTTCACGTTGCTCCTGGAGGCAGGCATCACCTCCGCCTGCCCCCACTTCGGGGGTGCTTCTCTGCTGGCCTGGCCTCTGCTCTGAGGACTGCCCTCAGCAGGCTCCTCATCCCTGCCGGACACAGCCAGAGTGCACCTGGGCCAGGACGGAGTCCAGCTGCCTTCCTTAAAGGCTGTCACCCTGCAGCGCTCAGCACTGAGTAGTTTGTAGGAAAACACATATAATGATTTATAAGAAGCTCATACACCGTCAGAAAGTTTAAATTTTCTGTTTTTAGCTGTTTCATTCTATTTTGTTTTCATCTCATTTATTATTAAGGATCATTCTCGAAGATAGTAGAAGATTCTCTTTTTTAAATACATTTTATCGATCTTTTGTTTCCTGGACCCTTTTGAACATGTATTAGAATGTGTTTCTGACCCCCAGTGCTATTGGTGTGTGGACTTTCTCCTCAAAAAGACACGAGCAGCCCGAGCCAATGGCTTCTGAGACATCCCTGCAGCGCCCGAGCATGGCTTCTCTCCCCACTCAGTTCACTTGCCGGCCTTGGCGAGCGTAGCAGCCAGCTGTGTGCTTGGCGACACCGACGCGAAGTAGGCCTTGTCACATGTGGGTCATGTCGCAGCCCAGTTTTGTCCTCTTTGCCCCGTGGCCTTTGGTTTTCCAGGGTGGTTATCTTCTCGGAGTGTACATGGCTCTAAAGCCATCCATGAGGTGCACTGTGGTGCCTTTGATGTTAGCTTGTGTTGGGACATCTTAAATGCAAGCTTTGTCTTCAATTTCAAATCTTTTAAAACATACTTATCTTTGAACAATCACCAAATTCTATATATTTCCACATTGCCATTTCCTGAGGAGTGTTTGAAAGGCTTTAAGATCTCCAGCACTAACCCAAGGGCTCTCAATCTTCTTTGTAATTACAATTGATTACAAGTTGAGAATTCTCTTTAATCTTATACCTTAGCAGTGAAATCTCAGTTGAATTCAAGTTGGCTGTTAAGGGGACATGAACTCGGGCCTTCCTCCTCTGTCCCAGCATCTGAGTTCACACAGACGAGGGCTCGAGCCACACAGACAGACAGACACCCTGGACGAGGGCTGGCCAGCGGGAAGACGCAGAGCTTGCGGGGCCGTGATGCTCCGTCGCCCCTGTTGATTCAGAAAGCACTGTTTCTCTGGAAGGCAGACTCGGGGCCTGGAGAGGCACCATGTTTTATAGTGAGAAGCCCAAGAGGGAGCATCCCTGATACCGAGCTCCCCGAACCTGGAGGAGCCGAGCCCTCTGAGGCAGGGCTGTCAGCAGTGTTGAGGCAGGACCGAGAGGACCTGCTCTGGTCAGGAGGACCCCAGGCTGGGTGCAGGTCTCCCTGTCTCTCTGTGTGCCTGGTCATGGGGACCTCAGGCTGGGTGCAGGTCTCCTTGTCTCTCTGTGTGCCTGGTCATGGGGACCCCAGAGTGGGCACAGGTCTCCCCTGTCTCTCTGTGTGCCTGGTCATGGGGACCCCAGGCTGGGTGCAGGTCTCCCCTGTCTCTCTGTGTGCCTGGTCATGGGGACCCCAGGCTGGGTGCAGGTCTCCCTGTCTCTCTGTGTGCCTGGTCATGGGGACCCCAGAGTGGGCACAGGTCTCCCCTGTCTCTCTGTGTGCCTGGTCATGGGGACCCCATAGTGGGTGCAGGTCTCCCTGTCTCTCTGTGTGCCTGGTCATGGGGACCCCATAGTAGGTGCAGGTCTCCCTGTCTCTCTGTGTGCCTGGTCATGGGGACCCCAGGCTGGATGCAGGTCTCCCCTCTCTGTGTGCCTGGTCGTGGGGACCCCAGGCTGGGTGCAGTTCTCCCTGTCTCTCTGTGTGCCTGGTCATGGGGACCCCAGAGTGGGCGCAGGTCTCCCCTGTCTCTCTGTGTGCCTGGTCATGGGGACCCCAGGCTGGGTGCAGGTCTCGAGTGTCACTCTGTGTGCCCAGCCGTGTGGAGTTTGGACATCAGTAGAGGTCACCTCTGTTACTCTCTGTGTCGCAGCCTTGGTGAGATTTTGACTTCCCAAGGCTCACTCTGTTGTCTCTGTCAGTTCCGTGCTCGTCCATGTGCTCGCTCCGTGTTCCCTCTGTACCTCCCGCCTGCTTTCCTGGAGCAGCACGCGAGAGCTCCGCTCAGTGCCAGAGCTTGGTGTGCGCGGCCCTGTCTGCTTCTCCCCCACTACCTGCAGGTGCTGGGTGCGTGACTGACACTCGGTAATACTTTGATTGGCAGGTAGCTCTTTTTACATCTCTCGTACACCCATAAATACATATTTACTTTTTTTTTAATTCAGTAAATTTTAAGCATTTTACTATCTTTTTGACTCGATAGTTTAAAGCTATTAATTATTTTGTTAAAGTGGTCTAGGGTGTATATTTTGTATGTATAAAATTTTCTGTGAATGGTCTTAATTAATTTTGAATTCGTGAAGATTGGTTGATAATCTGCAATTTAAACATAGTATCATATCAGGAGTTTAAAAATAGCAACTGAAAATGTGATAGGCTCACTCTTCAAAATATTTAATAATAAGTGAACTAATTAGTTTGACTTGCTGAATTATGTTTTGTAGTTACAAGTTTGAAATTTTTGTATAAAGGAAAATACCTTTTTTCCCCAAATTTGACCTTGTTAGCATTTTTTTTTTCTTATTTTGCATTTGGAAAGTTGTTTCCTTAAAATGCAACTATACTGTTAATTAGATGTTGGTAGGATTTTATATGAAATTTTCTCTATAGCTTGTGACAAAGGAGTCAGGTAGTAGCTAAGAGATTAATCACTGTTCCACGCATGTGAAACGAAACCGGACCCCAAGCTGACTTCAGACTGTGGCCGCGAGACCTCTGCAGACACCGGCTGGTCTCAGAGCCCTGGCCCTGAGTCAGTGGAGCGTTGGAGGGGATGTCATCATACTTATGCCCCGTTTGGACCCAAAGCATCTGAATGTTTTTGTATTGATTTTTAATTAGCTATAGTCAATTTGAGGTGTGCAAATATGGATCAGACAAATACAATCACTAGCTTTAACTAGTAGATGCTCATAAATCTTTTAAGATATTTTCTCAATATAAATTGGACTAAATTTTTATTTAATTTTGAATGTTATGTCATCTTCACCTTTAGGGCCTTGGTTACCTGCCCGTTAAGAATTTCTTTCTTGTGGTGGTTGTGATTTTAACACACCAGCGTATTCCTGAACTTAAAACGTCTTTCTGAAAAAGAAGCTTCCCAAGTTTGAGCCAGTGGGAGGGAGCTTAATTTATACTTAAAGTACAAATTAAGTTTTGAAGTTCTCCCACTGAAGAATGTTATTTGCTGGGAATCTTTGCACCACTCTGTGTTAGCCGTATTGTGCCCTCTGAAGTTAGCGTGATCGCCTGTTGCGCTCTCATCTCGTTTCAAAATCAGCAGTTAACATCTTTTCTCTATTTCTTTATACCCTATACATTAATACACGGTTTACTCAGTCTTTTAGCTTATGCTAGTCTATAAATTCCTACCCTTTATTAAAGAGAATGGAATATGTTCCAAATATTCCTGTGCTGATTTCAGTGATTTTAGGTATTAAAAAGCATGATAGACTCAGAAAAAAATACATTTAATCTAATTACAGTGCATACTCATTTTTGGTGAGAATTAAATGAGAGAATACATTTGAAAAGCTTTAGCAAATTTTAACAGATTATGCAAATACAGGATCTGAAATTTTGTTGTAAAGGCTTATTGCGTATGTCCTGCCATTTCTCACATTGAATTCGGGTACTGTAAACCGTAATGCCAGCCAAGAAATCCACATTGCTCGTGAATCTGCTTTTAGGGTAAGGAATTCTAGTTTGATTAGTTACTGTGTAGGCTCCTTTGGGACTTTGTCATTCAGCCAATGTTAAAACATAAATTAATTTTATGTAGTTTGCCTTGTTACATCGTTGTAATTATTCAACATTAGTGGTGCTTTTATATTTTGATTAAGTTAGACTAAATTGGCAACATAGAAAATATTGATAAGATCACATTTATTATTTTGCTTCACTGACATGAAAGTTTTCTGTGACACAAGTTTTTGAAAACTTTTCATACTATTATATGTATTTAATATTTATGTATACCGAGTACCGTCATCTCAGCTAGGAAGTTTATATGGACAATGCCAAAGACAGTATTTGTCTAGCTGGGTGAGCTTATATCCCAAGTGTAGGCTGGCAGTGCCTTTCATGAATTTGGCAAACTGAAGCCTCCCAACTTTCCCCGGTGACACATAATTAAAGAAGAAAAATATGTGACCTCTTCAGATACCACTGACGAGGGAATACTTCAGCAACTTCCGTCTTCCTGAGCTTTCCAAAGTGGGAGGTGTAAGTTACATGACATACGTGATATGCAGCCTATCTGTGGTCACATAAAGCCAAGAGATAGTCCATATCGTTTATACTCAGCACTCACTAAATTGTATGTATTAGTGTGAAATCAAAGAGTTTTTGCATAATTATTATAGTTAATTCTGTAATGGTAATTTCAGTATTATGTATATATTGTCTTTCTTACCTTCAAAATTTATAAACATTAAGGATGAAAATTAGGAATATAAATTATGCTTAGCTGTAATTTCAGAAGGAGACTTCCATGGGTTTTAATTTTGACATTCCAGAAATGAGTAGCTCTTAGTACCTTTATAATCTATGGGTCATTCCTAAGGGAAGTTTAAAAATTGTTATATCTTCTTGACTTGTAAAATTAGAAAACCTAACTTTCAGAGACATGAGTAAAAGATTAGTAGCTTCTAAATGTAAAATCAAATATTGTTTTTATAACATTACTATTGTTAGTTAAGTATATACTCTGAAATACTAGCAAAGACTCTTACTGATACTTAGTAGTAGTTTGATCTTTACAGTGGTAAAAGAATCTGGTTCACTGGGAGCCATCTTAGTATGAAGGTCAAATGATGAGTTTGGTCGATTAAGAGCATAGCCTCTCTCAGTGTAACTTCAGTAATAGAGTAGACATCAGTGAAAGGCCAGTGTCATTCTTTTTGTTGTCAGCAAAAAGAATATTAATACATTTTCTAACATTATATGTAGGTGAATTGGTATTGCTTAACAAATCATTTGACTTTTTCAAAGTCCGCTTTAAAAGTTGAGATTAGATTTTCCTCAGCTAGCCAAATTAAATCAGTGTTGTGTGCATTTATGTGAAATCAAATAGTGTAATATTTTCCATGAAAACGATTAATTAGAAAGTGTTACCTCTTTGCTAACCTTTGAAGTATTTCTATAAGGACCACTTTCGTGTTTTTGCAGGTACTGTAATAGGTGTTGTCATTTATACTGGAAAAGAGACTCGAAGTGTTATGAACACATCCAATCCAAAAAATAAGGTAGGCTAGATGAAGGAGCAACTGCGCTAATGAACTCACTTTTTCCTTTCAGTAAGAAAGTCTGCATAGTTCTGACTAGCTCATTCGTGTGAGCTTAATATATAGCATGAAAATAGAATTTCAGTAATGTTGGCGATTTAGGATATGAGTTCTCTGTGTTTATATCACAATATTCTCATACTGAAGAGTTTCTGAAAGTATTTTCTCTTAGCTAATCAGAGTTTTATATATGTCTTACATTTTCATTGTTAGATATGTAATTGACAGTTAATTGTAGCTAATTTCTTCAATCTATTTATTTTACAATTTGTACTCTTTGTGGTTCGTTTTTAAAACAGAGGAATCTCTATTAATGTTTTTATAGTATTTAATTTGAATGTTAGTTATATTGTTAAATCAGTTTATTTCCATTTGAGAAGAAACATATTGAAAACCAGATTTTAGTTTTAAAGAGTACTTGTTTATATTCCTAAATTGACTATATTCCTAGAATTGTTATTTATGCAGTCAACATGTACGTGTAAGGTAAATCATAACAAAAACGTGGATGCTCAATAGTTATATACTGTTTGGATGATAAATTTTATATGTTGAAGTCACAGTATGTGCTAATAAGCAGTTAATGAGAAGCTCTTTCTAATTATTAATTTTACTCATTTTTATTTGAAAGATCTGTGTGTATTTAAGTAGAACAAAAATCGTTGGATGAGTTTGTGCTCGCTCTGTGAGGAATTAATAGGAAAGGTTGTCTTTTGCTGGAAATTCGATTACAGAGCAATAGAAAGGAAATAATTCTTTGAAAAGATATGGTTAGGACAAGAGGTATTCCATTTTTTTCAGCCAAATGCTATTTAAAAAATAGTTCACTCTTCAAAAATTAGGAAAGCATATAAATGCTTCTCAACTCTGTAAGTGCCGGGGGCCATTTGCAGTTTAGTGTGTCTGCTGTCTGCTTTTTGATCAGTCGCAAGCTGGAAAGTGACCTTTCTGTACACACGGAGAGGTGGGCGTGTCTCTGGGAGGATTCCAGATGTCTACGTGTGACACAGATTTGCTAAGTCAAAGAAAAGTGTTGTGTTACTATTATTTCAGTATAAACTCTAACTGTGATAATGAGAAAAATTATCTCTTTAGATTTAAATTACAGTTTACTCTGAGTATCAAGTATATCCAAGTCAGTAATTCTACAATAGAACTAAAATTATTTTAAAACAAATTATTAAACTAATTATTGACAGATTTAGAATCATATAAGCTTTTTTTTGGAGAAGTACAGTGATTTTTTCCTTAAGTGAGCAAAACTAAAATAATCTAATGTACATACAAGTTTTAGGGTTTCTTTCTTTCCTTTTTCTTTTTCTTTTTCTTTTTCCTTTTCTTTTTCTTTTTCTTTTTCTTTTTCTTTTTCTTTTTCTTTTTCTTTTTCTTTTTCTTTTTCTTTTTCTTTCTTTTTCTTCCTTTTCCTTTTCCTTTTCCTTTTCCTTTTTCTTTTCGTCTTGTCTCACTATGTTTCCTGGCCTAGAGTGCAGTGGCATCATTATAGCTCACTGTAATCTCAAACTCCTGAGCTCAAGCAACCTCCTGCCTCAGCCTTCTGAGTAGTTGGGACTACAGGTGCACACCACCGTGTCTGGCTAGTTTTTCAATTTTTTGTAGAGATGGGGGTCTCGATGTATTGCCCAGTCTGGTCTCAAACTCCTGGTCTCAAAACATTCTTTCACCTCGGCCTCCCAAAGTGCTGGGATTGAGCCACCACGCCCAGCTGTTTTATTTTCTTAATCTTTTTGGTTTTATATTTATGATAACATTTGAGATTAGGTTTAATTTTAAATATTAATTTCAACATCTTAAAAGCCATGCTGCCTTTTAATATGACTCTTTTTTTAGCTACCTTATTCTTTAGTTTAACCTATCATCTTTCCTTTGATTTAGTCTCCACTTCATTATTTTTTCCTCTATAAATCTTTTATTTTTGGTTCATTTGTGCTCTTTACTTGGGGTTTTGATTCAGAGTTATGTGAGTGAGCTCTGAAGTTTCTGGTCACCACTAGGAATTCTTCACTGGGGTTTCACTGCCAGGCCTAGAAGCCGGGCTGCGCTGCTAACTGGCTGCTTCACTTGAGCAGTGGCTAAATTCAGCACGTGTTCTGTCTGGCAAATGGGGACAGGACGTACGTGTGATTGTTGGGAACAAGATAATGCACACATTGCTCTTAGAAAAGAACTCGCCACATGACAAATGCTCAATATTGCCTGTAATTCTTACTGTTTTTCTGTAAGACGAAATATTTTCAAAACCGTAATTTTTCAACCCGACTCTCATTGCTAGTCAAGAAGTAGCTACTTTGTAACTAGCTTGAACAAGGCTTTGGGTCTGTACTATGCAGCTACCATGAAGCCTAGGAATTCTTCCAATTTTCACTGTCTGTGGGTTCTCTCTCCCTTCTCTTCTTTCCTTCCTCCTCTTCCTCTCCTTCTTCTTTTTTGTTTTTTTTTTTTTAATAATAGCCTTCTCAGTTTCCTTGGTGTTAGCAGACTACATCTCGTAATAGAAGAGGCGTCTTTGGAGTCCTACAGAACTGGATTTAAATCCTTGGCTACTTGCCTTGTTAGCTTTGCAGCCTGCTGTAAAAGTGTTCTTCCAGTGGCCGGCACCTTCCTGGCACTTAGTAAGTGTTCGGTCCTCCCCTTCCGGTCTAAAATCGTGATAATGGCAGTAGCTCAGGCGTAGAGAGCATTTACCTTTTGGTGGGTGCTTAACCTGAAACTTCACATGCACGTGCCTTACGACCACACAGCAGCCCCCACAGCAGAGCGGTGCACCCCTGGTGGCATCTCGGGGGACACCAGAGGGCGTCGAGTGGTGAGGTGTCAGCACAGCAGCCCAGGCACTGCGTGTGGTGAAGCCCCGAGGGGGTCTTCCTTGGACTTGGTATTTAAATTTTTTAAATTAAGGAATAACCTAAGAGAGAAACGAAATATATACATTTGTAAAGTAATTCAGTCTTTCTGAGTGTTGAATCCTAGTTTCATAAGAATAAAATTCAGAAAAAGTTTTCAAGCATGCTATAATGGGCAGAAAGTAACAGATGCAGTTCATCCAGGGCGAGGTATTGATAGCGATATGTGTTAAATGAAAAAGATTATATGATATTTGTTCCTAAATAGAGAAAGGAAGACAGAAATTGTTTACTGTTCGTAAGACTTTATTTTCTGAAAACTATATCTTAGCGTTCTTCTGTTGCTTAGTAAACCAGCATACTCCTGTACTTCAAAGAAGGCTGGTGCAAACAAAGCAGTAAAACATTTAAAAGGGAAAACTAATCATCACCTGAGTTTCATTGAATTTTTTCAGGTAAACAGAAATACTCCTAGCATTCAATTCTGATGGCTGTCTAATCCAGAGAATGTGTATGGAGACATTACTTGATACAATGGTCAATTGAAATTTAGTTTTGGAGTTCATTGTTACCAGAGTAATTTGGGCTGAAATGCGGGTTTTTTTTTTTTTTTTTTTTTTTTTTTGAGACAGAGTCTCACTGTGTCACCCCAGCTGGAGTGCCATGGCGTCATCCTAGCTCACAGCAACCTCAAACTTCTGGGCTCAAGGGATCCTCTTGCCTCAGCCTCCCAAGTAGCTGGGACTACAGGCATGCGCCACCATGCCCGGCTAATTTTTCTGTATATTTTTAGTTGTCCAATGAATTTCTTTCTATTTTTAGTAGAGACGGGGTCTCGCTCTTGCTCAGGCTGGTTTCGAACTTCTGAGCTCAAACAATCCGCCCGCCTCAGCTTCCCAGAGAGCTAGGATTACAGGCGTGAGCCACCGCGCCCGGCCTGAAATGCGTATTTTTGAATGAGTAGTGGTTATCAGCCAGGGTAGGCTAAATCATGCTGTGGGTGAACTGCCCCAAACCACGCTGTGGCTTAATACCGGGGTCTTTTCCTTGTGTCATGTGTCTCATGCAAGCTGGCAGCTGCCTGCTTTGTCACGGTCCCTCAGGAACCCACCTTGGAAACGTACTTCTGTGACCACTGGGATGAGAAGAACTGACCTGGCAAATCATAATACTGACTGATTCTTAGGGCTCTGCCAGGAGCAGTGTAGGTCACATTTCATTGCCAGACCAATTAAATGGCCTCAGCTAAGTTCCAGGAATCAGGGAAGTGCAATTCTACCCCACGTGCAGGAGAGAGAATTGGCAATATTTAACAAGCAGGATCAGTGATACCCACAATGAGATTTTACGTAGTGCACAAGAGGGAGGAACCTCGTAGAACCCTGCAGGATGCCAGTGGTTCCGGGGTGGAGCAGAGGAGGTGAAATCAGAAGGACATTGAATGGGGACAGCATTTCGGAAGGCGGTTGTAGTCAGCAGTGTGTTGGGGACTGCGGAGATCGTTTGGGGTGAAAAAGGAAAAGAGGTTAGTTAGATTTAGCAATTAGGAAAGTATCGGTAAAATTAAAACTGCTGCAGTAGATTTATTGGGGTGGAACTCTTTCCAGGAGTCCCGTGGGGAAGGGAGGGTGTTGTGTTGAGGGAGCCAGGTTAGGGACGGGAAGCCCGATTGTGACTCTGGCCCGGAGCAGTGGAAGAACGGTGATGAGAAATTGACCAGTTATACTGTAAGGGGAAAGATTTTATTTTTTTTTTCTGGTAAGAAAAACCAGTATCACAAAACTGTTAATGCTTTCAGTAAAAGAATAGAGGGTCTTACTTTATAAAGAAGAAAGATACTAAATCTGTGGAAGAATGAGTTCAGTGGACATCTGATAGCAACTTAAACACACAAAGATAAGATTACTTAAAAGATTGTACCGTTATGGGGCTGCCTCTCTCTTCCCTTCCCTTCTCCTCCCTCCCCTCCTTTTTTCTTTCCTTTCATATTTTATCTCCTACTTCATTATAGCGTATGTAACAGGTCCATGCAAATCTGCAAAATTGCTTGAACTTCCTAAGATTAAAAGAATGCTACAGTAAAGTCAATGCTGATATAAGAAAAAAAGTTAATCATAACAGCAGTGAGGTAGTGAAATTGATGCAGAACGTGCGAAGGGCTTGAACTAGTTCCTGAAAGTGTTGGGAAGGGTTATAGCCTCACGGTTTAGGCTCATGCCCTGCTGAGTGATGGGCAGGCAGCGCTTTTGTTGGGAACCATGAATCTGTAATGGGGCCAGTCACGAGGGCATGGCTTTTCCCAGGCTGATTGGAAGAGCCCCAGAGCAGAAAAGCACAGGGGCCCGGGGTTGGCCCAGAGCTGCAGGCTGGCAGGTGGGTGTGTCGGAAGGTAAGGTGCAGGGCTGGGTGCCTGGTCAGGGTGGGAGGCAGCAGCCAGGAGGCCGTGTGTGGCCAAGTCACATGGGAAGCAGAGGAATCATTTGGGGGAGGTTCGGAGCACGGCAATAAAAATGAGTTGTTGAAGTTCAGAGGCTGCTGTAGATGCTGGAGTATCCAAAATCATAAACTTGTGTGTAATGTTTTGGAGAGCAGTATTTCCTTCTTTAAAAAAGTATGTTTTCTAGCCACTTTGGAAGATAGTCTGCGAAGGCAAATACACCATTATTTCACATATTCTAGTTTTGTCCAGTAACTTCTCTTTTAAGGAGACACGTTAACAGTCTTATTCCTCAGTTGCTTATAAGTCACTCATGGTACAAATTCAGTTTAACAAATACCCTATTTATTGATTTATCTTCTTTATTCCACGATACAAGAATCCTTTTCTTGAAAGGGTTGCTTCAGGCGGGAGAGGCTAAGACTTCACGCCCTTGTCCCAGGTCCGCCTGCCTCTGGCGCCGTCTTCCCCTCCGGGTGTCCCCTTGTGCTGCTTGCGCTGAGGGCTGCAGCGTCATTTGGTGTTGCCTTCTGCTATAGGTGCAGCCTTATGTTAGGAAATTTCTGGGATCTAATGGCTTTAAAAATAATAGAAAGTAATCCAGACAATCGCTGTTACAAAGCACGGTTAAGGGAGCAGGTCTTTTCCAGTGCATTGCTGTTCTTTGGCTAGCAGAGCGCATAAAGCACGTCAGCAGTGCCTGGCCGCGACCGGGCTCCAAGCGCGTGGTCAGCTGTCGTTGATGCGCGGGGCTCCACGGGGCCTTCAGCCCCTGACGGGCCTTCACCTCGAGTGCTCGTGTGCGCACCGCTCCCGCAGCGGAGCTCCCAGCCTGAGAGAAGGCTGCTGGGTGCGCGCTCCCCTCGCAGATGCCCACGTGCGCCCACGGCCTCAGACAGGCCCAGCTTCCCCGTCCCATCGCTGCCATCCTGCCGTCGAGGCTGTGGCTCCCTGAGGACTGGTGCTTGTGCTTTTGAAAATGTCCTCCCAGAGTTGAGCAGGTGGATGTTAGGTGTTTAACCAGTTTTATCAGTGACTTTACAAAATACGTTTAAACCAGCCATTCTCCTCAGCTAACTTCCCAAAACTCATTTGGCCACTTCTCCATTTGCTCTTCATTTTGGGCACTTGTTCTTCTTTAGCTCCTTTTTTTTTTTTTTTTAACTTATGAAAAATTTCAAACACATAGAAAACTGAGGAGAATGACGTGATCACTCATGTCCCCAAGCCCAGGCCTACTTGATCTTTCCTGTGGTTTCACGTGTCATGCCCCCTTACCCCTGAAGAGAAAAACGGAGACGCCTGTCTGGCTGCTGCCTTGACACCTCCCTTGTTTCTGGGATGCTGCTGAGCGTGCCTGTGTGGCCCCAGCTTGGCCACATGCTCATCGGGGCTGCCTTTTGCCCCCCTGATCCTAAAATTCAAATTCTTGCCCCTCTCAGACTTCCTGAATCAGAAACTGGGGGGCGCCCAGGGAAGATTGAGAACCTCCGCTCCAGTTTTTGTGTCCTTTCCCTAGTGGTCACTGAAAATCTGAGATTTTAAAAAAAACCTGCACATGAATTAGTTAAAGTAGAGCTCAATTTAGTAACTCTGACAAATGTCCCACTTTCATTCATTCTTTTGGATTTGTCTCTGAAATCAGTTCTTACAGTCTGCGTAGATAATTTTATATAATTGGAAAATACAGCTTTATGCCTGTAACAGGAGTTTATTAGAATTTTTTAAATGTAGCATGTTTTATCCATATAAAGATTAAGAGTAAATCTTAAATATTTTGTTAGATGGAGGGAAATTCTAAGATTAAAAGAAATTCTTAGATCTGAAGATTAGAATATTTTACCTCATCACAGTACTCACTAAAGACAGATTCAAGAGATGGGGTTTACTCACAGTTTGAAAAATTTATTTTAGAACTTTGAACAAATCAAAGTTTTTGTTACTAAGCAATTATAATATTTGGTGAAAGTTTAAATTACAAGGACTACAACTTGAGTAATGGACTGCTTTATAAAACTTAGCCTCCAACATATTTAATGAGATGAGGCTTGATCATATTTAAGAGGGAAGAATTCTACAGAGGTTAAGAAAAAACAATTGTGACAGGTTGCCATTTTCACGCCACTCGTAATAATAAGTTGCTCGAAGCAAAAACATCAAGGATGAAATGATCATACAAATTGCTTTAAGCAGCTATTACAGTCTCTTGAGTATATTGATTTGTGTTTCTAATAAAAAGATGCTTTCAGATGTCTCACTGCAGAGAGACAGGTGACACGAGCCGTGGTATGAATTAGAGCTGCTGCTTGTTATCTGGGTTGTCAAGGTATTTTTCAGATCATAGAATAAAACAGAGTCAGCCCTGGAGTATTTTGCTTGTTGAAATATCAAGGCAGTTTTGGAGAATAGCTTTCTTCTTTTGAAAAGGATAGTTATATTTAAAAATATATTTGGGCCTGGTGCGGTGGCTCATGCCTGTAATCCTAGCACTCTGGGAGGCCGAGGTGGGTGGATTGCTCAAGGTCAGGAGTTCAAAACCAGCCTGAGCAAGAGCCAGACCCCGTCTGTACTAAAAATAGAAAGAAATTATCTGGACAACTAAAAAAATATATATATAAAAAAATTAGCCGGGCGTGGTGGCGCATGCCTGTAGTCCCAGCTACTTGGTAGGCTGAGGCAGGAGGATCGCTTGAGCCCAGGAGTCTGAGGTTGCTGTGAGCTAGGCTGACGCCACGGCACTCACTCTAGCCAGGGCAACAGAGCAAGACTCTGTCTCAAAAAAAAAAAAAAAAGTTATATTTGTATTAAAATATTACAGTAGAATAACTTATTTTTCTCTTTTGGTTTCATATAATCATAGTACCCCTTAATTTTTCTAATAGTTGCCTTCTTGAGTAATAAAATATTTGGAGTTTAAATACTTATTTAAAATGTGCCCATGTGCTTCACAAAAGAGCTACATGTTGTAGAATACAGTATTACAGTCGATCCACAGAGATAAAAAGACTCTTGGAATGCTGTTTTTGGATAACTGTTATCAATATTAACAAATCATAGTGTTTCAGCGCCTCAACGGGAAAAGATTAGCTCGAGAGCAAACCTAGCGTGAAGCAATTCAGGAGCACGGAGACAAGACACGACGTGGCTCTCTGGGTCATGCCAGTGCACGCCTCTCTCGCGGAGCCGGCACGCTTCGATATTACAGCTGCTCACAATTAAAAGTTGCGTTTCTTCATCGGCAATGTGAACATAAATAAACTTATAATTTCAGGAAAGCAGGCAAGAAGCAAAATGCTAAATGTTGAAAAGCAATCCTAATGATAACATCTGGGACATAATGCTTTATCAGAGTATAGCAAATTTTTAAACTAGAAAACTTGGATTTTGTCCCTAAATTCCTTTTAAATAGGAATTTGATTATAAAGCAGGTGCTCTGAATAGGAAACACAAGAATATTTATTATTTAAAGTCAGTGCTTTGTATTACTAAAAAGACTTAGTGTTACATAAAGTTCTGAATAAGAAGCGTTTACTGATCATGTGTTACATATTAAATAAGAGTTATATTGGGCAGTATATCATCTAAGCAGTACAGCTCAATTCTCTTTAATCCAAACGTAGAGAAATGTAATATAACTCATTCAAGAAGCAAGTATTTTGGGGATGGGCAGAGCTCTGCACACTCAAAAGGCTAAATTGGTGTCAGATCCCTCATTTGTGCCAAATAAAAGATAAAATTGGGAAAAAAAAAAAGCAAGTGTTTTCATAATTGCCTTTATGTTTTGGACTCCTTGATTCCTTACCCGGAAGCCATAGAAACTGTTAGAAATTTGTGACAGGACTGTTAGGACCTTGCGATGATAATTTTTCATGACATTTCCTGCAAAACTATTTCTTACTACCTGGTTATTCTTAAGCATTTCTGACGAGGCGGTCTGGAGTGTCCAGTGGGACTGAGAACGAGAAGGGCGGCTTTCAGACCCCGCGTGGGCTGGAATGAAAGGGGCTCAGGTGGATGGCTGTGTTGTTGATGAAGGTGGAGAGGTGAGATTGCCAGTCTTCCGAGCAGATGTCACCTTCTGAGGAGCTTCTGTGAGCCACTAGCCTCGGGTGGGTCTGTGTCACGGCAGTGCCCCATCCTTATGTGAAACGCGGTTCCTTCCTGGTCACCCCATGTCATAAACAGTTCATGCTCATGCTGTGGGTTTCGGAGCAGACTTTTCTGGTGACAGTTTTAGGCCAGCAGTCAGCTAGAAGGGAGGTCCCCTGGTGTTCTCATCGCCCCAGTCCCCCTCTGTACCCCCTCTGTTACCCTCCCTCCTCAGACAGAGAGCACCCCGGTCATTCAGGAGAGTACCGGCGCCAGCAGGCCAGATGGGGCACTTGTCCCCCGGCTCGTGGCCATGGCCAGGAAACCGCTGATGGGGTGGGAAGGCCCAGGCGAGTGCAGCCTTCCCGCCGGGAGCAGGGGCGGCCTGGCGCCAGCGCCCGCTAGCCCGTGCGCAGAGACTCCCCAGCATCTCCAGGAAGCATGGCCACAGCGTCACACTGCACCGTGTCCTCGCAAACCATGAAGTTCACGACGTGAGGGACCTTTTCATCCTGGTGCACGATGTTATCTTACACCTCGGGAGCAGTGCCTCACACGTTTATTGAAGGACTAAATTATTTTTTTTGAGTAAGAGTTCATGTTTTTTTTCACTCCACAGTTACCTATATCTAAGTGATAATTTAACAAATTCTTTTTTTTTTTTTTTTGAGACAGAGTCTCACTCTGTTGCTCAGGCTAGAGTGCCGTGGTGTCAGCCTAGCTCACAGCAACCTCAGACTCCTGGGCTCAAGAGATCCTCCTGCCTCAGCTCCTCAAGTAGTTGGGACTACAGGCACACGCCACCATGCCCGGCTAATTTTTTCTATATATTTTTAGTTGTCCAACCAGTTTCTTTCTATTTTTTTAGTAGAGATGGGGTCTTGCTCTTGTTCAGGCTAGTCTCGAACTCCTGACTTCGAGCGATCCTCCCACCTCAGCCTCCTAGAGTGCTGGGATTAAAGGCGTGAGCCACTGCGCCCGGCCTAACAAATTCTTTAGAAACAAATCTTAACTGTGGTTTTGACTTAATATCTTTTTATACATCTGAAAGGATATTCTGGATGCTGATATTATGAGTAATTTGGTTTTATTGGTGTTAGAGTAGCAGCTGTACCAAACTTTCTTTCTTAAAACTACATTAACTAAAAAATGTGTATCATTAAAATGAAATGAAGTACCTTTCATTTTCACCTGTGTAATTAGCATAGTCAGTTGATAATTAGCTGTTGCAACACTTTAAAATATATTTTGCGAATATGAGTTTCTCACTATCTTGAGATATTAGCTCTATAATACTAAACATAATACAATAGTCACCATCCAATCAAATCCAACTGACCAGATGGCCAGGCCTCTGGGCTTTGCTGGGAGGTCACTACCAGGGGACCCACCTTCTAAAGCACTTGTCCGTCCCACAGTCCTAGGATGGCTCACTGTCCCCAGTGTCCCCCCTGACTCTTGGTCCCACAGTTGTAGGCTGGCTCACGGTCCTGCAACTCTTTTTTAAAACTGCACTGACTAAAACCTCTCAAATCCAGCAGCGCCCTCCTCGGCAGCCTGGTCAGGGTTCATGCTGCGTGTCCGGGCTGTCATCTCTCACCCAAACACCCGAAACAGCTCTTTCCTCCGGCTTCCCTCTCCACAGCCCTTCATTTCGTTCTGCGTGTCACAGCCAGTTATGTCTGTAAAATACAGATCTGATGTGGCTAATTCTCTGCCCAGAGCTGTGGAGAGGATTTCTGGCTCCTTAGGTGAGCGCTGTGTCTCCTTCCTCACACTTGACCTTGGCTGCTCTTGTCCTCACTCCCGGTGCTTTGCCACACAGAGTAGTCTGCCCTCTCTGGCCGCCCACAGAGCACCCTGCCTCTCTGTCGGAGCTCCCAGGAGGGATGTCACTAAATACCTGTGTCACCGGTTGTTTGCCTCTTCCACTGAAATGTCATCTTCTTGACGAGGAGGGCTCTCCCTGTTGATCCTGGCATTCGTGGCGTCCCTCCCAGGGTGCATGCTCAGTAAACACTTGTCAAATTAAGGAGTCAGGCCGGGGTAACTACTCGGTCACTTGTCTCTCTCTTCAGCAAGCTTCTGTCGTAAACTCCCTGGTGGAGGAGCTGTGTCTTGCTCATTCCCGGATCCGGCGCCACTCTCGCGTAGGAGGTGTTGGACAGCCAAAGGAGATAACTAGAAGTGACCTGCAGGATGGCACAGTGCCCTGGTCCTGCAGAGGATGTGGTCGGTGTGAAAGGAGCGCAGCGACCGATCACCTTTGTTCCAGGTGCTTCCTGTGTAGCCATGTGTGTGACGTGTGGTTTTCTCGTCATTCTGGGGGTTATAATCTGTTACATTTATTTACACTCAAATTTTCCCCCTTTGGCCTGTGGGAGCCTTTTAAGCTGGCTCTGTGTCCTATTATCGTGAACCCATCCTTTTTAAGTATTTGTCGTTCTTTCTTCCACAATAGGATGCAATGTCTTTGCTCTGGCCCTGGGATCAGCCCTGGGTTCCTTTCAGCAAAGAACGATGTTTAGAAGTCAGGTCTGGCAGCTGGGCATGCCCATTCCTATCGAGATATGCCGCGCCAGTGCCTTGCGGTGGATGAGTGGGGCAGCACACACCTGTGTGTGGAAGGGAGGGTGGGTGGCGATGGATGGATGACGTGGGAATGGGTGGTGCGTGGACATGCGGGTGCCTGGTGGATGATGGGTAGATGGATGTGCAGATGGAGGGTGGGTGGATGATGAGTGGATGTGCGCACACACGTTTGAGTCTGTACTTATTTTCATATATTTGCACATTGAACACCGTGAGTTCAGATACACTTCCACTTGTAATTCAAGTACACAGAGGTAGATACTTCTAATCTTCTTTTTTTGTATTAACTCCTTCCCCAATGTGGGATACCTGTCTACCGTTATCCTTAATGCATTTCCTTATTTGAGGAACCAGCATGCTCCCCTCTCTACACCTTGTTGAGTGCAGTGTCCTGCAGAGACCACCCTGGCCCCTCGTTGTGGATGGACCACCACCCCGCACCTGGCTAGTGCCTTCTCAGGTGCCTCAGCCACTCTGCTTGGGCACATTCCTGTGTGCTGTGTTTAGACAGCAAGACATGGACACATTGAAGTGCCTATTCTCCAGTTTTTAAAATTTTCATTTCCTTTCTTAAGGGCTACAACCACAAACTTGTGCATTTTGTATACTTCAACCCAGGCTCGTGGTGTGTTACTGCAGACACATTAGCTAGTCAGTAAATGCTGGTTGGTGGAACAGGTGAATTCATCACTGAGTGGCTCTAGGAAAGACTTATTTGAGCTTCTTAAATCATCATCTCTAAAAAGAGCCTTTTAGGTAAATATGGAGTAGTGTTTGTCTTAGATTGTTTGAAGAGAAAGTGTGATCAAAATATCTGAGATTCTCTTGTAGTGTTAAACTTTGCTTGGTGAGCAGAGTTTTTTGCACACTGTTTTACCAGACTGCTGTGCCAGCGTGACAGGTTGAACTCACTGTGTGGTCATTTGTCTTTCTGTAGAATTTACTGGATAAATGCAGGTGCTGAAACAAAGTTCTAAATGTGGACTTCGTGTCCTCATCTTCCACAACCACGAAATTGCTGTCACTGTAAACCAGAATGGAGAGATCGTTGAAATGTGTGTTACCGTCTTTTTCTGAATTTGTTTCTCAGTGACCAAGGTAATCCCCATTTCAGGCGGTTGCCTCTTGCATCTGTTACTGCTTGGGGATTGCAAATAAATACTGTCTTTAAAAAGATTATAATCCAAAGTGGGAATTCATCATAGATACATTTGTCTTCTGTCTCTTACTCTCTATTTTGCACTATTAAACCCTTAATAAATAATCATTTATTTCATGTGACTTGCTGTGCTGGCATCAAAGATACTAGCTTTGTTTTTTGTTTTTGTCTTTTTTTTAATTAATGTTCCATATTAAGTAACCTCAAAGTTAATGAACAGATGTGAGAACTAGGCCTAGACTTCTAAGCCATGTAGCCACATTTCTGTTAACTTTGCTATTGGTGCTGATGCAAAATACAGAGTTTTTATTTCATTGCAGTGATGTGGATAACTCACACTAGCTGTGCCCCTAAATCACATAATTGCTGAAACTGCATCATGGCCGCTCTCCCACTAACACAAAATAAAGATATAAAAATTAGAAAAGGAAAACAGTAAAAATACCACCTTACCATATAAAGTTCATTAACCTATGGAAATCAACAATTCGTGTATGATACACTTTGCAGAGGGATTCATTTTGTTTTGGTTGAATATTTAGTCATTCAAGCAACAGTTTTCTTAAGTTAAAGTCAGTAATTTGTTTTGTTACTACAATTATAAAAATTGTTTCGTAGCCTTAAGATACAGACATGGTCTGAGACACACAATAGAAAGAATTCTTGTAATGGATCAATTTAATATGTTTTTAATTCCAAACAGTATAAAGAAAAACGATTTCTTCCAAGGTTTAATTTCAAGCTCAGCTGATGCATCTGCACGTCTCTGAGACGGCGGCAGATGGCGGCACACCAGCGCTGCGTGCTCTGCGTGGCTCACTGCCGGGTGCTGCTGGACGCAGGGCGACAGTCACGGGGAACGGTTGAGTCGAGTCCTTCAATCACTGTCAGCTTCTTACAAGATATATTCTAAACCTTAGCTTTCTGGCTAAAAAAATCTCAACAATTTTAAAGATTACTTATGAGTGCTACGTAACTGAAACAAAAATAATTGTGTGGCATGTTAAAGTATCTGTGTTATTTGAATAATTTCATTTAATACTTTAAATACGACATCCTGGGTTGTAGCCACATGTCCTGCTTTTGTCTTAAAGCTGAGTTCAGTGCACTAAACAATAAAAGGAACTCAAGGTCTGAATCTGTCTTATAAAGTGAAATTCACATTGCTCAGGAAAGACACACCTGTATGTAAGTTTTAAGAATGAATAAAGAATAATTTAATTATTTTCCCACTTAAAATGAATATAAGTAGTTCAGGGAATATAAATCGTGTCAATTTACTATTTTTTGAAGGTCACAATATTTTTCAGAATAAAATGGAGTTTTCCTTGGCCATCCTTTTGTCACCCTTTAAAGGAGGAACTTTTGATCTGAGTTTCTCTGTTAGTTCTGGGTGTTGTGTACAGGTCAAGGAATTTGCTGTTGTTACTAATTAATATAGTTTGTTTCTTTGCTGTTTATAATTTTTAATGTCAACTTGATTGTATAAAAGCTATTTGTGATAATCTATGTTTCATACTAATAAATTGAATATAAATTATCAGTGGTCTATTCTGAGGTGGTCTTTTCTCCTGGGACTGGCGTAATTAAACTTGAGACACAGGTTCTGCTGGCTGTGCTGACGGTCGGGCGTAGCTGTGTGGGAGCTACCGAGGGGGAGGCAGTTTGGAGGAGGGAACGCTGAAGCCCGCTGCAGACGTACAGGCAGACCGGCTCCTGGCGAGATGGATGTAAAACCTCGCCCTAAAGACTTGTTTATTTCAGTTCCTGTTACCTGATACATCGTGTCCAGCCCCAAACAAACATTACAAGACATGCTAAAAGGTGGAAAACAACTGAAGAAACAGAGCCGGCATCAGAGCCAGACTCAGGTATGACCCTGACTTCAGGATTATCGGAACGGTGACTACTGTGTTGAGGGCTCGAATAGAAAGAGTGGACAGTGTGTAAGAAATGGATCACATATCAGAGAAGCGGAAACTCAAGAGGTCACGCAAGAAATCCGTCACCGTCACAGAAGTGAAGACACCTTTGCTGGGCTTGTTAGTGGCCTGCACGTGGCTGAGGAAAGAATCCATGGGCTTGAAGACATGTCAGTAGAAACTTCCCAAATTGAGGGGAAAAATAGAATGAGAAAGAACAGAAAAGGAGCGGAACGTCCAAGAAGTTTGAGACTTTTTAACAGGTGTCAGTATCTGTAATGGGAATACCAGAAGAAGAGAGGATGGAGAAGAAGAAAATGAATCTGAGCTCTTTCCAAGATTAATGGCAGACACCAAACCACAGACACAGGGAGCCCAGAGAACCCCACACTGGATAAATGCACCGAACTGGACACCCAAGTGCATAGTGTTTGAATTACGGCAAACAAGGCAAAGAGAGAATCTGGGTGGGAAAAGCCAGGGAAAATAGTCAGGCTAGAGCCCGAGCCTGTGGCCATCCCTCAGTGAAGGGAGGGGGGCTTCGCTGTGTAGTTGCAGGTTTGATGAACAGGGAAATGGAGAGCAAGGAGACCCACGAACACCGTGGGGGTTAGACGTGCTGACCCCGCAGTCGAAAATCTCGTATCACTTTTGACTTTCCAAAAATTTAACTATTAACCACCTCCTGTCGACCGGAAGCCTTACCAATAACATAGACAGTCGATTAACACATTTTGTATGTTATATGCATTATTAATATATGTTGTATTGCAATAAAGCTACAGAACAGAAAATGTTATTAAGAAAATGACAAGAAAGAAAATATATTTACTATTCTTTAGAGGAAGTGGATCATCAGAAAGGGCTTCATCCTCGTGGTCTTCACGTGGAGTGGGCTGAGGAGGAGGAAGAGGGCGGGGGGTCTTGCCGTCTCGGTTCGCAGAGGCGGAAGAAACCCACGCATAAGTGGACCCCCAGGTTCGAGGCTCCGCTGAGGTTCAGCGCTGGGGGAAAGGAGCTGAGTGCTCAGTCTCAGAGCAGGATGGGGGGCGGGGAGAGCAGGGAAAGTCCTGACTGGACCGAGGGCAGCAAGGGGGGTAGCTGGAAGGACCAGGCTAGAGGCTTCCAGAATCCAGAAATTAATGGGTGTATCTTTTTTTTCAATTTTATGGAAGAAATAACTTCTGGATTTAATATATTCAAATAATTTAGAAATTTAGAGAGTAAAGTTCCCCTCACCCTCTACCTTTTCCCGATTCCCACTCCTAGAAGAAATTCACCACGAGCAGTGCCGTGTGTGTGTGTGTGTGTGTGTGTGTGTGTGTCCGTGTCTGCGCATGGTCCCGCGTGTGCACATGGGCATGGGCTTCCTCACCTTTTGTGTGTGTGAGTGCATGCTCCTGTGTGTGCACACGTGCACGGGCTACCGCACCTTTCTGTCGTATCCATCCATCTTCCGTTTGGAAGGTGGTCACTGCTGCCCCGGGGACTTCTTTCCCGGCTCCATGTTCTTGCAGGTGCTACGGCCACCAGCCCACCGCAGCAGGGCTGCCTGCTCTGGCTTGAAGTTCCCCTGTGGGCTTGTGCAGCTTAGGCAACGTGATCAAACGAAAATACTGGGTTTATGGTTACAGATGAAAACGTTGAACTGTATGTAAGATTTTCTCAGTTGAACTTCGGTAAATATTTTTGTATTATAACCTTACTGTATATATTATTTCATCAATCTCATTTTCTGAAGTTTCAGAAATGCCCTTTATTTAGCAGCGTTTAAGACATCAAGTCTGGTTTGCTCCATTTTAATTTTCCTCTAAGCTTCCTTCACATATTATTAACACTTTATCTTAAGCCATAGAGCAGTATAAGCTATCCTCTCATTGAACTATGAAGTTTTTGGTCAGTACTTGAATTTTGCTTAAGAACGAGAATAATTCTTGATGTCTGTTACACTCTTTTTGATTTTGTTTTAAAATTTTTGTTGACTTAACATACATGCACAGAAGTGCACAAACTCAACAAATCACGCACCTCCGTGCATCATCCCAAATGAACGCCCTCTCGTGTGTGTTGCACCGTCGGGAAGGGGAACGCTGCTGGCTCACCAGAAGCATCCCCCTCTGCAAGGGGACACCGTCCTCATGTCTAATGGGCCTGTAATTTTGGTCTGTGTTTAAAGGTTATAAAAATGGAATTAGAAAATCTGTATTCATTTGTGTTAGGCCACTTTTGTACACTGCATGTCGGAGCACTGTGCTTTCATTTCTGTATTCTGTGACTGGACCATAATCACATGCAGCCACTGTTCTGTACTTCGTGGGCCCTGGGGTTCCTCTGAGCTCTTTGCTGCTGGGCATCGCTCTGCTCTGAGCGTCTGTGTGCCTTTCTGTCAGGTGTGGCCCTAGGGAGTGGAGTTGCTGGGGCGTATGTCACGTGTGTGTTTGTTTCACATAATTCCAGTCTTCCCAGATGATCGCACCAGTTTTCACTCTTCAGAATCGTGGAAGAGAGCGCAAGTTTCTGCACAGCCTGTGCAACTTGTGTCTTAGCATTTGAGCGGGCGTGCCGGGGTGTCACTGCGTCTTCGATTTGCATTTCCCGGCGACTCAGTGCGGCTGGGCTTCCTCTGCGTTTTTCTTGGCGTGGCTCTCTGGGTGCCTCGTGGGAGAAATACCTGCACACGCCTTTTGCCCATTTTCCCTTCGGATTGTCAGTCTTGCTCTTCCCGTTTGGTTTTCTGTGCGCCCTGGATGTGAGCGCTCCGCAGGTGCTCCCTGCGCTGTCCCCTCCGTCTCTTGCTCTCTCACCGCTCCACGGTGTGCTGGTGAACAGCAGTTCTTAGTTCCAGTGTAATCCAGTTTGTCAGTCTTTTCTTTTTGTGGGTTAAGAAATCCTTCTCTACCGTAGGTCACGAAGACACTGTCTTCTGAAATTTTAGTTACCTTTCTCAGATCTCCAAACATCCAGGTTGGTGTTTGTGTGTGACGCGAAGCGGGGACCCAGTTTGCATTCCCCCTGTACAGGTACTAGTGTCTGACGGACCCATAAGCGGGTGTTGAAAGGCCGTCCTCTCCTGCTGCAGGGCAGGTTAATTCATGAGTCCTATGTCCAGGCACAGTGGGATACATCTGGAACCTTCTCTTTCATTGGCCCGCTAATCTCTTTCTCTTCTGCCAATAATTCTTAATTACTATAGGGTGTTAGTTTGGGATTGCATGAATCTCGATAGATCTTTGGAGGGAATTTTTATGATATTGTGGGGGTTTTTTTGTTTGTTTTTCTTTTCTTTTTTTTTTTTTTTTGAGACAGTCTTGCTCTGTCACCTACGCTAGAGTGCCGTGGTGATGATCACAGCTCACTGTAGCCTGCAACTGTTAGGCTCAAGCAATCCTCCTGCCTCAGCCTCCTGAGTAGCTGGGACTGCAGGCGCCACCACACCTGGCTAATTTTTTCTATTTTTAGTAGAGATGGGGTCTCACTCTTCTTCAGGCTGGTCTCAAACTCCTGGGCTCCAGTGATCCTCTTGCCTCGGCCTCCCAAAGTGCTGGGATTACAGGTGCAAGCCACTGCGCCTGGCCTATATTTATTCTTTTAATCAATGAGTATTGTGTATTCCTTTGTTTATTTTTCAATACCATTTTATGATTTTTCTCTATAGAGGTTTTGTACACATTTTGTTCAGTTTATTTCTAGGTATTTGAAATTTTTTGATGCTGTTTTAATTGTTATTGATTTAAAAATTATTTTCTGTTTGCTACTGTATAAAAATAAAATTTTTTTTTGGTGATGCATTTCTTTTTTCATTTTTAAGTGGCAGTAAAGCAGTTTATTTCCAGATCGTTTGCCCAGTGTAAATACTGAATTCATGCACTCTGCATTCTTGAACACTCATCCCGAGATCTCCCTGCCTGGCTGTGGCCACTGCTTCCACAGTCATCTCCTGACTGCGCTGACGTCACCTCCAGCGACGGGGTCGCTGGCTCCTGTCCTCGTGTGGGGGCCGTGACTGTGGGTGTGGTGGGTACAGGGGCACGTGGGACCCCACACTGGGCTCCTGGGCTCCATTCTGTAAACCGGAATGCGATTGGATTGTGAGATCTGGAGAGCAGGCCGCGCCATCGTTTTTCACAAGGGTCCACGAGGGCGACTGCTAGTTCCGCTGGCCGCCACGGTCAGACTTCAGCCAGCCCTTTCTGCTGTCACGCACAGCAGTGGTGGCAGGCACCGCTCTGTCCAGCAGCTCCGGACAGTCTGCAGACTCCCTGCCTGTCCGTGGCCCTGGACTTCACACGTCCTCTCTCTTCCCCAGCTCACGAGCTAGGGTCGCGCAGCAGGTGCGATGCGTGGTGGGTGCCAGGGCTGGGCGTTGGCGTGATCTCCCGCTGGAGGAGGCTGCCTCTTTCTAACTGAGTGGATTTCAAAAGGGAAAGGTCTACAGTGCCGGAATAGGTGACTGTACAGAAGCACTTTTGCTTGGATTTCAAATGAAGTGGGAGACTCAGAAGTAACGGTGAAGTCTTGTTAGAGGAGAAGCTTGTGCACCTTCATCCTGTCAATGAGAACAAGAAGAGTGAAGCAGCTGGCACGTTCCATGCCTCAGCAGTTTGTGTGTCCAACGCACGCTCAGCTGGGCAGGCTCAGGGGAGCCCCTGCCCACGGAGCCCGTCTAGAGCCTGCGCACAGCCCGCTGGGGGTGGGGGAGGGGGTGGGCAGAGCCTGCGCACAGCCCGGTCAGCAGGGGGGTGGGTCGGCCGGGGTGGGTCAGCGTCTCTGGCAGAGAACAGATGTGCTCAGATCTGAGGGGAAAGAGCTTCAGGAAGCATGCGGGGGTGCTTGGGGCGAGCTGGAGCCCGGACGGGGAGGCCTAGCGGGTGCCGGCAGGCGCCGAGCAGGCTGCGACCCACCTCCGGCTCCCATCCCCACCGTCCCCTGTTCATGACAGCACACTGCATCCTGAAATGACAGCAGAGGTCTTGAATTTAAAAGACACCAAATTCAATTACGGGTGTCATGCGGACACCGTGAGTACCCCACTTGTGCGTGTAGGCCCATCTCATAGAACCAAGCTCCCCAGGGGGTCGTGGTGCGGGCCCCCGAGTGGGGGTCGTCATGGCAGGGACAGCAAGATGGGGAGATGGTGTCCCAGGGACTTAAAGGGTCTTTGGAGAGTTTCTTCCCTCTAGCTCTGGTCATCGTGGTGCCACTGTCACCACTGTGTCGAACAGTTCGCTCACCTGCAGTGCATCTCGTTTAAGTGAGCTGAGCACCCGGGCTTGTTCAGGCACTTGAGTGCCATTTCTTTTATTATTCACAATTTTTGCCTTGTGGGTCGTATGATTATCCTTTAGGAGGAGTGTGTTTTTAACCTTGCTATTTTCTCAAGAGCATTTTCTGTAAGGCAGTTAATCTTCACCTGACATTCTGGCTCTGAGAGATGTTGACGGAGAGACGTGTGAAGGGAGAGGGGGCCTGGGAGACAGTCACTGGAGGCCAAGCACCTCTGCATGGCTGGGGGACAGCCTGGCCCACCCGCGTCCTCCCGAGAAGCCAGCGGAGCAGCCTTCTTGCCTGCCCCAAGGCCGCGGTCCCTCACGCAGGCCCTTCTCAGAGCGCGAGACCCACGCCCAGCTGGCGCTCGGCGGGCGTGCTGGCGCGGGCTGGGAAGGCGGAACGCAATGCAGGTGGAGGAAGGTGCGGTTCTGGTTCTTCAGCTGCTTTGCTGTTCTAAGTGCTCCCTCCAGTGTCAGCCGTGGCCGGCCGTTTGGGTACGACAATTAATTACTTTATTTAGTCTGCTCTTTCTCAAAGTGTAGTGATCGATGCCAATGGAGAAAATTGTGCCACATTTAAATAAAAAATAGCAAAGGAAAACATGTCGATAGAGAAGATTCCACCAGTCTTCATTCCATGAACCGAATGGAAGTTTGAGTAGCTGATGGAGAGTCCAACCAAAGACGTAATTCTGAGCGCGAAAATAATACCGTTTCCAGCGTGTAGGGCGGGCTCGGGCTCCTCGCGTCGGCGGAGAAGCGGGGCTGACGTGGGGTGGGGGGGGCTCCACGCTGTCTCCAGGCCGCCGTGAGCCGTGCGTTCTTGGCCAGCGCCTATCCTGGGAGGAGGTGAGAAATGGTAGTATCTGAGGGAGTTGGAAGGTTGAATAACAGATGTTATGCAAAAGCACCTACAGACCGTAAGGGCTATTAGCTTGTAAGTTGCTGTAGCCATAAGGGGAAAAGAAATGATTGGTTATAAATTATTTTAAAATTTAAACCAAAAATTAGGCCACTTTATGTGTTAGTTATTAATGTGGAGTTAATCTTGCTGACATACAGAAGTTCTGCATTTCTTTCTTGGTTGTCTCAAGCATTTTCTACTGCGTTTTCCCCACCTGTGCCCTCGACAGATGAGCTCGCCCTGTAGGAAGGCCAGGGCCACTCTGTGGTCTTACTGCCCTGCCCTGCCCTGCACTGCCCCGGCCCTGCTGTAGCGTCCTGGCACTTTGTTTCGGAGCAGGAAGCCTTGACAAGCCTCCCCGGGGTTTTGAGGCTTTTCCTAGACCCTCTGCAGCTTGAACAGCCACAGCCTGTCGCCCTTTTATCTCGATGAGTGTCGTTTCTCCCTGGCTCTCGGGCCTCCAGGAGCAGCCAGGGTGCCGACGAGGTCCCAGTGCAGACGCCCACTGGGCAGTGGCTGTTTCTTGCCCTAACTGAAGCCACTTTCATCCCAGGTTAGAACCTGTTGACTATATTTTGCTATAAGAGAATTCACTAATTACTAGAATTTTAGCTCTTTCAGTTTTAGGGCAACCTTTTCGTCATTATGCAGCTTGCTTGTTTTTAACAGCTAATATGTGTAATTACATTTAAAATAAGTGTGCTCTGAGTGCTTTAACAGCGTTTCGATATTAGTGTTGTGACCCAGCAGTTGTCTTCTGGCTCGAATAATTAGTTTCTGAGAGCTGTTGAGTCTGACCGTGGCCCAGCACAAGGGCTCCTTGTGGAGGGTCTGTAGGCTGCCAGTGACCCGCACTGCCGTCTGTGCAGACGCAGGCTGCCGCCGTCATCTACTGCTCATTGCTGTCACCTGCACGTTGCGTCCCTTGGCACAGGGTGGAGCGAGCGGGGTGCGTGCCCCTGCATCGGCGTGCACGCCCTGGATAGGAAGTGCAGTTGTGGACATCACGGTTTCAGAAGCATTTTGAGTTAATTTGTGTTTTTATACCTAACGTGTGAAAAGTGGTGACCATTTTGTGAGGGTTATTAATTCCCTAAATCCAAATGTTTTGTCTGTTTTATGATTTGTTTTAATGGTTCTGGTGCTTAGTAGCCTATTTAGGCTGGCAAGATTGTTTCTACCGCATTTTACAGAAGACTTCTTCAATCCTCTTTCGTAAGCTGATAAGCTTTAGTCAGGGCACTAGCCTATAGCACCATATTATATTAATGTATTTTACTTGTAATTTGGAGAACAAGAAGAATACCCTGATTTGAAGTCTAAACTGTCCCCTGTGGCACTGCACAGCTGATAACCGCAAACGAGGAAGATGTGTATATCAAATAGTTTACAAAATGAAGCCAGCTGTGTTTCCCTACATACTGTGGCTTCCTGACATGCATCATTAAACCTTATTAGCTACTTCCTTTTACAAAGATTCTTGTAGTCTTGAACATTGCATATTAACATTTTCTGCCCCTCCAACTGGAAATTATTTGCTTTATTGTAGAGTGTCAACTTGCTCTAGTTTCTGATGCGTTCTAATTGGTACTTCAGAGTATAATCATCGTGAGATACCACGCCATGCATTTCTTTATTTGGAAATTAATACAGACCTTTTCACTTTATCTGTCAATCCGAGCCACTTTTCACACAGTTCCCAACTCTGGGATTGCTCACAAGCCGTTAAGTATGAAACGGTTCATAAAATGTCTCTGAAGACATAAAGCAACACAGAATTTTAGTGCTTTAAAGTAGTGTTGCATTTTGCCAAGATACCAGTAATAAGCCTCTTAAATAGACAGTTTTAATAATAAAAGGGTGATTAAACAAGATGAAAAGTTTATTTAACTATATTACCCTTATCATTTGAAATTTTCAGCAAATCTGTGAAGTTCCATTTTCCTTACAAACAAAAGATTGTAAAGCAAAAGCACTATGGATTTTGAAAACTAAGCGATTCACAGCTATTACACCAATATAACTTCCCTTCATTCTTTTTCTCTTTCTTGGCTGTTCTGTTTCTGCCATTCTGCTATGCTGCCTTAAGATTAAAATATTTACCTATTATTAACTTCTGGTTAATAGCTAGTTAAGCTGTGTGGGCAGGACGGAAAATGGACAAAGCCTAGTGAATTTGTTCAAGATGATAGTCATTCTGAGGCGTTCCAAACACTGGTCAGCATTTCATGTACTTCACATGTGTTTTAGTATATATATAGGGGATAGGCATTTAACTGCAAGGGAATTTAATGAACTAAATGAAATAATCATTTCAGTTTTGATTCCAGCAAATATCTTAGTCATATGTCTTGTCAAGACAGCTAATGGCTCTTGATTTAAAAACGCTCCTGAGTGGTTTTCTGTAGCCGTAGGTGCCAGATAGCTGGAGACTGGGGTAGAACCTTCTGTGGTCCATAAATCCACATCTTTTAAGAGAAGAAACGTTGCAGGAGGTGGTGACTGTGGCCGGGCACCGGGACGGCCTGTGCTCCCTGTCGCCAGGGTCCTGTGAGGCTCCCTCTCCTTGCTGATGGTGAAGCTGCGTGTGGATGATCAGGATGGAGAAAACTCAGCCACAGTTGGGCAGTTCGACATAGGAATTGTCATTTTGTTGTTCCTAAGTTACCGTTACTTAAAATTAGCAACTTCAGATGCTACGTTTGTTTAGTATTTGAAGTAGTCCTTAATGAAACCAGACTTTCTGGAATACAACTATTACGTAACACATTTAAAACTAATAATGTTTAGTAAATTCCCATGTACAGACCATTAAATATGTTATACTTGTTGGTATGCCAAGGAAAGAATTTAGATGGCAACATTTTGAAGTTATTCACTGAACAAATTTATGACTTTATTATAGAAACTCAGCTGTATCATTACTTCTTATAGAGACTCTCAGTTGGAAATTAAAGTTTTAATTATAAAAATAATGACTTTGTTTATTAATAAAAAATTAACCATTCCTTTTTCTAAATTTTTTTTTTTTTTTTTTGAGACAGTGTCTCACTCTGTCACCCCAGCTGGAGTACATTCATAGCTCACAGCAGCCTCAAACTCCTGGGCTCAAGCTGTCCTCCTGTCTCTGCCCCTGGAGTGCCTAGGACTCCAGGCACGTACCACCACACCCAGCTAATTTTTTTTTTTTTTTTGATATTTTGCAGAAACGAGTTGAGGGTCTCACTTTGTTGCCTAGGCTGGTCTTGAACTCAAAACTCAAGGCTCAAGCAATCCTCCAACCTTGGCCTCCCCGAAATGCTGGGATTACAGGTGTGAGCCACCACGCCCAGCTTTTTTCTAAGATTTTATAAGCAAAATAAGCATGCGGAAAAATGGTTTTCCCCTCATTCTGTGCAGTTTCTTTACAGAAACAACAGTTCTCATGACTGCACCAGGCAGGCCCCATGGAGAAAGGACTGGCTCGGTCGTGGCTGCCAGGCCATCCCTGGCCCTCCTGGGCTTGAGGATTGGCAACGGTCGCTCTGCCCGTGCACAGGAACGGTGCCAGCCCTGTCCCTCCACCTGTGGGCTCACACTTGCAGGCCACTCACAGGAATAACTCCTTCAGCACCTCCCGTCTGAACACGAGAAGAGATCAGATGGCAGCTCCCTGAAGGGAAGACAGACCTGTGCTTGGCATTCCGGAACGCGGTGACACCACAAGGCCTGTCCACAAGTTTTAATAGAGCCCGAAATTGTAGTAGTAGTATCAGTCTGTTTAAAAATACAAGATTATTTTCTATTCAAGAATATATTTTATAAATTCTTATATTTAAATGAATACTTAAGAGCGTATTTTAGGAGTGTTTCTACCCACTCATCCCCCCAAGATACTTAAAATAAGAATTTCCCACATTCAGAGAAAATAAAAAGACACACACTTGCACACACCTCCCAGAAGAAAAACGTCTAAGTGGTACAGTCTCTTCACTGTGGACTGCTAAAAACAGACTAAAAAAAAATGAAAGGAGTTGACTACCCCACATTTTAAATAGTTTTGCAGAAAGCCGTGGTCTTCCCTTTCTTACTATGCCTGTTAAAGTTTTAAGAGTTCTAATAAGAGCCTTTCTTTTGTAATATCAGTACCATTTAGAGATGATTAGAACAAAAGTCTATTTTTTTATGTTCCTGGGGGGAAGAATTCTGAGGAGCGTGGGGTCGTGGAACATCTTTTAAGGAGCGTGAAGCCGAGTCCCCGGCAGCACAGTGCGTGGTCTGCCCTCACCAGTGTGTGGCGCAGCTTTTTTTAAAATTTTTTTAAACACAGTGAGAAGATTCCTACCCCTAAACTCATGGGTATTATGTTGTTAGATAGTGAGCATTAGAGAATAGATCAGTGCTATTTGTAAAATGTCTGTTAAAATAAATATAAAATTACCAACACAAACTGTTTATTTAATTAAACTAAATTGAAAAGCAAATGCCTGAACTCAGATTTCACTTACACAAATGATGTTTAATGTTGAGGTTTCTGGTGTCAGTGGATATAGCTTTGGTTATTGAAGTAATTACTGTAAATTGGTGGGTGGTCTTGGCAAAAGCATTTAAAATTGGTAGCCTCCTAGAGTGTCGTTAAGACGAAAAGGGTACATATATTCAGGATATTGAAACCATTAAGTAAACGGTTGTTAACAGTGTTATCACCTGAGTTTTTGGCTCTAAATCCTCAAAAATTGGTAACTTTGCACCACCGTACTGATTCTGCAGCATTTCGGACGTCCTGTCTCTAAATGTGACGTTCGCGTGGTGCAGGTCTTCATCCGGAGCCCCCCGCCCCCGCAATCCGGGATGTCAGAGTCCGAACTCTGCCCGAGCTCTGCTCTGCGCGGCGGAGCAGCTGCTGGGGCGGATGGCGGTTCGAGCCTCGCTGCCTGCGTCGGCCCTGGCATCGGCTGTCGGCGCCGCGGAGCTCGGACGCGCGCCGGCCTCGAGCCCCCTCTGCTGGCCGCGCGCCAGTAGCACATGCCCGCTGCTTGCGGGCCGCCTCCCCGCCGCAGGGCAGCGCCGTGGACCGCGGTGCGCGGAGTGGGCCTCCGTATAGTGCTGCAGCGTGAGTGGTTTAGGTTTCAGTGTCCTTCGTCGCTGTCTTTCAGATAATTTGCACGGACATTGTAAAATAAGACCGGAAATAATGTACGTTAGAAAACGTATGGGTTTATCTTAATATTTAGTACTAGGTGTTCATGTCATTTGTGTACAGAGTAAAAGTTAAAGTTTTAAATAGTGTCTAGACTGTTCTGCATGTTTTCACATACTCATTTTTGTTTTAAATATGGCTTTGATATGTCACAAGTTGAGAATATTTGAAATAATTTATAATAATATAAAATAAAAATTTAATATTTTAAGCTACCGTATTGCTTTGCATTTGTTGGCTTTTGATATATGAATTATACTTTAGTAAAGGTTCTAATATCAGTAAAGACTGTCAGACAGTAATTGCAGGACCAAATTGTCCTGCATGAACTATAAAGTCAGCACAAGTTTGCAGAGAAACCTGAGGGCGTGTGTGTGTGTGTGTGCATACGTGTGTTCCTAGATGATGTGCTACTTTCTGGCAGTGTGGACGATTATAAAAAATATTCTTGGGAGTGGATATGTGTCCTAGGAAGTGCTAGAGCCAGCATCAGAGTTTCCCAGGTGATCCAGCAGGCCCAGGGTGAGCAGACAGCCTCATTTTCACTTGCAAAACCCCTTCAGACTGGTTCTGCATAGCAGGGGCCGGGTGTGAACTGGGTGTGAGGTTTTGCAGGAATCCCCACTGTCTCCCAGTTACCTGTCACATGCTGGTATCCAAAGTGTTTTTACTTGCTTGATTAGTAGCTGATCCTTGTACTAAACTTTTTTCTGTCTATATAAAGAATATAATGACCTTCTATTTCTAAAAATGTTAAATAGTCAAAAATATTCTGCGTAATAACTATATAGTAAGCAAGGAAAAAAATTCTTAAATTCTGAGTAGAGAATAGGCAAAGTTTGTTGGTAGGTAAAAACACAGATTTTGAAATATTCTTTCAGAGTTAACTTTAAAGTGTCTGTTGTATAAATATAGATTTTGATTTTTAGAAATTAAGGTGATATATTGTAACAATACTTATTCAGGGATTTTTAAAGCACAGATTATTTAGCCAATAGACTCTTATGGCCACGAGGAACCTGCATTGCCACGGCGGCCTGCGTGTGCTGTGAGCACGTAGGGCTTAGCAGTGCGTGCCCGAAAATGAGTAGATAAATTTGAGAAGAAAAAATGAGTATATAACATCATTTTTTAAAAACTAATACTTTTAATTAAAACTCCATAATGGAAAAAATTACTGCTGTAAGATTTAGGACTTAGATTTAGTGTCTGAGATTTGTTTATTTGAAATACAGAAATACAAATGAAGATCTGAAAGTTACTTCTTTTTTTTGTTTCTTAAGATTCTTCTAGAAGTGGAAAATATAGGGCTTATTTATTTCAAAGATATTTAAAAGGAATGTGCTTTTAATAGGAATTTCCGTTAAGCTACAGCATAGCCCTATATCAATTTTGTACTCACAGTCCAAGTTCTGAATGATGAAGAATTGATCCATAAATAGTTTAGCTGAGAAAAGATATGTAACATTGACAGTTTTTTTCCTTAAGTAGTCTTTTGTGTATAACTTCTATCCGTGTAGAGTAGTATTGAATGAATTAAGGGCTTTTCTCTTTTTCAAATTGTGCTGTATTCACAGGGAAAATACAGGACAAGTTAAAGTAGCATTTAGTTTTCTGCAAGAATTTAAATCAGCTCTTTGAATTTTTCTCTTTTATTATTTTACTGTCCTAAAATAGTTCGTGTAATGAGTAGGTACACGTGAGCTTTAAAAGATTGACAAAGTGTTTTGATGTTTATGTCCTATTAATCCAGGGTGATGTCACCAGCAGCCAGTGCTGCCCAGGTATCACTCAACCATCACAGGGACTAAGATTCTATAACATTGGACTTTTGTTCCCGCTTGCTGTGTGCATCATCGCTCAGGGGCCTGGGGGTCTGGCGGGAGCTGTAACTTTGCAGTGAGTCGAAGTGGTGCTGTGTTACTGAGATAAGGTCCGATTCTCGTTCATCCAGGCATTCATTTTAAATTAAAAAAAACCCTGACAGATTTTTTCTTGATTAAGCAGGAGAATACCATATTTACCCTTTATTGTTGGTATAAACCATTATTTTACTGAGAACCATTAGCTATTTAAAACTTGGTACATAAATTAAAGAGGAGCTAAATGGGTTTGTGATCGTTGCCATTAGTAGCATTTTAGATTATACAGGCAATTATTGTGCTCATTACCCTAGAACAGCCCCTTCGCAGAGCCGTTGTGGTTGTCTTAGACATTATGCACAAATTTTCCCTTGGAGATTAAAATTTCCAGTAGCGTATTTAATTTTGTTATCACAGTTGTTTCAAATGAAACAAATATTATGACAAGTAGAAGAAAATTTGCTTTACTAATACAGGAAATTACAGTAAATGTTGAAAATGACTTCCCAGTGTACTTAATTTACCTTTTCTTTTACAATCATAATTACTTCAAATGATAAATAATATATTTTATGGGTGAAAAGATTTGCAATCATAGCAAAAGTTATCTGGTCTGTCTAGGTATTTTAAGAGATTTTTTAAAGAAGGAAGACATTCACATCAAAACTAAAGTTACCACTGTCTTTATAGAATCTGTAACTTTGTAGGTTAACTAGTTTTTATGTTAAATAGCTTTTAAGAGTCCACATTGTATTTTAGATGAGCTAAAGAAACTTTTAAGGGTGTTTCGGAGAAATCAAATATAAAAAGATTATTAATTGAAAGTGGATTTAAAAAAAGTTGTTGAAATGTATCTTTTCATCTTACTGCTTTGTTAGAATTGACCACACACACACAAAGATTATACTGTATACCGTGGCTTGGGTCACAGTTATTTTCCACGAAGAGCAGTCGCAGTTCATAGAAGGCTACCTGCAGGAACCTGAAGGAATGCGGGGAACAGCTCATGCCTGGAAAGTTGTATTTTACTCTGTAAAACTTTTATTGTTCTTCTTTAAATTAAAAGGAGCTGGGAGAAGACAACTTTTAGTTGGCTTCAGAACTGTTACATTCACTCGTCAAGTGGTGGAACACATCTGTCTTCATCAGTAGGAAGGTGTTGATGCTTCGAATTATCTGCATGTCAGTGTGCAGGGCCTGCTTTTAATGTTTCCACCCTATATGTGGCATTTTTCAGAGGAAACGTTGTATTCATTTCTTAGTGTTTTGTCCTGGTTTTACAGTCTTTCACGGCCACGATGCAGGGAAAGCGTGAGGTAGTGGTTATGCATTTTGTAAGACAGTGATTCTTTATTTTATTACAAAAAAAGACCAACTCTGGAGGGCCAGATTAAATCATTCCTTTCACTTTTTAATGGGATTTGGATGAATAGAGTAAAATATGCACTTTGCATTCATTGATAGCATCTTTAGGTTGAGGTAATTGAGTCTTTTTTCCCTGACTGAATGAATAATGACTTCATCTGGTCCTCAGCGAGGCCTGAAACTTAGACCGCCTTTGTCACAGCAGAAGGATCTGGGCTTTGAAACATGCTCTACTTCCCTGGCTTAATTTTTCTTCATTTTAATCCAAAAACCTATTTTTCTCAATAATTCAAGCATAAACTCTGGTAGTTGAAGCAGCGGAAATTGCACGATATTTGTCCTCGTTGTGCTGCTTTCACACGGATCAGATAAATCGGCCGCTGTGGTCTTCAGCCGCCTGGTTCCAGGGAAGGTGCAGCCCAGGCCCGGCAGCAGTGGGGCATTTTCAGAACCGGTTCAGTATAGTCCCTTCCGGACTGTCATCTGGGTGGCGGGTTGCATGGGTGCTGTTGCGAGACCAGGAGGGGAGGGGCTCGCAGACGTCCCTGAGGACGCAGTTTCCCACATGTGCTCACTCGCCAGGAAGTGGTCCGCTGGTGGGGATGATGGATCGGCGCCCTCGCGGGGAGAGTAGAGAGCTGGGAGCGCGCAGTGTGCGAAGCACCGCTGTCGAAGACGGCCTGCTGTCTGCATTGCTGTGTTGCAACGCAGAGAACGAGTTTCCGCGGCCAGCCACGTGTCTCACCCACTGTCACAGTGGGACTGAGTGGCTGCTCCACATAGCACTGACACTTAGATTTTAGTTAAATTTTCTCAGGAGTTCGCGTAAGGAAGTGGCCAAGTGAGAGCACGTTGCAGGAAGCAGGACAGCGTGGGAGGCCCTGCCCCGCCCGTCCTGCAGCTCCACTGGGTTTGGGCTCAGAGCCCGCACTCGGGACCGTCCTCTTTGTCCCCGGTGCCGTGTGCTGTCCACGCTTTCGACTGCGAACAGCAGCAGCGCTGACTTAGACATGAGCCTGGTTAGGAAAGAAACTTTCCCTTTTATGATTTTCTCTGATAACATGCCTCACTGGTGTTCATCTTATTTCTCCTACTAGGTTGGCTGTTTCTTGTAAATAAAATCTCAGAATTAACTCATTTCCATAACCTTAGAGTTTAGTACAAAATGTAGTAGACATTTAAATTTGTTTAATTAGTTGAGTTTTTTTCACAGCTCCGCTTAATGGACTTCCTGACAAAGTTTTATTTTTCCTTTCTGATGGCAGGTTCTAATGATCTCATGAGAGTTTGCAGCAAATAATTAATCAAAACCAGATATAAACTAAGTATAAGAATTGTGCGAAAAGGTTAAGTTTCTATTGGCCAAAGTTATGAACTTTCAAAAGGCTCTGCAAAATAAGCCAAGTTATTTATTAGCTCAGTAAGCCTCAGACTTTTTTTTAATCAGGGTTTTGGCAGTCATGTTTTCCTTAAGTGCTCCTTTACAAAAGCTGTACCAGATTCGGGAGAAATTCAGGTGGCAGGTAGATAACTAACCTGGTAGGATTTAGTCATCTGTTAATGTCACATAACTCAGAAATAAGCAGTTAACACATGCTGAAGGCAGTGGCCTCACCCTGGACACCAAGCCACGTCTCCTGAGCCCTCCCAGGCCCCTGTGACGTGATAGCACCCTGCACAGACAGGTAGTGCGCCTAGGAGAGTTTCAGGATGTTCCCCAAAGTCCCACAGTCACCAACACGGAAACTGGACTTAAACCCACACTTTCAGTAAGAATAGCAGCGCAGGCGTGTGGGGCCTGCTGCCTCGCAGGGGTCGTGCTCCCTGCGCTGTACTGTGCTCACCGTGCTGTGGTCACTGCATTGTGCTCATTACCCCGCTTGCTCTGCTCACTGTGCTGTGCCCACCGTGCTGTGCTCATTACTCCGCTTGCTGTGCTTCCTGCACTGTGCTCCCCCGTTTCACCCCCAGAGTCCTGCTGGACAGACTGTTGAAATCCCAGTTGTTCAGTGAGCAAGCTGAGGCTGAGCTGGCACAGTCAGCATTTGAGCAGCCTGGATTACAATCCGGGATCCCAGCTGCTGTGGGGGTGTCTGGATCTGCAGCCCCCGCCCGCCCCCCGAACACACTGTTCTGCACCGTGGGCTTTCCGCGATGCAACTGAGCAGAGAAACAGTTCACGGAGCTCCCTAGAGCTCGAGTGGGACTTGCGTGCTTCGGAAGAGCTGTGTTCTCCTGACTCCTCGAATGAGGCAGTTGGGTTACGGGCTCTCACTCTCCCAAGAGCTTTTACAGAAGACAACAAAAATGAACCAGTTCTCACGGACATAATGTCCCCTCGCAGTTTGCTCAGCTCATAAATGATCTGCAGGATGAATTTGAGTGCAGCCTGCCTTACTGGGAAAGCCTAACATGTAGCATCTGTGCAAATTAAAAAGGTTTTCATTATAAGCTGACTGTTGCTTTTTTTCTTCATCAAAAGAAGTTATCTTAGACAGCCTCCTGGTAGGCAGGGCTGACACTCACACCACCCTGTTCTTGGGTGCACGAAACCCTCCGAGGGCGCTGTGCAGAGACACTTAGCGTCTGTCATGGGCGAAGGTCTTGCGCAGCACGTGATCAGAATCAGAAAATGCGCACTCGCTCGCGAAGGACCGCCATCTCCGGGCTGGGCACCGCGCGGGCTTCCAGCATGCGCCTCCCGGCCTGTCATCGTGTGTGTGCCAGAGAGCAGTCGGCGTGGGCCGTGCCTCGCCACCCTGGCCTCGTGTCTTGTCAGCACAGCCTTGCTGGAAACACGCTGGGGCTTGTGGCTCACTTCCAGAAATTCTGTCTGAATCTGTAAAGAGGTTTTTCAGAAAAAACAAGTTAATACATTCTTGTATTTCATTATAATCAAGACTAATACAGGAAAAGTCCTTAAATTTTTTCTTATGTTGCCATTGTCATGTATTCTAATTTATAGTACTAAGGACATTGTGGTTGGTTTGTACAGGCATTAATTTTATGGTTTTTGGGTTTTTTTTTCAGGTTGGTCTGTTGGACCTTGAACTCAATCAGCTGACGAAGGCGCTATTTTTGGCTTTAGTTGTTCTCTCAGTTGTCATGGTAACCTTACAAGGATTTGTGGGCCCATGGTATCGCAATCTTTTCCGGTTCTTTCTTCTCTTTTCCTACATCATTCCCATAAGGTAGGTTTAAAAATTAAAACAAATGTCTGGTTTCATCGACTAGGCTTTTATTGAAATTTATCTTTCTAAATGTGAAAGAAATTATCCAAACAAAGCTAAAGAGGTAGGAGCTAGGAATTCTGAGGAATCTTGAGGAATCTTTGTGTAGAAACATGGTTTTGGGGAGACATAATCAATTTTGATAGGATGATCTCAAGATCTGACACTTTTCCTTATATGAATATATTGATAATAAAATCTTCAACAATTGGAAGATATTTTCTGGTAAAACCTAAACCTGAATCCAGCAAAATAACTTCATCTATTGGCCATAGACTTTTTTATTTCCAGTGCCCTTGGCTCTGTGTGCAGGCATCAACGTTGTAAAGTTACCTGGTTTTAAAAGAGACTCTAATATATCTGTCAGGTTGGATAAATGTTGGAAATGTGGTGTTTTAATATGAACTATTTTTCAAAATGATAACCCATATCATAACTGAAGTTTGGGTTATAAACAATAAATATAAATATTAATAGTTAATATTGGAAGCCTATTTAATTTAAAGACTAATATTTACAATACATACACAAATCCATTTAAAAATATTTGGAAAATGTTATTTTAAAAAGATATCCTTAATATATATGATCGAAAATTTTCATATGAGTGAACAACTGAACCCTAATGAATTATGGATGAGGTATGAGTCTGGAAATGCCATCTGTTATGACACAGGATGGAATAAAACAGTACAGGGTGCTCAGGCTCAACGATGTGACCGCTTTGAAGAGAAAGACATGCCTTTGTTTATAAACCAGCTTTTTCTAAAAGTGTCTCCAAAGGGCGATGTCTCTTTTGTTTACTTACATCATGAAATTGGGGCTGCAGTCTGTCCTTGGGGATCTGTGCACGTGGTCCCCGCCAGGCAGTCACCTGCAGTGCACCCCGACCACTCGCGCTCCGTTGGGGAGCTGCTGTCTGCAGTGCTGTGGCTGGCGGGGCAGCCTTACCCAGAGAGCGCAAGCCGGCGCCAGCTGTTGGTACTGTGGGCATTAGACTCACATGAGGGGGACTCTCCTCGCTCCTTCATGCTGACCTGGAGACCGCGGCTTCACCGCGCCCGGGGATCTTACCTGGCGGAGCCCAGCCTCCCCTCTCTCCGCCAACCAGCAGCTGGCCGTGCACTCCACCCGCGTCCCACCTCAGCTGTGCCCTCCGTGCGCAGGCTCCTTCACCTCGCCATCCTGGGGTTAGTCCCCTCTTTTCACTCAGATTGTACCCCAAATAGCCCTCCTCAGAGAGGCCTTCCCTGCTCAGTACAGACCGAGAAACAACCGGACACTTGCTGTCACATCAGCCTCTCAGTTCTGCGCAGGTCCCTATCGATAATTGTCTTGTCGATTGACTGTTCCTGTCTTCTCACGAAGCTCCGTGAGAACGGGGCCTTGTTTGCCCGTCTGCTGTTGTCCTAGTGCCTAGAACAGAGGACGTGCTGTGTGGTAGGGACTCTTTGGACACGTGTTGGGTGGACCTGTTACAAAGTTCCCATCGTGCTTGGAGGCACCATGGTTCTCTGTAAGCGCGTGTTGCCTGCCACACACAGACTCTGGGGAATGATCTTTGTCCCCAAAAGACCCAGTGGGTAAGTGGCCATAAACAAAACATAGCTGTTAAGTGACGTATCTATTTTATTTAACAGCCACGCGAGAATTTGCTCATTCCAATGTGGCAGTCCTTTAGGTGGTCCCCAGTTTATATACGTTCACCCCAAACAAAAATGACTCAGCTTTATTCCAGGTCCCCTCCACCTGTCCCCTCCCCTCCACCTGTCCCCTCCCCTCCACTTGTTCCCTCCTCTCTACCTGTCCTCTCCCCTCCATGCGAGGCCACCAAGAGTCTCCTTCACCCATTCCCCACCCCACCACCCACAACCCTTATCTCCCTATCGTCACATTGGCGTCAGGTGAGAGTGTGGGCGAGGTCAGGTGTCAGTGGAGGAGGAAACACATTTACTTGTGGTGAGGAGAAGGACGTTTCTCCTACTTGTCTTAGTTAACGCCTGTCTCGGGCCAGGCAGGCTGCAGTGGGTCCCACTCAGAAACCACAGCTGTGCTCACACTCTTGGCGGCCACACTGCAGGTGCAGGGAAGGGTGGACATGCATGTTTGTGCTGTCTTGAGGACCTGTCAGCCAAGGGGAAAAAATATGTTGATAGGCACTTCTGAAATTCGGCCTTCTGGGTCATATTGGGCTGTGGACTCATTTTATCAGAGCTTCACACACAAAACATTTTTGGGATTCTTCCAGAAATTGCTTCCAGAGCTTTGTAACACTTTATTTGTGTTACTGCTTTGTGCTTTATGGATTGGTAAGTAGCCAATTTGATAAATATTCCATGTGTACTTTAAAAATATATGTATTCCCTTGAGTGAATGGTGTATAGATGTCCATTAGATCGATCTTGTTTATTGCAATTTTTAACATCATCTGTATACTTACTGGTTTTGTTTTTTAAATCTCCTTAACTTTGGTTACTGAGAGTGTGTACATTTCTCACCATGGCGATGGATTTGCCCATCTCCCCTTTGTATGTTGTGGGACTGTGTTCTTAGGTGTTTAAAGGTGTAGAATTGCTCTTGTCTTCCTGAAGAATGGAAATCTCCTATCGACAGCATGTAGCGGGCGCTCTCGTTTCCCAAATACAGTATTTACTGAAATACAGTATTTATTGTGATTATTTATTTATTGTGAAATACAGTATTTACTGAAATACAGTATTTATTGTGATTAACGGCATATTTTCATTAATTTATGGTGCCTTATTTTTGCTTTTGATTTGTCCCACTACTATATTTATTTTTCTTTTCTCGCATCTTTGTGAGCTTTTTAAATTCCATGTTTTTTCTATTAATTTGGAAGTAATACCCTGCATTTCTGTTCTTGTGATTTCCCTAGAAATCTTCCATATTTAATATGTACTCTTTAATAAAGTTTAAAGTTAGGCTTTGTCTTTACATTCCTTTCACACAGTCCAAGGAAATATTTTAACTGATTACCGCCCCACTCCCGTCTGCATGCCTGCTTTTTCCAGTCGGCATTTGACGTGCGTCCTGCCGCCCGTTTCCCGCCGTCGTGGGTGCTCGCAGCGGCCTCCGGGCCGCAGGCTTCTCGACACCGCCCAGCGGCGACGGGCGCCCCTGCCGCGTCGTCTGCGTGCCCGTGGCCAGTCCTTCCTCAAGGAGAAGTGAGGATCCTGAGCAACGTGGATTTCATTTGTGGAAGAATGACCTCAGCGGTCACGTTTGGAATGAGACTTAGAAGATTCAATTCTTACTGTGCACGTCAGACTCACTGCTTTGTGTTCAGGCAGCCTCGAGAAGAGACGCCGTGGGCGGACGGCCCGGCACCCCGGCCTGGTTCCGACTCGGCTGGGCGACACGGGCACGTCCCAGTCCGATGACGTGTTTGTGTGGCGAACACTGTTCTTCCTCGTGGGCCTTGGGAGAAAGCGGCGTCTCTGACGGGCGCCCTCCGAGCCGCGCCACACGGTGGCCCGTGTGGGGAGAGGAGGGGCCGGGCCGCGCGCGCCTCCCGCCGCCAGCACGAGGCACCAGCTCCCGTCTCTGTAAACACGTCTTTTCCTAGGAATTGCCAAGTTTTCCTTCTTTGCACTCATTAATTGGTTCTCTCAGTTCTGGAGTGTCGCTTTCGAGACTGCGTCTGTCCTGCAGCGTGCACGCCCGGGGAGCTGTACTCCTGCTGGTCTGTAGGGCTCTCGGTCTTCCATTGACAGAAACCTCTCAACAATATCGGGATTTTCATTGCAGTTTTTTAGTGAGATACCTTACTTCTGTGGACTACCTCAGTTATTTCTCTCTTCAGTAAAATATTACAACAATATAAAGAGACTTGGCCCGTTTCCCTCTATCTGGTTAACAGGGAAATTTAATTACAGTATATGAAAGTTGGTACATTTTGTAAGCATTTTTGAACTAGAACTAATTTTTACTTTCATATCCAGTAGTTATACATATTTATAGTAAGAAAGAAAATACCTAACAACAAGAGAAGAAAATCAGTACCGTCTGTAATCTCGCTCTGTCTAGATAACTTCCGCAAAGCCTCTCGGATGTCACTGCAGGCTTGTAGACACAGACGTGCATGTTTACATACACACACGTGTGCCGACGCACACACACCCCCTTTCTTTGGTCTGTGTTTTTTCTTCGTAATGTCTGCTTACAAAATGAGGAAGATGACGGGCTTTTTTGCTAGTCTGTCTCGCTCTCCTTTCTCAGCCACCCATTTTACGTTTATCGTGTTGGGTCAAGCTTGGAGAGACTCACTAGGCAGAGTTACAGCTGCACCTCTGTTTTTCCCCACAATATCTCGCGCCTGCTTCACGTCATCCTTGACCCTGGTTTTTAGTCTGAGCTGCAGTTACACAGATTGAGCAGAAGGAATGAGAACCCTAAGACGTAAATGGCACAGGACACCGATTTAGGGGATTCGGGTTTACATGTGCTTAAAGCAAATTGTTTTCCTTTGGCAAAGTATTCATTAAATGCAGATAAAACCTTTTAGTATTTGCTTAAATATGCTTTTAGATTTAATAAAGGATGAGACTTCAAAAATTCATTTTTGTTTTGCGAAGTACACAAATCTGTAAAGTGCTTTTTCCTTTATTGTTCTAACACTCTTAAAAGGCTTTTCAAATTTGAGAAAGTTAAGGTGTTTTATAAAAATTTCTCTGTATAGAATACATTATTTTTAGTTACTTGATATAATCTACATAGTGTTTCAAAGGAAAATACTACAAGATGTAACTTTTACTTGTGTAATTCTAAAATGAACGTGTGTTCCCCAAATCCTGAGCATTTCTCCTAACAGAAAACAAACCGATTATCAGAATTCTTTATAGTACTTTTAAAGTTCCTTGAGGTAAGGGACTTGCAGTTACTTATCTCTTTCCTTATTGCCTCTTTTGTCCATATACTTTGAAGTGCTGTATAAATTCTAGTTGATAATCCAAACACTGTCTTACCAGTTTGGTCAGAGAGGTTTTGACCCCTATGTGAGGCCTCCACATGGCTGATAGAGGCGCAGTGTTTGACAAAGTGATAAATGCGTCCCTGCTGAGAAGCACTCAAGAGCCTTTGTAAACATGGTGCCTTCCGTGAAAGCCCTAATGCTGAGGGCTGCTTACCTGGCTGGGGAGACGCCCACACCAGGCAGCAAGTCAGTGAGTCTGGGGAGGCTTTGCCAGTGAGATGCCCAGAGCAGAGGGCGGAAGGATGCCCAGTACTCTCTCTGCCGAGAGCCCTGCTCCCTGGGCACACCCAGCGTGGACACCGGCAGTGTCAGGCACACAGGCGCAGCAGCAGTGACGCTGGATGGCTTAGGTCATTAAGCATGAAATGTTCGATTTCCTTAAGTCCCGAGTCTGACAATTGATATCTCTGACTTTTCACTTTGGCACTTCTTGTTTCATTTTTATTGTAAAGGTACATTCTCATTTCTTTTCAAATCCATGGTTTGGCTTGTGATTATCTTTCAAAATTTTTTAGAGCAATTTTTGTGAAACTATAGATAAGTTAAAAATTCATGTTGTTTTCAAATGTGAGCTCTGTCGTGGAACCAATGCAATGCGGCAGCTCAAAACATCAACAAAATCTTTGGGAAGGATGTGGCTACTGAACGCATAGTACCTCGATGGTTCGAGAAGTTCCATTCTGGTGCTTTTCATCTTAAAAATGAGCCATGTGGGTGACCTGAGACCAAGATCTCAGGTGAGTTGAAAGCTGTAGTGGAAGCGAATCCATCTCAGCCTACACGTGAATTAGCAGCAAGGTTTGAGATTACTATCCCAACAATATTGGACCATTTGAAACAAATGGTCAAGGTAAAGAAGCTGGGTAGATGGTTCTGCATGAATTAAACAAGAATCAGAAGAGACATCGTCTTGAAGCTTGCCTTTCTTTGTTGTCATGACATAAACACGAACGATTTCTGTACCGTATTGTTATGTGTGGTGAAAAATGGATTCTTTTTGACAATCACAAGCATTCGGCACAATGGTTGGATAAAGATGAAGTGCTAAAACACAGTCCAAAATGAAATACTCATCACAAAAAGCTAATGGTGTCCATTCGGTGGTCCAGCACTGGTATTATCCACTACAGCTTCATGAAACCCAGTCAATCGATTACAGCAGATGTCTCCTGCAACTAGCTGGATGAAATGATGAGGATGCTTGTGATTAAGCAGCCGAGACTGGTCAGTAGAGAGAGGCCAGTCCTCTTGCAAGACAACATTCCACCACATGTCACACAAACAACACTGCTCAAACTACAGCAGCTGAGCTTGGAAATTCTCTGTCATCCACCATTCACCAGACCTTGCACCAAGTGATTCCCACTTCTTCCAGGCTTGGGACCACTTCTTGCAGGGAAAAATATTCAGTTCTCAGCAAGCTGTGGAAAACGCCTTTGGAAATTTCATTGTTACTCGCTCTCCAGGCTTCTTTGCTGCTGGCATGAAGAAGCTCCTGTTAAGATGGCAAAACTGTGTTGGTAGTTTAGGTGCATACTTTGATTAATTGTACTGCTTCTTGTTTGAGATATAATAACTACACTTTTGATTCGAAATTGGACACTTCGTATTTAATGACCTAACAGAAATGAACTTTCCTGAAATTTTATTGAAGGAAAATTTTTAGGAGCTTTATCAAGTTATTTTCAGATTAGGTACTCTTTTTGTGACATTTTATAGGTTTTTGCTAATCTACCAAATAAGTTTAGTAAGGCCTCATTTTCTGGGTAGAATGGTTGGTAAAAAGAGTGTTTTCAGCTTCTTTAGACTTAGATGTGATATTCAGGTCTTGATGGTTGGGAAATTTGGAACCTATCCAGATTGCAAAAAAAAAAAGCTGTTATTGGGAGATTCAGGGTTTGGAAACCAGGCGCTGCAGAGAAGGCGTAAAGAGAGAGCTGAGGGGCGTGAATGCAGAGGTGGGTTATCCAGCAGAGATCTGGGAGGGGCCTGTCGTCTAATGGTTGGATTCCTGTGACCTACACAGGAGACCCACAGAGGTTTTGAGAATGTTTATTAGCCAGCGTAGACTGCAAGGAACAAGACAGGACAAAATGGGAGAGGCCTGCGGGCTCCCAAAGCCCCGCAGGCAGGAAGCAGCTGCACATGCTCCTCCAGGAAGGAGGGAGGATGCCCTCGGGCAGAGCTGGCGACCCAGATGATTTCTCAGAGCTAGACGGACTCTGCCCTGCTGGACTTCACACTTGCTTGGGATGAGTGATCCCGTATCCCTTCCAGCTTCCTCCATTTGGGATGGAAATACATGTCTTCATCCAACCACTGTGCTCTGGAAACAGGTGACTTGTTCTCTAGTTTCGCTAGTGCGTAGGTGGAAAGAAATTTTCCCAGGGTAGGTCATGTGTCACCATGCCTGACCTAGATGGTTAGATGTTGAGATTTGGGACTTTTGAGCTGACGATATTTAGATGAGATTTTAGACTTAGCATTGACACTATACTAGGTTGAGATCTTTGGGATATTGGGAAGGGGCGAATGTATTCTGCGGGTGGGACAGACTGTAGCAGGTTCAGTGATGGCCCCCAAAACATATGCCCACCTGAAACCTGTGAATGTCGCCTTACTTGGGAAAAGAGTCACAGGGATCTCAAGATAAGATCACCTGAGTTAGAGTGGGCCCCGAGCCCGATGGCAAGTGTCCTTACAGGCGGTGAGGCAAAGCCAGAGGTCGGGGGACGTGTACAAGGGAAGTGCACCACGGGCTGTGGCAGCCGCCAGGAGGTCAGGGAGAGGTGGAACAGACCAACCCTCTGGCTTCCAGAACTGTGAGAAGATAAAATTCTGTTGCTTTAAGCCACCTAGTTAACAGCCCCAGGAAACTGATATGCCACACACAGACATTTTAACAAAACGCTCTGTTGTTTGCTCTTCCCAACATACAGTAAGGAAGGCTGGATGCCGCAGTGCTCTGTAGCTGCTGTTTTCGTGTTAAGCTTATCGATATGTAGGAGTGTTTCTCTCTGCCTGTTGTTGGTTAAGTGTTATGAGAGGATGTGTCTTGTTAATTTCTCATTTTCTAACAGGCTGTTAAGCCTCACGCCTGCTGAACCCGTGGCAGATAGTATAGCACGCGCTGTTTCCTTCTCCCTGCATCTGAGTGTGTGCCTCTGGAATGGCGCTGCGCTCAGCCATTCAGCTCAGGAATTACGTGAGTCCGTGCCACGTACACACCATGTCCTCACTCAGATGCTGCGCTCCTGGCCCTGGGGTCCCGGATCCAGTTTCCAGCTTTCTGCTCAGAGTGGTGGTCTCACCGCTCTTCCCTGCCCTTCTCCACAGAAAGAAATTATTCTCCTCCCAACACACAAAGTCCTCTCCACAGAAGCCAAAAACCAGTTCCTAAAAACTTTGTTTTACAAAACATTTTTTCTATAATATGTCTTTATGTTATTAAATTTTTAGTTACTGGCCATGGTTAATTTATGAACTTTCTTCCCTAGTTTTATATAAAGCTCCAAACTTTGTGGCTTCTAATTGTGAAGACAGTGCTAAGGAATGGAGAGAATGCGAGAGAATAACACGCATGGTTCAGGAGTAATTTGGGCTGAAGTGGTCCCTTTTCTGGTCAACTCTTTTGAACTCAGAAAATTATGAGGTCTCTAAGATAATGTGGGGAAACAACATGAGAAATTTCTATGACGAAGCATCTTTTCCAGATTTTAAGGGCATTAGAAGTGTTAGAGGAATAAAAACAGATTACTCTTGTTTTTATAAAACCGTATTAGATCCCTCTTCAGTGGCACATAATAGTGATCCACACATGAATGCTCGGCGTCCAGTTTTGTTGCAAACTGTCTCACACTCAACACTAGTAGTTTAACTGCGTCTCAGAGTTAAGTTGGTGTATATGCTTAAGACGTTTCCTTTTGTATTTTTTCTCTGTAAACCTATTATTACTTATAGCATGAATTATATTGCCAGTTTTTATATTGGGTCAGAAAAATACATTTTTGACTTGTAGTTCATTATCTGTCCCATTTCTGTCCTTAGTGTCAACGCTCAGTGTCCTCTGGAACGCGGTTGTGTGGCAGCTTTGGTGTAACACACGCAAAATGTGCCTCACGTGTTTACTGAGTCTATAAACTGTTCATCTTCATTTCACTTTTACGAAATATTGTTATTTTGTCATTCACTTTTATAAGTGACTCTTACCATTTCACATATTAGTTGCTAAATGTTAGGCTAGACCAACTTCAGAGTAACTTAAAACTTCTTTTAATAATGTGGCAGAGGTTCAGAGATTAATGTACAGTAGCCAGAATATAGTAGCGCTTTTGTTTTGTGAAAATAAACTTTAATCATTTATATCATAATTTTAGTTACTAAAATATTTCCCAAAAAGTATTTTAACATTTCTATTGTGAAATGTAGCAGAGATACACAAAAGTATAAGTGCATGAAACAGAAAATACACATTAATTCATTTTTATAAAATAAACACCCATTAACTGTCACCCTGGTTGAGAAATAGAATGTAGTCCAGAAGTGCTCTGTCTCTTTTTTATCACAATTCCTTTTATTTCATTTGAAATAATCGCTATTTTGGCTTTAAAAAAATGTATAATTAATAAAATGTTTATTTTTTTATCTATCATAAAGTTATTTTTGTTGCATGGGCTGTTCAACAGCCTTTAAGCATTGTTGTTTTATTTTGAAATATGTGAGGTTTTTTATTTTTTAAACTAAATGATAAAGGATACAACTTATCAAAATCTGTGGGACACAGCTAAAGCAGTCCTGAGAGGAAAATTCATATCTATAAATGCCTACATCTAAAAGACAGAAAGATCACAAATCAACAATCCAATGAATCATCTCAAAGAGCTGGAAAAGGATGAGCAAACCAACCCCAAACCCAGCAGAAGAAAAGAAATAACAAAAATCAGAGCAGAACTAAATGAAATCGATAACAATAAAACTATACGGATGATTAAAAAAACAAAAAGTTGGTTCTTTAAAAAAGTAAAATTGACATGCCTATTGCTACATTAACGAGAAGCAGAAAAGAAAGGACTCTAATAAGCTCAATCAGGAATGAAAAAGGAGAAATTGCAACTGATACCACGGAAATACAAGCCATCATCTATGAATACTATAAAAACATCTATTCACATAAACTGGAAAATGTGAAGGAAATGGACAAAGTCTTAGAAACATACAGACACCCTAGGCTCAATCAGAAAGGAATAGAATTCCCAAATAGACCAATATATCAAATACCAAAATTGAGGCAGCAATAAAAAACCTTCCTAAAAAGAAAAGTCCTGGACCGGATGGTTTCACACCTGAATTTTACCACACCTACAAAGAAGAACTGGTGCCTATCCTGCAGAAAACATTCCATAACATCGAGAAGGAAGGAATCCTCCCCAACATGTTTTATGAAGCCAACATCACCCTGATACCAAAACCAGGAAAGGACGCAACAAAAAAGAAAACTACAGACCAATATCCCTTATGAATATAGATGCAAAAATTCTTAACAAAATCCTAGCAAACTGAATTCAGGTGCTTATCAAAAAAATAATCCATCATGACCAAGTGGGCTTCATCCCAGAGATGCAGGGATGGTTCAACATATGCAAATCTATGAACGTAATTCGCCACATAAATAGAAGCAAAAACAAAGACCACATGATTCTCTCAATAGACGCAGAAAAAGCATTCGACAAAATTCAGCACCCTTTTATGATAAGAATGCTTAACAAAATAGGAATCAACAGGACTTACCTAAAAACAGTAAAAGCCATCCATGACAAACCCACAGCCAACATCATACAGAATGGGGAAAAATTGAAAGCATTCCCACTTAGAACTGGAACCAGACAAGGTTGCCCTCTACCCCCGCTTCTGTTCAACATAGGGCTGAAAGTCCTAGCCAGAGCAGTCAGACAGGAGAAGGAAATCAATAGCATCCAAATGGCAGAAGAGGTCAAACTATCACTCTTTGCTGACGATATGATCTTATATCTAGAAAACCCCAAAGATTCCGTCATGAGACTACTGGAATTGATAAACAAATTCAGCAAAGTCTCAGGTTACAAAATAAATGTACAGAAATCAGTAGCATTCCTATATGCCAACAAGAGTCAAACTGAGCACTAAATCAAAGACTCAGTACCCTTCACAATTTTTATTTTATTTATAATTGGCAATAATTGTACACATTTATGAGATACAATGTGATATTTTGTTATATGTTTACATTATGGAATGCTTCTTTTATAGTTAACTTTTTCACACTTAAGAGCTTTGCGACCTCAAGTTGCGTATGTAAATACATGCAATTGTCCCTAGTGGGGCACTGGTTCCAGAATTCTCTCATACTGAAGCCCTGCAGTTGGCCCTGTCAAACCGTGTGTAGGAAAGGTCAGCCTCTGTATCCAGCATTTAGCCTCCATGAATACTGCGTTTTCAATCCACGTTCAGTGGTGGATGCAGAACCCTCGGACCTGGAGGGCTGCCTGTTTTTACTGAACAAATCTGCATACAAGTGGATTGGTGCAGTTCAGAGTGTTGTCCAAGGGTCAACTGTAACTTACTTTTGCCTGTTTTACTAGTTAGTATAACTGAAATCACACTGGGTGTTTTCTGTTTATCTCTTGTTCCTTCTATCTGACATCCCGTGTGTCAGGCTCACCCACGCTGCCCTCATTTGTTTTCCTGCTGCTCGTCCTTGTCCTGCACGGACACACTGCGTGTGTTTATCTATTCTGCTGCTGTTGGACTTGGGTTGTTTCCAGGTTTTTTGCTGTTATAAGCAGTGTTGCTGTTGATATTCATGAACATGTGTTCTGCACATAAGCACCCTGGTAAATGGTATCTAGGAGTGGCGTTACGTGGCGGTGGCATTTGCCACGTTTACTAGATAATGCCATAGTGTTTTCAATGTGGTCGTACCACTTTACCATCCCTGCATCAGCGCAGAGAGCGTTTCACATCCTCAGCAACACTCAGCGTAAGTTGGTTCCTCACTGGACTTTTACCATCTCCCAGATTGGTAGTGAGACTAAACAGTTACGCCAGTGGCTGTTTAGATTTTTCTCTTTTGTGAACTTTCTAAGTCTTTTGTCTGGTCTTCCGGGAAGTTTGTAGTTATTTATATGTTCTAGATGCTAGTTCTTTTTCATTTCTATGTTTTACTGATAGCTTTCTCAGCCTATGGCTTGAGCTTGACTTTTTATACTTACCCAGTGGTGAACTTTTGGAAAAAAAAAGTTGTTGATTTTATGTAGCCAAATATATAAATCTTTTTTGTTTTTGGTTATCCTTCCTTTTATGTTGTTCAGAAAAACCCCTTAGTATTCCAAGGAAGTGAAGCTGTCCTCTTACGGTGTCTTCTAAAAGCTTAACTGCTTTTCCTCTGACCAGTGGGCGTGGTTTGGTGTTTTGTTTTTTTAATATGGTGTGAAGTAGGGTTTTCAGATACCAATTTTTTCCAAACCAGTTGTCACAGCACCCTTTACTGAAAGGCCTCTTCCCCTGTGATGTCATGCCACTGCTGCGTGGTCCAGGGGTGTGTGTGTGTTTGTGTGTGTGTGTGTGTGTGGCTGGGTGTGTGGTTGGGGTTGCCTGGCCTGTTCCTGTTGACTGTTAGTCTATTTGCGACTGACTGACAAAAGTCTTAAGTAACAGGCTTTTATAATAAGTCAATATTTGATAGTCCTTCCTCCTTGTGTTCTTAAACAGTGTTTTGGCTCTTCTTGGCTGTGAATCTGGTATATCTCTTAATTTTATTTAAGTCTTTTCTAAAAAAATATGTTTTAAAAACTTGCCCATGGAAATCTTGTACAACGTTTGTTAGAGCAGTTCTTAGATACTTGATATTATAAAACTGCTTTTGTATATAATTATTTTGAAAGAGCTATTACCTGTCTCTTTTTTCTGGTGTAAAGAAATAAAATTTATTTCTGTAAAGTGATTGAATCCGTCAATTTTGGTAAAGACCTTATTGATTTTGATTATTAATGTAACATATCTAATTTTCTCTCTATATGATATCACCAGTAAATAACGACCGCTTTGTTTCTTTTTCCAATTCTTTCTGCCGTTTCTTTCTTTCTTCCTAGTTGCTGCAGCAGAGATCTCCAGTGTGCTGTGGGAGAGAAGTAGTGATTGTAGACACTCTGCTTTTGTTCCCATTGTCAAAGGCAGAACTTTCAAAAGTTGCCATTTAAATGTGCTATAGGTTATTTACAGACACCTTTTAATATGTTTCGGAAGTTTTTTCTATTCCTATTTTGCTAAAAGTTATTTATTTATTTATTTATTTTTTGAGACAGAGTCTCACTGTGTTGCCCGGGCTAGAGTGCCGTGGCGTCATCCTAGCTCACAGCAACCTCAAACTCCTGGGCTCAAGCGATCCTCCTGCCTCAGCCTCCCGAGTAGCTGGGACTACAGGCATGCGCCACCATGCCCGGCTAATTTTTTCTATATATTTTTAGTTGTCCAATTAATTTCTTTCTAATTTTGGTAGAGACGGGGTCTCGCTCTTGCTTAGGCTGGTTTCGAACTCCTGAGCTCGAACAATCCGCCCGCCTCGGCCTCCCAGAGAGCTAGGATTACAGGCGTGAGCCACCGCGCCCGGCCTAAAAGTTATTTTTAACTGAAAAGTATTTTTAAAAATATTTTTCTGAATCTATTGATGATTTTTTTGTCTTTAAATTTTCTTAATATATTAACATGGTAAATTATATTGGTTGACTTTATAATGTCATACCAACCCTGTATTACTGAGGGCAAAAACTCAGTACGATCATGGTGTGATACTGTTTGTGTGTTGCTGTGCTGCATTTGCTTGCGTTTCTGAGATTTTTGCATCGGTGTACGTGAGTGATACTGACTTGTGGTTTTGCCTAGTCGACCACTCCTTGGACTTCAGTATCAGGATCATGCCAGTCGCATGAGTCTTTTCTCATTTTCTTCTTCTTTTAAATATTTTATCTAAAATTGGAACTGTTTATCCCTTGAACATTGTCATATCAGGAAGGCCATATGAGCCTGAACTTTTCACTGTGGAAAGATTTTCAGTAGATTTGATTTCTTTAACAGTTGTAGGGCTATTCAAAATTTTAATTCCTTGAGTCAGTTTTGCAAAATTGTAGTTTTAAGAAATATGTCAAGTGTATGTAAATTTTCAAATTGATTCACAAAAGTTTATTTATAATGTTTTCGTATTATTTCTTACATATATAGGATCTGTGAATTTGATTTTTTTCATTCTTGATACTGTTATTTCTTCCCTTTCTGCTTTCTTTTTCCCTTGACCAGTCTTCCAGTAGGTTTGCCAACTTCCATGTCTTACGGAAATACCCACTCTGGTCTTCATTGGCTTTTCGTGCTCTGTGTTACTTTTCAATGTCATTAATGTTTCCTTACCTGATTTCTTTCCTCCTGCCTTCTTTGGTTTATTTAAGTGTATCTTGAGATAGATGCTTAATTGATTAGTTTTTAGCTTTTTTTCCCCCCTCTTTTTGAATATAAGTGTTTGAGGCAGTAAATTTTCCTGTATTAGTTTGGTTATATCTCAAAAGTTTTCATGTGTATTTTTGTTATTGTCAAATACAGAATATTTTAATTTCCACTGTGATTTCTTCCTTGACCCATGGTTATTACAAAGTTACTTCTTAATTTACAAGCATAGTTGAAAAATTTCTGATTATTTCTTTGTTCACTTTTAGTTTTAATTGCATTTTTTTCAGAGAATGTACCTTTTTTATTTTAGATCTGTGAAATGTGTTGAGGCTAACCCAGTATTTAGTCAGTTTTTAGGAATGTTTCGTGTTTGGTTCAAAACAACTTGGATTCCGAGTGGTCGGTCACAGTGTCCATCTGACCACAGTGTGGTCAGGTCAGGTTGTCAATCTTGGTTTCCAGTTCCTTGTACTGCTGCTGGTTTTCCCTGCCTTTTTAACATTTGCTAAGAGATTTTAAAATCTCTCATATATATTGTGAATTTGTCTGTTTTTCCTTGTATTTCTGTCCATTTTCGGTGTTATATATTTTGTGTCTTTGGTATTAGATGCATACAAATTTAGATTGTTATCTATTCCTGGTGAATTAAGCATTTTCTCATTATAAAGTGACTTTCTTTATCTCTACTAAAGCTTTTTGCATTAAATTCTACTTTGTTTTGCGTTAATGTAGCAGTGCCAGCTGTCTTTAATTTGCTTGGCATATCTTTTTCCATCTTTTACTTTCAACTTCTCTGTATGTTTATTTTATGTCTCATGTAATTAGCGTACATCTTGTATTAGCATGCTGTCTTGTCATTTTTATCTGCTCTGATAATTTTTGACCCGTGTATTTAGTGCATATACAGCTATTGTACTGTTATATTTTTTGTTTAAATCTGTTTTATTTTGTGGTTTTAATACCACTTAACCTAGCCAATATTTTTCTCCTTTCTTGCCATTTTGTGTATTATTTTTTATAATTCCATTTTTTTTTCTCCAGTAGTTTGGAGGTTATATAAGCTGTTTTTGTTCTTTAGTAGTTACACTGGAAACTAAAAACATTCCTGACTTATTGGAGTCTAAAGTCGGTTTCTTTCCGTGTCTGAGGTGAAGTGTTTACCTTGATTGACCCCTGGATGTGCGTCCTTTTGGTCACTTATTTTAATTCCAGTTAGTCTTAATCCCCAAAGAAAACTCTAGTTATCCTTAAACCTCAAAGATACATGTTTTCTGTCATCTTGGGTTATCTGTGTTTTCGATCTTCATTTCTTCTTGCATCACAAACCTTCCACGTGGAGTAATTTTCCTTCTGTCAGAAAATTGTCTTTTTTGTATTTTGTTTAGAGCTGGTCTTTGTTGGGAACTCTCAATTTTCGTTTGACCTTCTTTCTTGAAAATTAATTTCACTGGGTATAGAATTCTAGGTTGTCACGTTTCTTTTACGTTCTTTAGGCTTCCATTGTTCCTACTTAGTAGTCATCTTTTAAGTCTTTACTTCATTGTGTCCTTCTGCCCCTTCCAGCTGCTTTTCAGTCTTTTAATCGCTGGCATTCTACACCCTACTATCACATGTTTAGGCATAATTTTTCTTTTTATATAATGGTTAGGATTCACTGTGCTTCTCAAATCTGTAGATACGTTTCTTTCATTCATTCCAGAAAATCAGTCATCATCTCTTCAAATGCTGCCTTTTCCCCATTCTGTCTCCTCTCTTTTGGGGACATCAGTTCAGTGTTTGGTGGGTAACCTCATCACGTCTTTTGTTTCTGCTGTTCTTACTTTTGTATTTTCTACCTTTTTTGCCTCCATGCTTCATTCTGTGACATTCCCACTGACACTGTCTTCCAAATCACTAATTCTATCTTTGGCAGTGTCTAATCAGCTGTTAAACCAATTGATTTCTTAAAATCAATTATTGATATTTTTAGTTCTAAAAATTCTATTTGATTTCTTTGTCACATTATTTCATTTTTATAGTTCCCTATTCCATGCAAATATTTTTCTGATTTTTCTTATGCATCCAGTTGTGTTACAGTCTGCATCTATATGTGTAATATCCGATACCTTTGTCAGTTGTTTTCTCTTGTATTTTGGTCTTCTGGCTCTTGATCGTGGTGTCTTGTTTTGCTAGGTGGTGGTATTTGTTGTTATGGTAGGTGTTTTCGGTGATTGTATTTGAAAACTTAATTATGGGAATTGTTTGAGAACAAAGATGAAGGTACATTTTCCCAGGGCATATGCACTTGCTTCTGCCGTGGACTCACAGGGACCCTCTGTCTTGGAGCATCTTTATCCGTGGTCAAGAACCAGAGTCGCAGGATCATACAGGACACTGGGACTTGGCTTCGACTCCACGTGCAGGCTCATTGACTTATGGTTTTCCCTTGGTTTGAGGGTGTAGTCCTTCCGGCTTACTGTGGGAAGGAGCGTCTCTTGTTTGCTTCCCTTTGGATGGTTCCGAGTATTTATTTTTGCCCCTGCCCAGGTCAACCATTGCAAAGAAAGTTCCAATGTGTGGGGATGGGCAGGTGGTCTCGGGGCAGAGGAGTCTTTATAATCACTTTCCTTTCCAGGTTCCTTATTTCCCTTTGGATTTAGCTCAGAAATTCCTCCCTATCTAGTGAGTCCTTTATCCATTTTAAGAATTAAAAAAAAATTTTATGCAGTATTTTTTATTGTTTTCACTGGGAGGCTTCGTTCAACTAAAACAGCCTGTCAGATCACAGAAGTTTCCTGCAATTCTTACACAGAGGAAGCTATACACATTTGAATAAAAATTTCTGATTAATTTCCATGGTAATTACTTTCCAAGGCTAAAATTTTAAGGTCCCAAATGTGATAAACCTTATCCTTGAAAATGCAGCAAGCTTTCTTCTAAAGACAAAGTACAACTATAGCATAGAAAACTTGGGAAATGCAAGCTTTAAAAACAAAAAGTCACCTGAATAAAGAAATTATAGTGCATCTCTACAGTGAATATTATCTGTCACTGATACATGCCATGACTTGTCACTGATACATGCCATGACTTGATCATTGCCTTAGTCCATTCGTGCTGCTGTAACAAAATACCTGAGACTGGGTAATTTGCAAAGAACAGAAATGTGTTGCTCACAGTTCTCAGGGCCGGGAAGCCCAAGATCAAGGCGCCCACAGATATGGTGTCAGGGGAGGGCCTGGTCTCTGCTTGCCAGGTCGTGTCTCTTGCTGTGTCCCTTGGCGGGGACGAGCGCTGTGCCCTCACACGGCTCATTCCCTCCAGCCCTTTCATAAAGTGCTGGTCCCACCCCGAGGGCAGAGCCTCATCAGCTGCCGAGGGTGATGGGCCTTAGCCGCATTGCATTGGGTGGACACGGACGTTCAGCCCACAGGAGGCGCTGTGCTGAGTGTGAAAACCTAATCTCAGAAGGTTACCTGCTGTATGGTTACTTCCTATAGCATTCTTAAATACAAAGTTGTGGTGACAGAATAAATCAGTGGTGGCCAGGAGCAGGGTACAGCAGGGTGTGGGTGCTGAGGGCGTCCCCTCGTGGTGGTGGAACTCTGCATCCTGGTGGAAACGTGGTTTCGCACGTCTGTCTGTGGGAATCCTCAAACTGAGGGAATGCGTGTGCAGACTGGGAAGGGCCCGCTGAAGTCTGAATCTGAGTGAATCGTGTGCCAGGCAGCTCTCTGTTTCGATGGTGTCCCTGGTCATGCCCAACAGTGTCACAGGGGAGCAGGGGAAGAGCATTCAGGCCCCTGTCCAGCACTGCCACGCCTGATCTAGGAGAGCTTGCGTGTAGCGTAGAGGCTGTGCTCCCAGGCCCTGGACGCGGGGAGCTGTGAGTGTGCGTTCTTGCACTGGCCCCTGCCAGTGGTGTGGCCCAGCCTCCCTCTCCACCTGTACGTTCACATGTGTTTCCTGGTGCCGCACAGTCGCATGTGAAACGACACGTGACCAGCGTGAATGAATCTGCTCCCTCTTGCCCTTCATTTGGCTTTTGTTGTATTTATCCTCTTGTATCAACTGTGTTGGGTTTTAATATAATTAGTAGCTCTTTCATATATGCAAATATATTTACTATCTCATTTGCCTTTTAATTTGGCTATGGCATTTTTTACACGAAAGACCTGCAGTTGCAGTTTTTGAAGTAACTGAGTGTAAGCTGACAGGGCAGCTTATCATGGTCCCGGACAGACGCAGGGACCAGTCGGAGCAGCCAGCCTTGGTGTCCAGCACGTGGAGCCTGCGTGCCCTTCCAGGCTTTTCCCTCCCCCTGCAGACACTGCTTCCCTCTGGTTCTGTTCCGTCCTCGGTCAGGCCCTCACCGAATCGCACAGATGGCGCGAGAGCCTTCAGGCTCATGCTCTACCTGCTCAATTACACAGGTGATTTTTTTAATTCTTAAAAGAGATAAAGGACTCAGTAGATAGGGAGGAATTTCTGAGCTAAATCCAAAGGGAAATAAGGAAACAGAAAGGAAAGTGATTGTAAAGTCTCCTCTGCCCTGAGACCATGCCCACACCCTGGAACTTTCTCTTCAGTGGTCCACTGGGCAGGAGGCAGCTCCACCTTCTTAATTTGGGTGGTTTGCCTTATTTCTGCCATTCCTTTATTCTTAGCCTTTTAGAGACATTTTATTTTAAGATATATCTCTTAAATTACCTAAATCGGGACTTCTTTATTTTCATACTAAAAGAAGTGCTAGCCTTTTAACAGGAATATTTATCCCTCTCACCTGCGGTCCCCAACGCCCAGGCCCAGACCGTCCTGTGGAAAATTGTCTTCCTTGAAACGAAGGAAGGCGGGGGCTGCGCAGCAGGAGGGCGGCTGGCAAGCAGGCGAAGCTTTGCCGTGTTTATCCCCCTGCGCTCCGTCTCCTGTCAGTGGAAGAACTCTCCCGTGAAGCCAGCCCCTGGTGCCAAAAAGGTTGGGGACCACCGCCTGGCACAATATTGACACGGAGTCTGACCGCACTGCTGCACCCGTGCGTGTACTGTGCGTGTGCACGTCTGCGTTGCAGTGTTGCTGTACTCAGTGTTTTATGTTTTCAACTCGTTAGGAAATTATAAAACTTTTAGAATTTATTACTGCTTTACTTTAAGTTTATCAAATACATGCTTATACCTTGATTTCTTCAGTTATCAAAGTCAAGAACCAAAGAACAACTTGTAACTTTTCTTATTCATAATGAGGAATTTAGCATTCATTTGCTTTCTTCTTTTCTCCTTTGTACTTCCTAATATTTCTTCATTTCATCTGAGTGTGCAAACCCTAGTTTCATATGGCTATTTCCCTTTACTGTTGGAATCTTATTTTTAAGAAGTAACTTTGGCCCTGCTTTTAGGTTGGTGCTGTGTTTGTTTAACTGCACTTGGGCTAACCTTTCTGCAGTCTTGAGTTCCCAGTTTTGATTCCTTCTCGACCAACCAGAGTGCTTTTCAAACAGTGTCCTCGGGTTGCTCAGGAAATGAACCTCCCTTTGTCTCCCGCCGTGTGTCGCCCCAGTTCCCCGTGTGGAAGCCAGCACAGTCTGGTGCTGAGGACGCCCTCCCTCTCCAGCCACACAGTCCTCAGTCCTGCGGGTGGCGTCAGCCTCAGCAGAGGCGTGAGTGCGGCTGCACCCAAGGACCCTCTGCTCGCAGCTGCAGACACGCAGCCCGAGTCCCCTGAGCCCCTTGTCCCACGCGCCTTCTGGCTCACCTGCTGTCGCCTGCCTTTCTCGGGCTCGCCCATCTCAAACGCTGGTGCTCGATGTACTTTTCCTAAACCAAATCCCCAGACCTCCCACGTCACTCAGAAACTTCGTAATATGACTTAGAATTTTGCTTGTGCCAATTTGAACTCCTCTTTATACCTTACTAGATTTTCCATGTCTTAGAACCTGACACTACGTTGGGTTTGTCCTTATATCTGTTGCGTCGGATACAAATCAAATGTAACTCACGTGTTGGGGTCCATCTCCGCCTTCATTCCAGCGACGGAGCACGTATGACATGTGCATATGCGACGTGCCTGAGAGGCCTCGCCGACAATGCGCTTCTCTTGGGTGCTGTGCAGGCGTGTCTCCTCCCCCAGCCCTTCCCGCTGGGGCTCAGGCTCTGCATTTTCTGTGAAACCTGGGGCTGTTCAGACCAGTGACCCTCCCTCTCACCGCTTGCCTGCCCACCGCCGCTGTCCCCTTCTGTTCCGTGTTGTTGCTACTCCTGCAGTGCCCTTGCTGGCGTGTGGCATTCTGCATGTGCCATTACCGTGCCTCAGAAAGATCACATCTGAATCTGTCATCCGTCTAAGATCATGAACTAGCAGGTTTGAAAATTAGGAACCAACACTAGCCATACCTGACATCAGACCTGTAAAACGCAGTTACCCGCTCTTCCTTACGCGAGGCGGAATTTAGGAGGCTGAGCTGGCTGGAGGTCGTGATGGTTTGAGTTTAGACAGTGGAAGGAAGAGGGACCCAGGGGATCCTGCTGTGCCTGTGTTGGTGAGTTGGGCCATCGTTCGCTGGGATGGAGATGTCCCTCCTCTCCGAGAAAGCGCACAGGTGTGTGTTTCTGTTTTGTTTGGCACGGGAAGGGGAGGAAGTAGGAAGAGTGACCTCCTCCGTGTGTGCTCATAGGAAGGTGTCTGCTGAGTCCAGGTGAGACATCTCCCAGGGACAGGTCTGAGCTAGTCCTGGAGGCTCGAGTATTGTCTTCATGGGTGGTGCTGGGTGGGTTCCACGGATGAAAATGTCTTGGTGCCATCATCTGTGTCCATGGTGTCTCATGAAAAATTGAAAGATATCACAGAATTTAAAACGTTGGGAGAAATTCAGATAAAATGGCCTCTGTGTCCTTTCAGAACTTATAGTTTACAGGAAATGGTTTTAATTACTTCTGATAAAACTTCTGATTAAAGTGACTTCTATTTTCTCTTGCTCAGTTTAGAATCTAAAAATAAGTCTCACTTACGGAGGAATTCATGTGAATTATTTCAGGTAGATTCGTTCCCTGAGGGGACTGGGTCCACCTGGTCGTGATCACTGCTGCAGGTTTAATTGTAACAAATTAGAGCTTAAATGTAGCGTGGTGGGGCCCCCATGAGATCACATTACATATTTTAGGAAAATACACTTCAGAATCCAAGTTACCTCCTCAGACATTGGTGTAGCAGGAGGTGTAGACTGTTCCACCAGGAGCCATCAGTCAGAGAATCTCATATTCTGAACTTTACCTCACACCTTCTTCCTGAAGCACAAAGCAAATTCATACAGATTCCTATGCATAACATTCCTGAACACTTTATTTAAGATAACTTACTTCATTTTTCTCATTACATGACACTAAATGTCATAATTACCTCCTGGTTCAGTTATCCATTTGAAATTACAAATAATTTTTCCACTTATCTGGAATAGGTCTCTTGGTAACAATTTCACAGTTGCTAAATTAGCAATATAATGAGCTGAAAATATATCTGGTATCTATTACTTTATAATCTACTTCTGCTGTTCTTATCAAAATAGCATGCGCAGTGTCTATAGTGGGAGGGCCACAAATCATGTCCCAGCACAGTGCCTCGTGGTTGGGGAGGTCTAGGCTTCAAAACTCTATAAACTTACGTTACCAAGAAGAAAATGAGATATAGTGATGATAATTACTCTGCCAACTTAGTGTTTGAAGTTTGAGCATCTTAGAGATACTTAACGTTAAAAAGGTTCGGAACTGCTGTATTAACATGCGATCACAGTGTACAGCACGAAGCACTGTGCACGTGGACCCTGCTCCCTGTGGAGTAGTATCGTCGCAATGTATTCAGTGGATATTCACTAGCAAATTGCAAACTTGCATTCTCTAGTAGCTCTACTTACTTTTATCACCCTGAACGTGGTCTCTCTACTGTTTTTCATGAGTAGCTACTGCTTTATACAATCTTCAAATGGTATTTGTATTCAGCCTAAAATATTTCAGTTGCAATTATTTGCCACATAATATTCCATGAAATAATAACTTCTTACAAGTCTGTAATAATAGAAATTATTTTATTACACTGTAAATCATTCATGATTCGAAGAGAACAGCATCTTGAAGATGCTCCTTTGGTTTCACTGCCTTGAGCCCAGGGGCAAACTAAGTGCTCCAGAGACTCCTGCCCAGCCCAGGACAGAAATCCGTTTGCATTACAGTTGCTGAGACAGGCTGACATTTTCCAAAATAATTCAGCCAAAATGCGAAAGAACACAACAGAGACAAAAGGTCTTGTTTTCCAAAGTACAGATCTCTGAGCCAAAGAATGAGAGCTGTGCGAGTTTACCAGGATGTCAGACCCCCTTCCAAACACGCCGTCCCTACGCTGTGCCTCGGGGCTCTCCACCTTGCCTGCCTCCATCCCTCCCGGCTTTTGCTGAATTTCAGCTAAGTGGCCCATGACTTTCACTTCATTTTTCTGATTCATAAAGAATCTTTCTCCAAAGCCCAAATCAAAGAAGATTCTATGTAAATGTTTTTTCTTTTCCTTCTTCAAACCTCCCACTCAACCAAAACACATTGCTATTTGGTAACATTTTGCAGGAATGTCCCAAATGTTTCTTGCACCTTTCCTGCCTGTCAGGCACTCCTCCCGTGACGGGAGGAGGAGACTCGCTACCCTGGTTGTCAGTAGGAAGCCCCTGGGGCCACCTGCAGACAGTGGCGGCCTCAGCAGGATGCTCTGAGGGGCTGTGTCCTTCTGGGAGCATCCTCTGCACTTCGGGGCGTTGTTTGCGATGGGTTCGGTGCCCTATTCCAACAGGATTATAAATAGCCAAAAGATGGTGACGTGCTGGTTTAAAAAGGCTATGTAATGGTCAAAGATTTTCTTTCTGACGAGTATAGTTCGTGTAATCTTTAAGATGTGAACTTTATGGACAGATAAATTATTTCATTTTATTTAATTTACGTATAGACTTTCCTCACTGATTGTGATTCCTAAAGATTATTTTTCAAGTGTGTACTTACTAACAGGTCGAAGCATATGAACTGCCATTTAGTAGGTCAGGACTGGCTGAAAGTCAGCAGTTTCTCTCCATAGCTTACGTACATCCTGTGTGCTTTCTTGACAGAATTAAGTTAGACACAGCTGAACATTGTTTTGGTTTTGTTTTGAGACAGAGCCTCACTCTGTTGCCCGGGCTAGAGTGCCATGGCGTCAGCCTAGCTCATAGCAACCTCAAACTCCTGAGCTCAAGCGATCCTCCAGCCTCGGCCTCCCAGAGTGCTAGGATTACAGGCGTGAGCCACCGCGCCCGGCCGAGCTGAACGTTTTTGAGTTGCTGTATGCAGAGAGCCGAGCCTCTCCCAAGGTGGTGAGGCTTCTGTGCATGTTCTTATGTCACTGCTTGGCAGAGGTAGGGGCCTCAGAGGCACCCGGAGGCCGTGTGTTCCAGTCCCGTGCTTTCACGTGAGACTGTGGCAGAATTGTCCCGATAAGATGACCCATCATGTGTTTTGAATTTCAGTTTTACTATGCAGGCTTAAATTATGAACATTTAAAAATAACTAAAAAGTTCAGTGCATAGTAGCAGAAACCTTTTTGTTTATCATGATATATCCTGTTTGTTTTTCTGTTCTCTAGTTTAGCACTGAAACACAAGAGACTTTCAGGTAACAGTTGTAAGACAAGAGGATAAACCCTAACACCCATTCACATGTTCCTTCCCCAGAAGACCCCGCCTGGTTCCTCAAGTGCGGGCACCTCTCCTGGAGCCCCGCGCGCTCTGTCGCTGCGCGTGTGCGCGCACGGCAGTCGCCTTTTCTGTTCCGTCGAGCATTATGAATGGTGTCGAAGGACAGAATGCAACTTGCCCCTTTTTCTGTCACCTGCAGACATTATCTGAGGTGTGAAAATGTTTGTTGACTTAAATGTTATCAAAGTCATTGATTTTGAAGTCTAAAATCCAATGTTATCTATTTCCATATAAAATTAAAGATAACATTAATAAATAAATACATTTACGTGGAAACCACGAGTGAACTTGCTGTGCAGGTCTGAACCACAGTAATGACTGCAGTGGGTTTTATTTGGCAGTTTGCGTGTGAACTTGGACATGGGCAAAGCAGCATATGGATGGATGATTATGAAGGACGAGAACATTCCTGGCACAGTCGTGCGGACCAGCACCATCCCAGAGGAACTGGGGCGCCTGGTGTATTTATTGACGGACAAAACAGGTACTGTGTTCACCTTCAAAGGGACCGAGTAATCACTCAATCAGAAATGATCACGGTATGTTTATATATGTTTGTGTGTGTATGTATACATGTGTGTTAGAATATTGAATTCTAAGAGCTGGAAAACTCTGCTCTTGAAAATTTCTTACAAATTCATTTTCTAGTATACACAGTATCATAAGAATTATCAAAATGTTAAATTTTTGGAGCTTTAAGTGATATATTTCTATATTTTAAATTTTTTACAATCATATAGTTTTTTTAACTGCCTTTGTAACACTTCTCTAGTAGCTTGTTAAGAGCAAAAATTTTATGTTTGTTTATTATAGAATATTTGTGAGCTATTAGAAGAAAATGACAATAAGATGTATGAATTTGGTATTTAATAATCACATTCTCCTAAAGAGCTTTACTACAAACTATTTATCCCACCCTGAAGCTCTATGCCTAAATTTCTATCTGTCCTTATTGCATTTTTTTCCTTTTTTTTAAAATCAGAGAACTCATATCAATCCATAACGTATTAAAAAAAGACAAACAAATTGAATCTAGTACTATAATAAAAGCTATATCTGAGGGTAAAAACTCCTCCCTGATTTATCGATTTATGGTTTAAATTCCGAGTAATTCTTAGTGAACAAGAAAGAAAAGAATACTTATATAACATGATAAAGAAAATATGTCTCAAACAAAATTCAACATCATTTTTAACAATTAAATATTAGAAAAATTCTTACTGTAGTCAGCAAGAAGACAGAGAAATCAGCTGACAACACTGTTATTTAACATTATGGAAGCTGCAGCCATTGCAGTAAGACAAGAAATAGAAATAAAATATAAAACAAAAAAAAAACTAAAGCAAGAAACAAATATTTGCAGTTGTAACAATCAACGAGGACATCATCCTGTGACTACTAAGCCTAAGAAATCAGTGAAGTGGCAGGTTGTAGATTGAAGTACAAAGTAGCCCCCTTATGTATACATGGGGAACAGACTGAAGAGTAAAGTTCCTATTCACAGGAGCTCCAGTCCTCACACAAAGGACCCACAGATGGCCCCTGACCCAGGATTTTAGCAGAGGTTGGTTCATGGGGTTTTAGGAAAGAGCCATCTCTGTAACAGAGTGCAAGGTGCAGTTCAGGTGCTGACGTAGCAGCTGCAGCAAGTCATGCAGAAGATCTACCTGAGATCACTGACAGAGGGGCTCCAGTAAACAACAGATTTTCAGTGTAGATGAAACAGCCTCATCTTGGAAGAAGATGCATCTAGGACTGTCATAGCTGGAAAGGAGAAGTCAGTGCCTGGCTTCAGAGCTTCCAAGGCCAGGCTGACTCTCTCGTTAGGGGCTAATGCACCCATGACTTCACATTGCAGCCAGTGCTCATCCACCATTCTGAAAGTCCTAGGGCCCTTAAGAATGACGCTAAATCCACTCTGCCTGTGCTCTAGAAATGGAACAGCAAAGCCTGGATGACAGCTCATCTCTTTACAGTATGGTTTATTGAATATTTTAAGCCCACTGTTGAGACCTACTGCTAAGAAAAAAAGAGTCCTTTAGAAATATTACTGCTCCTTGACCATGCACCTGGTCACCCCAGAGCTCTGATGGAGACGTACAAGGAGATTATTGTTTTCATGCTGCTGACACAGCACCCATTCTGCAGCCCATGGATCAAAGAGCAATTTCAACTTTCAAGTCTTACTATTTAAGAAATACATTTCATAAGGCTAGAGCTGCCATAGACAGTGATTCCTCCAATGGATCTGGACAAAGTAAATCAAAAACCTTCTGGAAAGGATTCACCATTGATTCATGCGAGAAGGTCAAAATGCCGACATTCACAGGAGTTTGGAGGAAGTTGATTCCAACCCTCATGGATGACTTTGAGGGGTTCAAGCCTTCAGTGGAGGAATCACTGCAGATGTGGGGGAAACAGCAAGAGAACTAGAGTTAGGAGTGGAGCCTGAAGGTGTGACTGAATTGCTGCAGTCTCAGGATAAACTTGAATGGATGAGGAGTTGCTTCCTATGGATGAGCAGAGAAAGTGGTTTCTTGAGATGGAACCTACTCCTGGTGAAGGTGCTGTGAACACTGTCGAAATGACTACAGGATTTAGAATGTTCCATAAACTTAGTTGGTAAAGCAGCAGCAGGGTTTGAGGACTGACTCCAATTTTGAAAGAAATTCTACTGTGGGTAAAATGCTCTCAAACAGCATCACACGCTACAGAGAAATCTTTCATGCAAGGAAGAGTCTATCAATGCAGCAAACTTCACTGTTGTCTTATTTGAAGAAATTGCCGCGGCCGCCCCCACCTCAGCAACCACCACGCTGGTCAGTCAGCACCAGCAACCCAGAGGAAGACCCTCCACCAGCAACAAGATGATGACTTGCTGAAGGCTCAGATGATTGTCAGTATTTTTTAGCAATACAGTAATTTTTAATTAAGGTGTATACATTGTGTTTTTAGACATGCTATTCCACACTTAATAGACTGCAATGTTGTGTAAACATAACTGGGTTATAACCCTTGACACTGGGAAACCAAAACGTTCCCATGACTTGCTTTATTGTGATAATGGCTTTATTGTGACAATGGCTTTCTTGCATGGTCTGGAACTGAACCACAGCATCCCTGGGCAGGCCTGGTTCATGTCTTTCACGTCATCAGATGGAAAGAAAGGAGTCTCTGGAGTGAGACCCCAAGTTGCATCCTGGCTGCCCTGTATGTGGAATCAGAGACAGGTCCTTTAGCCCCCTGAGAAACAAACACCTTGTCAGCATTAGAGCTTCATGGTAGTTTGTGACTCAGCTACAGGCCACGCAGCCAGGCAAACACAGACGTTGAAATCACGGTCGAGTGTGAAAACAGCTGGTCTCGCACCCCTGCGTTTGTGAGGCCGTTAGCATCCTCACAAAACCAGTGCATGTGTTCACTGCTACTTGGTGGTTTTCTTCCAGGAACTTAAATAATTAGGTCCTTTCTATTTTGTATCCCTTAGTTTAGTCATACAAATTCTGGTCTTCATTCTCCCTTCAGTCTGTAAATGAGAAGTTGGTCAGACTCTCACGGTCACCTCGGTGGCCTCGGTCATAGCAGAGGTTCCCTAAAGTGGGTGGTTCTTGTAAGCTTGAAGAATTTGTATTTTCAGTACCAGGTAGAGTGTGGGAGCCGAAGGCAGTTTGCAAACATCTTCTCAGTGCCCTGAGTTTCAGCTAAAGTGATTAAGAATGTGCAATTGTCTAAGGAGCCTCACGTGGCTGACATAATTGTAAGGGGTCCTTCGTGCGATTGCAGATTGGGTTTGCGCCTCGTCTGTGAGCTCTTGACAGAAGCGTTGCAGTAGCGCTCTCATTTGCTGCAGCAGAGTAGAAAATGAAGTATCCCAATAATTGCATTATACTTTCCTTCTTGTGGACAAGAAAGCAATGTGGTATAATTAGGTTTGATTGGAGTGCACGTTTCCGGTAAGATCTGAAATTAATGATGTTGCTATAGTGACACATCTGCGGCCACCAGTGCGTGAAACATAAAGTAATTCATTCTACAAGAGCAGACATCTGTTAACTGCAAGGATGCAGAGCATATTGACACTGACCAGAAATACTAGACGTCATGTGATAAATGAACAAATGATGCTGAAACAGGAGGACAGATAATTTGTACTTAATCTGCTGGGAGAACTTTAATCCTCTCACTGGTTGCATTTGACAATGCCATTGTTTAAAGAACAATGCTGCAGAGAACTCATAAATTTTAAAACTTAGGGTGCAGCCTATTAAAGCAATACATTAATTCCTTTGTTAGGAGTTTTGTCTTCATGTAGAACAAAGCCATTACTAAAAACACCCACTAAAACAACAGGTTTTTTGGGACTCACATTTTAATTATAGCATCCATTACCCAAAATACCATGTTGTTCGACTTAGGTCACATGTAGGTTTCACGGGACAGCGTTGTTGTGAAGGAGAAGTGCTGTTTTCATGGTTTGTAAGGGTAGCAAAGCAGGACAGGTGGGCTAGTTAGTTCATACCAGGTTTGCAGATTTCACAGGTAAGATTTAGAAACATTTTTTCATATCGTTTAAACAAAAGGACAAGTGTAGTCTCTTCTGCATGATAATAACTGCGGTATTCAGTAATAACAAACGTGAACAACCTTACTGGGATGGCTGCTTACTAATGTGTGTCCTTGGATATGAGTGCTATAATTAACATTTTGGGGACGTTTGGACCAATTGAGATACTTAAGACATGCAGTAGTTGAACAGATGCACACAGTACTGGCACTCATGCTTGTTGGAGAAAGCCTGATTTACAGCAAATATAACAGGGGACTTCACTTTAAATAATGTCAAATATTTTTAAAAACCAAAGCATACTTTAAAGTTTGGTAAATCAGTCTTATCACTTGAGAAATTTTGTTTCCATTCCTTCATTGCACGATCTGCATAAGTTTGTGTTTTGATATAACCATTTATCACTCGTGGTTATTCCTTTGCTTAACTAGAATCTTCACAAGAAACGTCACTGTAGGTACGCTGCGTATCTGTGAACTGCAGACAGAGTCCCTCTGTGTATGTATTAAAATTGCTCACTCTGCTTACGGTGTGGTAGAGCTGAACGCGAGGCCAGGTCGCAGTGCAGTGACACGCGGTCAGGACGCCCTGCGTCTGCCCGAGAGCAGCAGCTTTCCTGCTCAGCTGCGAGTCACATCTGCTGCCGCCCTGAGAATGAGGCCTGCAGACTTTTTCCTTAGAAATTAGTTTTCTCTTTGCCTGCTTTGCTCATTGTAGTCCAAAAAGCCTTTTTTTTAAAATTATTAAATAGCTATAGCATTTTTTTTCCAGAAATCACGAACCTTTTGTCAAAACACGTTTTCTTATCAAAAGAATTAGATCATACCATTGTCTACTGTGATTCTTTTTGATGGGATGGCTCCGTCACTATCCGATTGCTTCAGTGCCTCCCTTTTTCAAAGTTTCCAATTTGGGGGAATTTTAATTTTTGTTGTATTAAGACAACAAAAATTGTAGAAATAATTTTGTATGACAGAGTCTTTTAATAACTGATTTAGTCTTGCTATATTATTTACTTTCATATAAGAGATTTTAAAAGTCTCAAAGTAGTAAGTTATGAATAAAAAATATTGAAATTTAAAAAATATTTTCAAGATTCACCTTAATATTTGAAGAAATTATATGTACCACTCACCTAAAGGGATGTCTGAATAAATATTCCAGTTTCTTTAACCCAAGGTGTGAATACATTTATTCAAATGGCAAAATAACAAAACCAAACTGCTCATAACATGATTTGTTAGCAACTTAGACATTTGCGAGGATACAGGGTTATTATCACAAATTTGTTTGATTCAAATGGCAAACTGTCAGGGTATAGCACTCTTAGCATTTGGCCTAACTATTATATAACTCTCACCACAATCTAAGTTTAAAACATTCTTGTCACCCCAGAAAGCAACCTTTTCACACCCCATCATTCCTCTCCCCCACCCATAGCCCCAGGCAGCCCCTGGTGACTTTCTGTCTCTGGAGACTTGCCTGTCATGGACATGGCACGTAAGTGAGTCGTGCAGCGTGTGGTCCTTTTCGTCCAGGTTCTTGCACTTGTCATACTGTCTTCCAGGTTCATTCGTACTGTAGCTTGTATTGGTACCTTGTTTCTTCCTGTTGCCAAGTCGTATTTCATTGTATGGCTAATGCCACATCTTATTTGCCCATTCGTGAGTTGATGGACTTTGGGTTGTTTCTAGTTTTTGCCTATTACGAGTAACACTGCTGTGAACATTCAGGGTTCAAGGCAGTGAGGCAAGATCAAGAGGAGTCCATCCGTACTGTAGAGGGGAGGAAACCGTTGTGTGCGACAGGGTCTGTGAGTAGGAAATCCTGGGAGTCACCTAAAAGTCTGTTAATAGAAGAGTTTAGTAAGGTTGTAGGACACAAGATCAACATACAAGAATGAATTATATTTCTATATACTAACAATGAACTATCAAAAATAGAATTAATAAAACAATTCCATTTACAGTGGCATCAAAAAAATACTTCATAGTGTTAAGATGGCAACAGTACTTCTCAGATTGATCTACAACCTTCTTTTCATGAATTGGCAGATTGATCCCAAAATTCATATGGAGACACTGGGGACCCAGTGTAGCTTAAAACAACCTTGAAAATGAAGACAGTTAAAGAATCACAGTTCCTAATTTCAAAACTTAACACAAAGCAGCATACAGTAATCAAGGCAATGTGGTCCTGGCATAAGGACAGATACCTAGATTGGTGGAATAGAAGAGAGAGGCCACAGAAAAATCCTAACATTCACGATCAGTTGGTTTTCAACAAGGGTGCCAAGATAATTGTGCGGGGAAAGAGTAGTCTTTTCAACAAGTGACGGTGGGCAAATGGATATCCACCTGCGAAACCAATGAGATGAGACCCCTGCCTCACATCACACACAAAATCTACCTCAAAAGGGATCGTAGACCTAAATGTGTGCACTAAAATTATAGTCTTTTTAAATGGCTCAGTTTTCAGAAACCAGTCAAAATTCCTGGTGTGGCTTGAATGTTGTCCCACCGAAACTCATGCTGAAACTTACTCCCAGTGTCACGGTGTGAAGATGAGGGGCCTTTATGAAGTGATTGGGTCACGGGGGCCCTGCCCTCACAAGTGGATGAGTCCACTCACGGATTAGCTGGGTTATCACGGACGGGTTAGTTGTCACAAGAGTGGGTCTGTTACAAAAGCCAGTTCGCTCTCAGGGAGCCCTCTGGCGGTGCGATGCCCTGCGCCACCTCGGGACTCTCCGGAGGGACCAGCAAGAGGCCTCACCAGCTGCAGCCCCTGAGCGTGGACTTCCCAGCCTCCAGCACTGTAAGAAAGAAGTTTCTTTCTTTATAAATTACCCAGTCTCAGGTATTCAGTTATAACAACAGAAAATGGACTAAGACAATTCATTTCATTTTCCCTGGTTCCAGTTAAGCAACCGAATGAAAAGCTTTTGGGTATTTACCTAAATGCGAAGTTTTATAAACATAATCCAAAAGAAGACAGAAGTAGTTCAAACCTGGGCTTCAGTTATCTTTTAAATTACTTTTAACTAAATCCATAAGTGCAATGATATATTCAGCATCTGTTTGTATGTTTCCGTGGTAACTGGTCTCCCACATTTTCAAGGAATCTTTTGCGTATGTGGAATCGCTCTCAAGATTTCTCCGGACAGTGGTAAGAAGCAAAGTATGTTTACACGGTTGAAGTTGGGGATCTTAGAACTTGAAATACTATCACCAGGCTAAAAAAAGGATAGCTAACTAAAACAAGGTATTGAAATAGTAGTTACTTTAAAACACCAGGTATTCCATCTAGAAATAGCCTGTGAATGGAGTGATTATAATGATGTGACTTTGTTTCATAAAACATCTGTTGTCCATGTGGATTTACTACGTTTGGAAATGCCAGATTTTTCTTTTCCAGTAATCTCCAGAAAGAGATACTCAAAGCAAATGATAAACTATATGACTCAAATACACACCACTTTCAACCCACGATGAATGTACGGGCCTAGGACTCGATCGCCAGTGTGTGTTTCCATCACAGGCGTTCTGCTTCCCGATGGAAGAGCAGGGCCCGTGCGAGGAGTGAGCTGCGTGGAACTTCCGTGCGGCGAGGCTCATGGGAGGTGCAGGGCCCAGAGACGCACCAGGGACAGCTAACGGCAGATCGCAGGGACCCAGGGCCATTGGTCCAGGTGCTTTAACAAATCAATTACGAGGAAAAAAGAGATGGGGGACAAAGCTCTCGAGTACAAGAGACTCAGGAGACCCTTCCTGAATCCGTATTCCAACAAATACGATGCACACGAGGTGGCTGGAAATTAGAGCCCTGACTTGCTGTTCGATGTGGAGGAATTGCCGTTTTGCTCGGGTGTGGCACTGTTGGGATTCGGTTTGTCTAAAGTGCTTTCTTTGAGGACTGACCCTGACATGCTCGTGAATGAAGTGCCGGGGCCTGTGTTCGTGTCGGCAGCGCCGCGGGAAGGAGGGGAGCTGGGGCTGAGGCAAGGAGCCGCCCAGCTGGGCTCGTGACAAGGAGTGATGCCACCTGGCTCTCACGTCCACTGTGGGTGTTTCAACGTTTCCTTTAAAGAGAAGAACCCGGAAGGGGTGCAGAAGGGCATACATTCCTGGATTTCAGTTGCTGGCATTTCATGTTTCTCATGTTTACATGGAGAAATGAAATTTCTTGTGTGTTTTTGTTTTATTCCAGCCAAAGGTGCACACACACACACACACACACACACACGCAGCGCGAGGGGTGCCCCACATGCCACGAGGGGTTTCCAGTGTGCGTCCACATGTCGAAGTGGTGTTATCACCAGGAAGGTGGGAAATTTGACAATTGGACAGCCAAAATCAACATTTTTCTCTTGAAATCAGCTCCCCTACTAAAGCATCATAAATATACATCGGCCGACTAAAGTGGAAGTGGCTCATAATTACGCTTATAACCATCTTGTTCCTTCATTTCCTCCAAGAAAACTGCACAATTTGAAATCTGTAAAGTTTCATATCTGGGAAGCTTTAATCTTTTCTTCTCTGAAGTTTTTCTCATTCCCTTTGGCCCACGAGGGTGTAAGCAAAGGGGACGTTGTGTGAGGCGGGAGACAGACGAGCGTCGGAAGAGCAGCTTTCGCTCCCGGCAGAGTCCACGGAAGCCAGGCTCCCCTGCTGCTCCCGCTTCCTTTTAAATCGTTTTCCCAGCCTCCTCAGCACAGCTTTATTCATCATTCAGCGATGTCGCCTGGCGTCTCCAGCAGCACGCGCATTACTCTCAGGCACTGCTGTGATCTGATTCCCATGTTGAAACCAAACCCCAGTGTGATGGCATTCAGTGCATGTTAAATGCATATTTTTATATTTAACATTATGTGTGTGTGTTTATACATTAACGTTTACTCATGAGCGAGACAGCTGATGAACGTGGAGCCTCACGGTTTGCTGCGCCAGGTCCGTTGGACCTGAGCTCGTCACGGAACTTACTTTGATCCCTGTAAATCTAGGGGTTTGTACCTTCCGGGTCAAAACGCCTCTTCGTTTGACTGTTCATAGTCTCACAATGCTCTGTGTGGAGCATTTTGTTGTGCTTTAAAATATGTTGTATTTCCTTTAGTTTAATAAAGGATAAAATAGCTAACCAAGGCCTTAGGAGTTCATGTTTTGTCTTGATGAGATTCTTGACTGTTACGCAGTAGTTATATCCAGTTCTAACCCAGTTTGGTAATTAGGAAGGGGATATCGATGATCCTGGCAGAAAGGCCCCGGCGTGAAGCGCAGCACGGGAAGGCCCAGTCTGAGCCTGGAGCAGGGCTGGGCGTCTGCACCGCCGCGTGGTCGGCGCTCACCACGGGCTCCCGCTCTACCTGACTGAGCAGTTCACCTCCCAGTGTCGCTTTTTAAAATACTTGGTAACGGGGAGAACAGCGTCTAGAAAAGGTAGTAAAGCATTCAAATGTATGCCACTGCGCCAAGTCCCTACAAAATCTTGTCACGTCGTCTCAATTTCACGTATGTAGTTTTGGTAAAGTGTGTGTTAAAAGTAAGTCACGGCCAGTTTCTTCAAGTGACTTGGTTGTCTGCTGTGTGTAATGTTTATGCAGCTCAGGCGATCTTGGTTTCTCCACTATAATTTGCTTTTAAGCACTTTTTGTAGCCTGTAAGTTACCCAGTCGCGGGCACAGGCGTGCCACACTGTGGCCGTGTCCCCCGTACGTGTGCTGCTCCGGTGAGCGACTTCAGCGCTCTCACGGCAGCTGACACGCGTGCTGCCCTCTTACTGCGTATCACCTTGTGTCGCTTTTTGTCACTTACTGGCCTAAAGTGTTGGCTTTGTTACCTTTATGGTAACAGCAACATTTATGTATTTCACTTCCTTTTCCCCTTACTTTATAAATAAGTGGAAAATGGTAAAATTAATGCACTGGTTCTACCACTACTAAATGTAGTTCTCATAAATACAGTTAGGATGATCGTGGAATTAAGCTTAGAAGTAACTGGACAAAGTGAAAGCAGCCAGTTGATAATATATTCAATTTCGAAGGAAAAAATAAAAGTAAATGTGTGAACTGCCTGAAACACCATCCACCGTTTCGTCTAAAAGCTGAAGTGTCACTGTGGATTTTATACAACTGCTAATTCTCCAAAAGAGACCCACCCGCCCTCCCTTGCTGTGTTGCACAGAACCCGTAGCCTGTTACGTGGAAAAGTGGCGAAATGCTCGCCTCATGCGGCACCGAGTCTGTTACACGCGCGTCTCCCCTGGGGGTCTCCAGGCATTCTGCGTTGATTGACGGGGGCTGTGAGCGACATCAGGGTTGTCCGATCTCCCCAGGGTCTCCACGGTGCAGCCACACGTGGGGCCTGTGGGTGTTCACAGGAGCAGAACCACGCGGCGCGTGAAGACCCTCGAGCCGGGGGCGCCTCCTCCTGGACTCCTGGGGCAGTGAAGAGCGTCTCTGCCCACCCGCTGCTGCCTGGAGTAAAGCAAATCTAATTTCAAAGAAAAATTATCAAAACCAAAATATTTTACTACAGCAATATTTAATCTCAAATCTTCATAAGTACATAAACATTAGCAAGTTATTTATGGAAAATAGAATTTTACAATTTTTACAAGGAAACGGGTATCAAAGTTAGCTTATCACCAAGTGAATGAGTGGATAACAAGCAAATCCTGAAAGCGTCATTTGGGGCTATGCTGACAGCCCTGCTGATGATCAGGTCCGGTGGCGCGACGGTCACTGTGACTTTGTGGGAGCCTAACGTGGCCTTGTGTTTAAATTTAAAGCATACACTCTGAAATCCCATCGTTAAGAATCTACCCTATGGAAACAGGGTTTTGTAGCTGCATTTTTTTGTAACAACAAAAGGTTAGAAACCATCTGAATATCTGTCTTCGGGGTAAGGGCCCAACAGAACGTGGTGTCTTGCTATGGATGGCCACAGCCCCGCTAAAACTGGGTTTGAACATAAAATGTCCTTGTGTGTTGTCCAATGAAAGAATCAGGTGCAGAGAAGAAATTCCTTCCTGGTTTATAAATAGTGTATTTGCATACGTCTCCATTAACGTCCTGTTACCACAGGGAAAAGTGGGAAAGGTTGTACATCACACTAAGTAGCCCTAGGGTGTTATGAGGGTAAATGAGCATTAACATTTTTTGAAATTTTAAAATAAAAAATTAAAAATTTAAAAATAAAATCTAGGGCTTCCGATTCCAAAACAGTAGAGTGGACGTGCTCTGCAGAACACACATAAACACAGAGAGAGGTGGCAGAAGGTGGCAGAGGTGCTGGGGCGTGGGGACCCACACTGCAGTGAGCTCCCTCACACCGGACCCGGTGCTGGGGGCGTGGCCTGGCAAGACAGGGAACGTCTACGCTTCGACTCCAGCCAAACAACACGGGAGACACTGTGCCCCGGCCCTGCCAGCGGAGACCAGAGGGGACCTCAGACCTCCACCCTCACCAGGCTGCCGTGAGGGTCACCGCTGGCGCCCTGGCCGGGGGGGAGCAGTCGGGGGAGCCTGAGTCCGCCCTCCCCTCTGGCTGCGTCGGGGAGGCCCAGCAACAGGAGGCCACTGCAGGAGCCGTCACCGAGGTGCCCCAGCCCTCCCAGCCGGGCTGGTAGCAACCAGGAGGCTCCCTGGGAATCGACTTCAGCGGTGAGGAGGCAGCCCCACCTGCCCTCGCTCGCCTGGTCAGAGGAGGCTGGGGAAGCAGAGGACTCCAGTAGGTCCGAGGCCCAGGCCTAAACCAGAGTCACGCGTCAGATCAGGAAAGAGGCAGGCGGCAGCACAGAGGGCCCACGTGCTGGAAATACCCGACAGGAATCTTAAAGAATCCGTCATAAAAGGTGTCAGTGAACAATTGTGCACACACTTGAACCAAATGAAAACAAAGTCTCAGCAAATAATTCCTTAGAAGAAACACTTAGTTGTAAATCTTGTAAAAAATGTATGGGACTTACATGGCGAATACTACAAAACACTCTCGAAAGAAATTAAGATCTAATAGCCAAGAGAGTTATTTTGTTCATGGACTGAAAGTCTCAGCACACTAAAAATGTCACTTCTCAAATTGATATACAGCTTTAATTCAATCTCTATCAACATTTTTTTGGAGATGTAGATGACATTATTTCCGATTTTACTTTTAAGGCAAAGGAACAGAATAGCTAAAACAATTTTGACAAAGAAGAATACAGTTGGAGGACTCAGTACCAGATGTCAGGATATTAAGCTGCAGCCATGAAGATGTGTGGCGTTGGGGGGCAAGGCACACAGGTCACTGAACAGGCCGGAGAACGCAGGAGTGGCTGCAGTGTGAGCACCGCGGTGCTGGGCACAGGCGCAGCGGGACGGGCTGGAGAGCCCAGAACAGGCGTCGCACGGAAGAGGGTATGCGGACAGAACAGAAGGATGTGGAAAGACCAGCGCCGCGAGCCACCGTGAGATCTCGGTGCACACCAGTCAGAACCGTTGAAAAAGGACGTCAGATGCTGGCGAGGATGCCAGGAAACAGGACCTCTCCCACATTGCTGCTGGGAATGTGAAAAGATGGAGCGAGTCTGGAAAATAGTTTGGCAGTTTCTTAAGAACCTAAACATGTACTTGTCTAAACAGTCACACTCCTGGGCATTTATCTCAGAGAAATAAAAACTTATGACCACAAAAAAACTTACACATGATTGTTTTTAGCAGCATTATTTGTAACAGCCAAAAACTGGAAACACTAGAAATGTCCGTCAGTAGGTGAGCCGTTAAACAAATTAAACGTCGCTGTGCTGTGGAACGCTGCTGTTGATACTCGCAGCTACTGGGATGCGTCTCAGAGGTGTCACACTGAGTGAAGAAAGGTCACATGTTGAGTAATTTCAGTCAGATAAAATTCTTGAAATTAAAATGATAGGAATGGAGACGTGATTAGTGGTTGCCAGGGTTGGGGTGGGGGTTGGGGGTGGCTGTGACCACTGGGACAGCACAGGGAGCGCTCTGCTGAGACAGCGGTTCTGATCTCGGCTGCAACAGTGGTTACACAGATGTCATGTGAAAAAATGACAGAGAGCCACACGCACACATGTGCCAAGGCCACTGTCCTGGTTTGATGTTGTACTTCAGTTGTGTAAGATGCGGCCATTGAGGGACCCTGGGGGAAGGATACAAGGGACCTCTCCATACTACACGTGCAGCTGTGAATCTGTAATTATTTCAGAATGAAAAGAGAAATAATAAAAACTATTCTCAGATTGGCAAATACGACAAAGGTAAGAGTTTTGACTAGACGGAAAATAGTCACATTTCTTCTCAGTAGAATGTTTTTTCTTTTAACTAGAATGTGTCCCACGTAAAAGCACGTTGACCTATTCCTGACAGCTTTAAAACCTATTGAAATTTAGAATAACGTATATCAGACGTAGCCCAAAAGGATCTTTCTAGAAGTGATTAATCCCTTTTTTCCTAACATGCCTTGTGACCCTAACTGAATCTAGTCCTTTTGGGTCAAGCTTTCAGCTGCTTCCCCAGTGTGGGCACAGCACGGATTCAGTCGTCATCGTTAGCAAGTATCAGGTTGAGGCAGCTTGGCGGGGTCTGGGACACAACTATGATCGAAGGATCTGAGTTCTTGTCTCACCGGTTTTCTCGCAGTCTGGCGATTCTCTCACGCTAACCTTACCTGCTCGCACCCAAAATGGGTAAGTGTTTGCCTGCCCTACTTCAGTAGATTTTCAGTATTTTTGAAAATACCGCGCGGGCTGTGAAACCCCGTTAAGATGTCGCTGGTCTCCTGTCGAGCCCACACCCTGCAGCGCCGCGCTTCAGCCGGCCGCGGCCTGTGACGCGGGAGCGCGGCGTGAGCACGTGGGCACAGCGGGACGGAGCGCGACTGCTGGAGTGTGTCACGCGGGTGGCATGTGCTCTGCAGAGGGCTGAGCGTACGGCCACAGACATCTGTCCCCAGCCTTCCGGGATGGGCCCTGCTCCCAGGCTCTCCCCCTCGCAGTGTCCTCCTGAGGTGACACAGGCTCTCTCTCTCACGGTGTCCTCCTGAGGTGACACAGGCTCTCCCCCTCACAGTGTCCTCCTGAGGTGACACAGGCTCTCCCCCTCCCTGAGGTGACACAGGCTCTCCTCACCTCACAGTGTCCTCCTGAGGCGACACAGGCTCTCCTCACCTCACAGTGTCCTCCTGAGGTGACACAGGCTCTCCCCCTCACAGTGTCCTCCTGAGGTGACACAGGCTCTCCTCCCCTCACAGTGTCCTCCTGAGGTGACACAGGCTCTCCCCCTCACAGTGTCCTCCTGAGGTGACACAGGCTCTCCCCCTCACAGTGTCCTCCTGAGGTGACACAGGCTCTCCCCCTCATGGTGTCCTCCTGAGGTGACACAGGCTCTCCCCCTCACGGTGTCCTCCTGAGGTGACACAGGCTCTCCCCCTCACGGTGTCCTCCTGAGATGACACAGGCTCTCCTCACCTCACGGTGTCCTCCTGAGGTGACACAGGCTCTCCTCACCTCACAGTGTCCTCCTGAGGTGACACAGGCTCTCCCCCTCACAGTGTCCTCCTGAGGTGACACAGGCTCTCCCCCTCACAGTGTCCTCCGGGGGTGACACAGGCTCTCCCCCTCATAGTGTCCTCCTGAGGTGACACAGGCTCTCCCCCTCACAGTGTCCTCCTGAGGTGACACAGGCTCTCCCCCCCACAGTGTCCTCCGGGGGTGACACAGGCTCTCCCCCTCATAGTGTCCTCCTGAGGTGACACAGGCTCTCCCCCTCACAGTGTCCTCCTGAGGTGACACAGGCTCTCCCCCTCACAGTGTCCTCCTGAGGTGACACAGGCTCTCCCCCTCACAGTGTCCTCCTGAGGTGACACAGGCTCTTCCCCTCACAGTGTCCTCCGGGGGTGACACAGGCTCTCCCCCTCACAGTGTCCTCCTGAGGTGACCAGGCTCTCCTCACCTCACAGTGTCCTCCTGAGGTGACACAGGCTCTCCCCCTCACAGTGTCCTCCTGAGGTGACACAGGCTTTCCTCACCTCACGGTGCCCTCCTGAGGTGACCAGGCTCTCCCCCTGACGGGGACCACTCCTGGGCTCCCCGTGCCTGCTGTCCCTGCCTCTCAGAGCAGGAGGGTCTCCTGCGTGTCCTCCCTCACGCCGCCGGTTCCTGGCAAGAGGATCCCTGATCGTGTTGTGCTGTGCACACAGCGTGTCCGTACAGCGTGTCCGTACAAACGGGGACACGCGGGTACACCGTGGCTCGTTCCGTTATCACGGCACTTGGTACGTTTTCTTGTTCTGCCGGCGCCCGTGCAAGGCAGGAGGTGTTTGCACACGCGCAGAAGCCCCGTGAAGGCTCGCGGCCCGCGGTCCCGGGCAGGTCTGAACCCCGCTGTGTCTGCTCGAGCCCGCGTGCAGGGACGCCTTATTTAATGAGTTTTGGCCGCGCGAACACAGGAATTGCCTTTTTTTTTTTTTTTTAATGAGACGGTGTCACTAACACAGGCTGGGGTGCAGCCTCAAACTCCAGGACTGCAGCGATCCTCCCGCCTCAGCCTCCTCGTAGCTGCGACTGCAGGCCCCACCAGCACACCCAGCTGATTTTTCTCTTTTTAGTAGAGAAGGGTCTGGCTGTGTTGCTCAGGCTGGTCTCGAACTCCTGGCCTCAGGCCGTCCTTCCGCCTCGGTCCCCCAGAGGGCTGGGATCACAGGCGTGAGCCGCCGCGCCCGGCCCAATGGCCAGTTTATTCACACCCCGGGAACGCGGGAGCCGGCGTGTCTGCGAGGCTGGCTGGCGTTGAGGATGGGCGGCCGGGAGCCGCCGGCGGGTCGTGAGAAGTCGTGTTTTTCATTCCGAGTAGTTTATATTTACGCTCGTTCTTGACTGTGAGTCACTAGTGGTTTTGAAAAGCAAGGGAGTAAAATGAAGAGATTTTTATTTTCAGAAGATGGCTCTGGTGGGAAAGTGGGTTACGGAATGTTAGAGCTGGCGTGCAGCAACCTGTGGAAGGGGCTGCAGACCAAGACGAGAGGCGAAGAGCGCGGACCTGAGGCGCTCCAGGCAGGCGGCAGGGCGGGCGCGGCCGCCCTCGTCGGGCAGGACGCAGGTGTGAGCGTGGGTTGAACACGCAGAGCGAGGAAGGCCATGCTGATGCTGCTGGTGGTGGTGGCCGCCACAAGAACAGCTCCCCTTTCTTTTAGGACTCACTGCATCAGGCATGCCACCTGGAGTCTTGTGGAATCTGTGCCACCCACCTTGGTGGCTTTTCACAGTCGGGAGGGTCTTGCCCTTCTTGGTCAGGGTCCCTGCAGGGGTGGGGAGCCCACACGGGCCCCGTGCAGGCGTCTCGGTGGGTGCTGCTGGCCAGAGGACTGCAAGCTGTTGAGGGCGGGGACGGCTGAGGGTGAGGGTTACATGTCGCGTGACGAGGACAGAAGCACCTTCGTGGGGAAGGTCAGCGGCGGCACCTTGGCGTTGCACGTGAGCGCGCTCACTCTTCGCCGCTCCGCGCTCCCGCGCCTGCCGCAGCAGCGTGGGCGACGGTCCCAGAGTGAGGCTTGCGCAGCACAGGAAGTGCTACTTATTGAAGGGTCTTTTGCTACTTGCATGAAGTTGTCCAAAAACCGAAAAAAAATTTTATTCTTGGTAGGAGCTATACTGGTGTTCATTGTAATATTCTTTTAACTTTATGTATAAAAATTGTTTATAATAAAAATTTAGGTTAAAAGAAGCGTCAGTCATGGTCTTGTTTACAAACTACATGGAATGTGCGCCCAGTTCCCGCGCTCCCCGCAACTTAGCGTGCTTCGTGCCCAGTGTTCACCAGCGGAAGGTCTAAAGGAAATTCTTCAGCTATAGCAATCTGAGGAAGTAAAATATTTTTAATTTAAACACACATTTGTTAAATAATTTTTCAGAAAACTCATTCGGGTGCACATAATAATGTATTTATTCTAATACGAATTAATGTAAGATTACCTTTTGACTGTGGATGGTACTACTGTCATTTTTCATCTCAGATCTTTGATACATAAAGCATTTATCAAACTTCATTATGTTATTTGGAAGCTGAATTGTTGCTAACTAAATTATTTAATATAACCTAGTATTTTAAGTTAATTCTAATTTACTTAATGATGATACATAACGAAAAAGTTTCAGCTACTTCTCATGTAATTCTGATTGGCTTTTATGAAACTTGAGAGCCATTTGTTCAGGGTATGTAGGGCACAGCCTATAAAGGGGCTCATAGAACTTCACAAAAAACAAAATTTATGAAACGAATGGGCATCCCAGGCAGTGGCTGCTCTTTGGAATTTCTAATTTTTAATTTATTGTATCCATTCTTTTAAAAGCATTTGTCAAAACAATCTCTAAAATAATAAAAAATATAGATTTTCCATCTATTTTATTAGCACCACGCTCTAAGCAACTGAGCTAACCGGCCAGCTGGATTTTCCATCTGTTTTAAAGTAAGCTCTGTGTCCTGGTGGAAGCTCTGAGTCCAGTGACACATGTGCTCTGGTGCTAACCGATGTGTTAGGATTAACTCTGTGCTCTAATCCTCACTATTTCATACGGCCTCATAGGCAGATATGAAAATAGTTTGTGTCGTATTTTCAATGTCATGTATGCGAAAGAAAACAAAAACCAGTTAATATTTTATGGGTGTTTTATAACCACGCAGAAAGTTCAACTTCTGTTGCAATTGGTTGGCTCCAGTGCTGCTCACATTCACATCTGTAACTGCATTACTGTCTGTGGATAATCCTCGCAGTAGGTGCAGAAACCCGCGAGGGAAAAGGAGAGGAACGGCGCAGTCCGCTGTGGCACACTGTGTGCGTCACGGCCATTCACACTCTGCTGCGTTGCTGTGCCTCTTTAAACTGGGGAAGTGAGAGTGATGCGTGTGTCACCCGTGTATTTTCACGTTAAATGACATGCAGATCGCACTCTACTGGGGGTGCTAGTGAGTAACCACCTTGATACCTCCGCCTGGGCTGCCCAGGAGGGTCAGGAAGCCTCGTCCAACAGTTCACTGTTTGCAAACCCCACTGAAAAAAAACAGCTTTCTCTTTCACAAACCTCCTGTCTTTCCAGGTAATGTAAATATATGCTAAGAGATAAACACATCCAGAATTTCTCTTTCTATTCAGTTAAAAATAATTTTTCAAAATAGGTTTTTAAAAAAAACCGATGGACACCCTAATTTGGGGCTAGTTGCTGTCTTTCTCAGGCAGTGTTCTATATTATAGTTATAAAGATGGTGACTCAGTTTTCTAGTTTTCTGTGTGCCTCTTTCAGAGCAGGCAGAAGTTGCATTTGTACCAAATCTGAGCTGAAGGCCAGAGATTAGCCTTTCTTCATATACTAGAGCCCTCCTGATAATAAAAGTTGTTACAACGGGAAGAAAACTTCTGGTCCTCGCCATTAAAATGAAAACAGTAGCAGCTACCACTCTTCAGCTACTCTGTCACCTGGCAGCACATACCAGCCGTGCGTGGTCGGGGAGCAGCGCCTCCCCGGCTGGGAAGGGGTGGGATGGAACAGCAGGATCCTGCTGGGCTACCTGTGTTCACTCACTTGCTGCTGTTACCTTCGTTGCAGGGACCCTCACCCGGAATGAGATGGTATTTAAGCGGCTGCATCTGGGCACCGTGTCCTATGGGACCGACACGATGGATGAGATCCAGAGCCACCTCACGAGTTCGTACTCCCAGGCAAGTTGGTTTACTTCTCTCGGAGGCAGGCAGCGCCACGGAGTGGAGCTGGGCCTGGCTGTGCGGGTCTGTGAGCTGCTTGGGTGACCCTCCGCCGCTGCTGTCGTCAACAGGAAGCAGTTTCAAATAAGCGTTTCCGCATCAGCGTGGTCAGAGAGGCACAAAGAGCTGAAGTCAGTTGTTCACACTACATTTTCTTAGTGAATTATTTGTGAAAAAGTACTCCGTAAACATAGTATTTTGAGGAATATTCAGAACACTGCATCAAATTGTTTCCTAACAATCCCTCTGTTTTTCTGCATAATTAATAAAACTTTCTCACATTTTTAAAGATAATTTCTTTTCTTTTCACCTTTTTCAATAAACGAAAGTAGGTGACACAGTGTCCCGAACCTCAAAACCTGTCCCGCGCTTCTAGGTAGCCAGCGTGTGGTTGATTTAGTTTCCTTGGTAACTGTTCTCTCACTGCACCGCGTTGATGTGAGGCTCAAAACCACATCATTTCATCTGTAAATATTTATTACGGGTCTCTAATACATAAGGGCTCCTCTTTGTTTTAAACATTCCCTAGATCTTGTCTTTTTCACTGGCGACTCACAAGAGCTGTCTGAGGTTTTAAGAACAGGAATTATTGTCGCATGTCCCTCCCTCTTCCAAAATGCTCGGGACCAGAGGTGTGTCAGGTTTCAGGTTTTGTCGGGTTGCGGCACATTTGCGTTGTGTTTACTGGTTGAGCATCCCTGAATTTCAGAATGCTCCAGTGAGCTTTTTTTTGGGGGGGGCGGGGACCGTCATGTTGATTTTCAAAAAGTTTTGGATTTTGGAGAATTTCAGAGTTTGGATTTTTAGATTAGGGATACTCGACCTGTATTTGCTTTTAACATGAGGATCGAGCCCAGAGCTCGTATCGCGTGCCAGAGGCTTACAGACAGCGGGCTCTGCAGGGTCACCCTGGCCCTGCCTCGTCCCCGCATCCCAGTGCTTCCGGCGCAGACACGCGAGCCACGGCGTGTGCACAGGTCAGGTTTAGATCGGGTCGAGGGTGGGCACAGCCCCAGCCCCCAGTGGTGTTTGTGTTTCATTCATCTGGATTTCTTGTTACTTGTCATAATTCGAAGTTGCTGATCCAGGATAACCAAAGCTAGTAATCTAAGGGAATCTATTTGAAATGCCAGGGTACAGACTGTAGTCTGTCAGGAATTATCACTTTCTTAGGCTTTTTTTCTGCCTGTTTGTTGATTTGTTTGAATGAAGTAATCCGCGTGATAATGAGCGCAGGCCTGGCAGGCTCAGCAGCGGGAGGAGCTCGCAGTGCTGCTGCCCCGGCTCCCAGAGCGTCGCGTGGGTGACGTCAGCTACAGGGTCTAGTAGACTTTTTGTATTGGCAAGAATTTGTTTCAGACTTAATTTTCCACAGACCGAATGACACTTTCTCATTACAGGTTTTCTACTCTTGACAGAACTCAAGGGCGGAATTCCACTGTCTGCATTGTATTCAGTTTTTTGAAAACCTCTTCTATAATTGTTAGCAGACTGGCATATACTTTTCATTTGACAGTATCTCAGAAGTAAAACGTCTTACATGTGTATTTATCATACGTAATGTTCATACACGCACATAAGTGCACACACACACAACCAACCACTTTATTAATTTGGATATAATCTATTTAGATACAGAGTATTTTTCAGCCTAGAATATTTATTAACAAAAGAAAAATCTAAAAAGGGGAAGGAACACAACTTCTTAGGAATCCACGTCTAGATTGAAATAGTACTGGGCAACATCAGAGTTTCAAACGTTTAATTTGTGTTATCAGTGAATATGATTTTAATAGCTCCAAGTAAGTTATTTTACTAGGAAAAGATTAAAAGCAGAAAGGATAAAAGAATCATCGTATAAACACAACAAATATATAATATTTATTTCCATCTAGGAGGACTTTTAAAGATCATTTTTACTAAAGGCTGTCAGCGGACCAGACAGTCCTGTTTCTGTGAAAGACATCGGACTCCTCATTTGTGCTCAGCTTTATTGCGAGATGACGGGTCTGGCAGGTCCGCTGCAGCACAGCACAGTCTTGTACAACCTGATTGCACGTCCCCACTGGAAGTATTTGGTGACAGGGGCACCGTCCTTCATGGAATTTGTGTGAGATCCAGTTATACCGGTGTCGGTAGACGCAGCATGATTCAGAGGAGGGCGCCCGCGGAGTTCACGCGCCGCCGCAGCGCGGCAGCCTGAGTGGGTGCAGGCGGGCTGGGTGCTCGCGGAGGCGGCTCCAGCTGCGCACAAGCGAACCCTTAATTGGGCAGCGCTGCAGTGTGCCGGGCAGGAGGGTCATGGCTTGTCGCCCTGTGTCCCGGTCCAGACCGAGAGCCTGGGTTTCTAGGGAGGTTTGTCACGAGTTCCTCCAAAGTTAACTAGGAAATGTTTGACAGTCGTGTTGGGGTCGGGGTGTGTCCTCTGCCATCCCCCCAAGCAGGAGGTTGGTAACAAAAAGCCGCCCCTTCGATGGCGGAGACACATCCTCTCAAGAGAGCTGGGTCCGAGGAGCTCCACCGTCAGTACTGGGGTGGCAGCTTCAAGAGAACGCGATGGCGGAATAGGACGTGGGGTGGCTTTTCCTCTGCGTGCAGCTGCTGCCGTGTTGGGTCGTTACCTCCCCAGCCAGACAGTCCACACGCAGAGGCCGCTGAACGCTGGATCAATCTGGGGTGTTGAGGGAAGAGTCCTAAAGTGTCGTCCTGCTCTTACCTTCACACTGTTGCTTGTGAAGTGGTTTTAAGGAAGGCCGAGGGCAGGTATGTGTGTGTGCCATTCCAATTTGTCCTTTAACTTGCTCTGTTTTTAGAAGTAATGAACCAGACTTATTAAGGATCTAGCAAATTAATGCCATGGTTGAAGTAAATATATTAATATTAAAAAGAAATTATCAGATTTTAAGTATTATGGAAATATTTTGGTATATTGTACAACTTGGAAATATCAAAACACTTTGTAGTACTAGGATAAAAACATAATTCACGTGAATCAGTGCTATATGAAAGATCATCGGAATCAAATCAAGCCACTTTCTCATCCCCAGCGACTTAGCTGTGTTAACAGCTCCACTGTAAACGACGTAGTTCTCTTTGCTTTACCTTCCATTGTGTGACGTTCCACGTTTTGCAGATGCAGTCGCAAGCTGCCGGGAACAATGCCGGCTCACCTCCACCAAGAAAAGGCCCGTCTTCAGCTCCCAAAGTCAGGAAAAGCGTTAGCAGTCGAATCCACGAGGCTGTGAAGGCCATCGCGCTGTGTCACAACGTGACGCCCGTGTACGAGTCCTGGGCCGGTGTCACTGGGGAGACCGAGGTTGCCGAGGCCGACCGGGACTTCAGCGACGAGAACCGCACCTACCAGGCCTCCAGCCCCGACGAGGTCAGTCCCGGTGCAGAGCCGCAGGGTCTCAGGGGGCGCCTGCTCGCTTGGGGGCACGGGGGGACTGGGCGAGAGTCTGTGGGTGGGAAAGCCGTCCGCTCTCCCCAGCGCGTGACCCTGGCACGACTCGGGCCTTCGGGACAGGGACGTTCGGCCTGTGTGTGTCAGCACGTCTCAGAGTGTCTAAGACATGGTTACAGGAAACAGCATGAGAAAAAATCAGAGTTTTACCCGTTTCATAAACTGTTTTGTGTCAAAGCTAGACTTTGGTAAAGCTGCTGGGACTGGGGCTGTTACTACAGGCTGCACCATCCAGTCTTTTCTCGTCTCCAAATGGATCATCAGGTTTGCATATCGAATTTCCACTCACTCTGCCAGAATCTAGATACAGTGTATCTATTTCAAAGGAGAATCAGGACGTAAATAATTTTGAAAATCAACAAAAATGGTAAAACCTTAAATATGACAAATCGGTCATTTCAAACTTTATATCATTCTTTGATTTTTAGATCACTAAAGTTTATTATTAAATTTTTCTGATTACTGTACAGCCTCACTGTATTTTATGTGCAGTTTTGTATACACTGTCCTTTCAGGGTAGTTCTGCGAGTGGTCAAACCAGCGGTGGGAGCCGTGCAAACAGGCTTCCTCGAGTACTTGTAAAACTGGGTCACGTACACGTTCGGGGGAAAGTACCTTCCATCAAAATAAAAAGAAAAATAGAAGCCTGATGTTTCAAAGAGAGGAGTCTGGTGGTGCTGGCTCACACATACATTGCAAACGAGGAAAACCCTTTTCTCTGTAACAGCGTCACAGTGAAGGCGCGAGAGGCATCGTGACAGCCACCGAGGCAGCAGGGACGGAGAAGAGGGACCGGACGCGTGTTGGAGAGGGTGTGGGGTCGGAGCCTGCACACAGCTGGGTTCTAAGATGCAGCGCTTTAGGAAACAGGCCGCAGGGCCTCACACAGTAGGCCGTCGCACTGCCACCCGCAGGCCACTCCCAGGTGTACACCCAGGGGGAACAAAATCGCACGTCCTCAGAGACCTGTGCACCAGGTTCGCGTCAGCAGTGTGGCCACGAGGCGGGGGTGACCCAAACTGTCCAGGTGTGAGAGGTGTGAAGCGCCGACACGTGCTGCAGCGTGGATGACCCTGGAAAGCATCACGCTCCATGAACAAAGCCAGACACGAAGGCGCGTACGTGTGACTCCGTTTACGTGAGGTGTCCATAGCAGACAGTTCTGCAGAGACAGAGAGTAGATTCCCGGTTGCCAGGGGCTAAGGAGTGATAGCTAAGGACATGAGGTTTCTTTTTAGGGGAATAAAAATGTTTTCGAATTGCTTACGTGACGGTTACACAACTGTGAATATGCTAAAATCTATTGAATTACGCACTTTAAATGGGTAAAATGTGTGGTGTGTGAATTGTATCTCAGTAAGGCTGTGGTAAAAAAGAAGATGCAGAGTATAGATCGCATGAATGTAGAATGAGAAAAACGTCAAGATTCATGACAAAGACTAATAAAAGTCACAGGTTAAGAAAACTGAAACTTAGATCTTAGAAAGTATCAGGATATTACCAGCCTGGGCAACATAGCGAGACCCTATCTCTATAAAACAATTTTAAAAATTATCCAGGGGTGGTGGTGCACGCCTGTAGTCTCAGCAACTCGGGAGGCTGAGGCAGGAGGATCACTTGAGCCCAGGAATTTGAGGTTACGGTGAGCTGAGATGGTGCCACGGCACTGCAGCCTGGGCGACAGAATGAGACCCTGTTTCTAAAAAAGAAAGAGAGAGAGAGGCGGGGGAGGGGAGGGAATTACCGCACTAGTTCTATTTCTTAACATGTGGATTTGAAAGCTGCTCAGTGACAGGAATGTAAGCACGAAGCCCAGTGTTCCCGAGCAGCGGTGGAGCTAGAGGAAGTGTGAGCCACTCGTACACTCTTTGAAAAACAAGCTTATTTTTAAAGCTTTATCCTGGTGCTCCGCTGGTGCTGGTCACCGGCTCTGTCCCTCAGCTGTGCCTTGGCTCACTGGGCTCCCCGTTTACGCTGCAGGTCCGCCGTTCACACGTCGCGTTCATCTCCCTCCGCGGGCTCGTGGGTGAGGGGCCGAGTGGATCTCAGGGAAGGTGAGGGGTGGCTCCTGGTCGGGGCGGAGGAGGGAGATTGGTGTGGCGGACACCTGACATCGAGTCCACGGGAGTGTGGTCCTTAAAACCGTATCACTGGAAGTTCGCGCAGGGGCGAGTCCACTGTTTAGCAAAGGTGTCTGCCCTTCTGGTGCAAAATGAAATTGTGAGGAGGAACCTAAGTTCCTTCCTGTGAACCATGTTGCCACTGCTCTCTCTTGAGAAAACGTCGGCATCGTCTGTGAAAACTGGGGTTAGTTGAAGTGCTAGCAATTTCTGAGAAGCTCCGGAATCGAACTTAATCGCCGTGTCGAGTATAGAGGGAAACCGGGGGGTCGAGGACGGTGGGGCTCCAGTCCTGCCTCGTGCGTTCGCTCTCGGTGCACTGTTTCTTGGATCTTGTAATCGGTGGGCGAGGCTTCTCAGGCCTCTCGTCTGCACTGTACGCTTTATAGATGATGATCAGTGAGTTTGTAAAAATCTCACAGCCAAGCACAGTCCCACTTTTGGAATCAGAGTATGCGCGTGTGTGTCTCAGATTTTTAAGTTTATTAATAGGGTATCTAAGAGAAAAGGCACGATTCAACAATTATAAGCAGATTTGGGGATCAAAACCCAACAAGATGAATAGTTAGGATTTATAAACTGCCATCTTCTTAGTGTTCTAGTGTGGGCTTCGGACACACAGTGGCCAGCAGTGACCACCTTCTGAGGGGCACAAGCCACATTCTTCTTTCCTACAGCGGAGGGCTGAGCACATTGTTCCTTCTGTTGCAGCATTCTAGAGAGTCTCCGAAATCCCACATGAGTATGTGTTGAAAAAGAACTGTTTTCCAGTCATAGCATTGGAAAACTTAGACCAGAGATTTTTCTTAAACCGGGAAAATTTTATTGAAAGTTTTAAAAATACTATATATATATTTATCTTATTACCTGCCAAAAATAGATACGAATTTTGTTGAGAGTATATGGGATTCTTTATCTTTAAGTTTTTACATAAGTTATAACACTTTTTGAATCTTAAATTAGGAATTCATAATGGAGAGATTTCATTGGCTCAGAGAGCAGTGAGAATTTTGCTAGGGTGAAAAGCCTAGTAGGTGCTCACGGCGCAGATTCAAATTTAGGTAAATTGTAACATAGAAACTGCTAATTTTATATTTAAATTTTTTGACTTTATGATTTCATCTTATTTTGAAAATTGGAAAATGGTTAAAAATAGCAGAACATTAAATAACCTTTAAAAAATCCCTAGCACATATTTTAAATCTGAAAATGAGAACAATAGACTTCATCATAATTTTTAAAGAGCTGTATTGATGCAATGTTTGGAATTCCCTGAAGCTTCAGGAAAATCATCTAACTGGTTCCTTATTTAGCTTATTGAACTTTGCTGCAGTGAGGCTGACGGATGATAGTGATGTTTCTCAATCACCAAAGTACCGTTTGAAAAGCATTTTTTATTGAATAAAGTGCTTGCAGTATTGCACCCCGGAGCTCTATTTAGGGAAATGATTCAATTGATGTTTTCTGTTTAACCTCAGCTTTGACCTATCCCAACACATACGGTTAATAAGCGGCGTGATGGTCTGAGAAACGCAGCGAGTTCTGCACGTGCCGCACCAGTGCTCGGCTCGTAGAGCCCTGTTCGTGGACGGCTCTTGTGTCGTCTCCGTCCTTAGAAAAAATGCAGTTTATTAAGTACGATGCCCTGGTTTTTGAGTCTCCGACACCACAGTTGCTATTCTTCACAGCGTAAGCGTTCTTAATTTTCACTTTCCCGAAAGCAGAAGAGATCTTTTATCTTACCCACACGTGCGCATAGATGAATTTTTATTTTACAAATAATGGAATTCTGGGGGAATTAATTTTAAATCCTTGAAGGTCCTGTGAGGCGTCAGCACCACGTGCTTGCAGTGACGAGTCAGCCGCGCTGTGTCTGGTGGCACTAGAAGGGTAGAGAGCGGTGGCGATGCCGGCGTGTAAATAGCTGAATCTGTATTCACAGCGTGGAGGCTGCTTGTGCCCCGCCGTTGTTTCTTATGATACGTGATCAATATTTCATTTTCTCCGAGAGTGGAATGTTCTGCTTGCCTGCTACTCTGTCTCCGCAGGCTCAGCGTGGCAAACTCCCGCTGAGCAAATGTTAAATGCTCCCTGCAAATTCCTCCACGGAAGTAAAATGCAGCCTCTCCAGGGTGCGAGCCTGTGTCCAGCGCAGCCGCTGGGGCAGTCGTGGGCGGTCGTCGCGGAGGCAGAGCCTCGAGTGCGCAGGCCGTCGGCTGCAGTGGTTAAGGCTCAGTATGATAGAGACCTTGAGGCCCTCTGCCTCCTTTTCGTCCAGAAAGACTGGCTGTGACTCTTAACGATGCTCACTCTTCCAGCCAACTGTGTACTAGTACCGTGCTTCCTCTGTGGCTTCATTCTCTCGCGTTGGTAAGTGCTCTATTTCAGTGTCGTTTCAGAATGCAGCTACCATCGCCTCACTCTGGCATTTGTGTGCAAGAATCAGCTAGAATTAATGACAGGTCACAAGTGGATTATTTAAAAATAGGGGAACATTATGTTCTTAACAGCATTGCTTTTGGATTTGCAGAAGTAAGCGCTAATGTGCGTGGCATGCTGTATTCTTTAACTCATTTTATTGTGTGTGGCTATTGAAGCAGGACTAATTGTGGTGTTTTGTCAATATATTTGTGAGGAGCAAATCATTGTCAGTGACATGAAGCCTTCACTCAGTGACCTTCAAGACCAATAGAGAATAAATACTACGTAGCCTGTCTGTGAACATTGATTAGCAGTTTTTCCAGATGATCAAATTACATTTTATGTTAAGAATTCTATTAAATTATAAAAATGATCATAGTAACCACAATGAAAAATGATGAAATGTCAATTAAATTTTGAATTACAAAGTACATGGTAAAAAATGTGTCCAGTATAGCTAGCAGCTACGTATGTGTAATTGTTAATAAGAAGGAAAAATTTTCCAAGCCTTTCAAGAATAATAGCACAGAAATTTCTGAATAATGGAATTATAGAGAATTATTAATAATAAGAATTACCTCATTTTATTTTCTCTCATATGATACTACTTTTGGATATATTTTCCCGAAACAGTCACTTGGCGTGGAAAAGTGTGACCATGTAAACAAATAGCCTGTCACAAAGGTTACTTTAGTGTG